>NW_026996991.1:1800000-2367801 GCF_035044405.1 Drosophila montana
CGATTGGTCAGCACGCTGCACACGTCCGCACACTCCAGACGCCACTTGTTGGCATTCTCCACATCCAGCTCCATGGTTTGTAGCTCCTGACGCATCTGTGCAATCAGGGCGCTGTCCTGCTGCGCACCATCCAGACGTTGCAACAGTACATCAACCTTGCGCTGAAGCAGTTTGTTGCGTTTGACAGCTTTAGCGAATTCTACCTCCGAAAAGGATTGCTGGGAATCGGCGCCAACTGTGGAATCATCGCCTGAGTGTTCCACGGACTGTTGCTGCTGCTGCTGCTGCTGCTGCTGCTGACTGTTGCTGACCAATTTGGTCAGGCGCTCAACTTCGCGATTCTTCTCCCACAGCTCCTTGTTGACGAGGTTCTGCAAATTGGCCGTCTTCTTTTTAACATCCGCCTGCAGCTGCTTGATTAGCTCATCCTGATCCGCAATTTGTTTTTCATAGCGCTGCTTCAGGCTGCGTGAAATGTCCACGGCACAGGACTCGCTGTCGCTCAGCGAATGTAACCGTTTACCGGGCGAGGACTCCGATGTCGATTTGCTCTATAGGAAAATACATTTTTTATATAAATGGTCTTTAAGGCATCTAGTTGGCTATTTTCTCTTTTTACCGTCTGCGCCTGCTGCTGCTGTTTCATTCGGTTGATTTCCTTCTCTTGGCTGCTCAGTTTTTGCATCAGCTTCTGAATGGTGCGACAGGCCTGTTCGTGCACTCGCTCCCTTTCAGCCAGTTTCTCCTCGGCGTCCTGCAGCTCGCAGATCTTGTCGGCCAATTGTGTGCGCAGCTCTTGATGGGGCTGAAAGTATATTCAAATACAAAGATGGTCAATGCATAACCCAAAACATAGGAGGTAGAAGCTGCTCCTTAAGCACACACTTAAATTATAAGCTTTACATGTTTCGCCGATTTCAGACAACCCAACTACGATGGAAAATCGGTGTAAAACTGATTTTCAAAAATAAACGCTTAAAAACCATCTGATTTTGATCTCCGCACATGTCAAATTATGCCCACTATTTTTTGTTCTTTTTATTTGAATTACATTTGTAAGTATTTAATAACGAGAAATTTTTGCATAACTACCAGCGAATATGTTGACACTCTATGCTAACAATGTTGAACTCGACAAAAATAGAAACGAAATTGCGACGGCCGGCGTATGGTGTGTATATTCTCATCAGATCATCAGAGCGAATAGTGCACTGTCCAGTTGAGCCATGCTGCATTTCAGAGACAAGGTAGACATCAGCACGGTGGCCGGAGCAGGCAGACACAGTGATGCGCTCCTCTGTCTGGAAAAACAGAATGTCGCATTGCAGTACAGTGCAGCTATTTGGCAAGGAAGGAACATCAGTTTGGATGGTGCGTGGAGCACCAGCACCATCGGCACAGCAGCTCACGCAATCCATTGAACGGCGGCAACGAATAGTTGTAAAAGGCCGTGCTAGGTGCGGCAACGGATAATGGCATTGGGACTGCCCTGCAATGCTGCGGATCGGGGGGATTGAGTTGAAATACACCACAGAAATGTTGGTCAAATGGTTCACCTCTGGCATTGAGAAATACAAACGCCTTACGGGACTGGCGCTGGAAAGATCTTGATTGCCAAGCAATACGCTGATCGCTGAAAAGTTGGAGCGATGCGAACAACTGCTGGCACAACTTTGAAAACAACTTTGAAATTTATCAAAACGCATCGGCTGTACAATGGCAATCCGCTCCAAGCAATGCAGTCTATCCGTATATTGCAATTTATTGCTCAGATCCTGATAGAATTGCTTTTCGCGTCGCACCATATCAACCTCGCAGCTCTGTTTTCTAATGACGCTCTCGTATTCAAGAAGCCGTAGATATAGACGCCTGTGCGCAAGCTCCTTATCACTGATCAGGTCCTTGTTTGCGGGGAGTTTCGATTAAGTATCACACCGTTTTCCTGCTCGTTGTATACTACTTACTTCCATCACATTTATTGTCTTGCGCTGCACGTTCAATATGGTCACCGCCTCGACTACCCACATATTCTTGCGCTGGATTTCTTGCTCGGCGTCTTTTAGCTCCCTATGTAGACGTTCATTTCCCGCTAAAGAGGCGCTTAAATCGAGCTTCTGGCGACTTATCGTTTGCTAAGAGTTCAAACCACTTATCAATCCTCATCTCACGTGGCTTCCACAAGGTCCGAAAACCAACTCACTCAAACACTATCATTTATATATTCTACAATCTATTTTACTTACATTTGCTAGCTGCTCGGTTTCCGTCTGCTTTTCAAGCTGCTCAACCAGTTTGGCATTTTTAATTGCCAGCTCCTCAATCTTGGCTTCGCATGCCACCAGCGTCTCCTGGCGTTCGGCTAGATCATTTGCCAAGAGCTCCTGCTGACGCCTAGACTCCGTCTCCCGCAAATCGGCCTCGAGCAGTTCGTTCTCCAACTTAAGCACCTGTTAAGGGCAGAATTCACATTAATATATTTATATACAGTTGCATTTTAAAATAACTAAAATAACAAGACTATGAATCGACTTCGTTTACAAACCTCTGCTTCCAAAGTCTTGAACTTTTCAGCATTCAGCGTATCAATCGACTTTTTGGTTGCCTTCTGCGTGGCGGCTGCCTGCTCCAAAGGAAATCGTGAATTCCTTTTCAATTTACAATGTGAAATTATAAGATTTACCTCTAACTGACTTATGTATTGCTGCATTTGCTCAATCATCGCCTGACTCTCCATGTCAGCCTTCTTTTGCATCTCCTCGTGCTGCGATATAGCCCGAGCCGCATCCTTTAAGAGTTCGGTCTTCTCTTCCACACGCTTCCGTAGTATTTCGATCTCAATTTTGGAATCTATGAGCTGCTTGGAGGGGGATTCGGCCGCATTTTTGCCGCCTCGTGCGCCATGCTGACCCTCCTCCATAAAGTAAATTCGCAGCTTCAAATTGAAGTTCTCCTTGCGCAGTGTCGACATCTGCTCCTCTAGCTCGCGCACGGACCGACCCTGCATCGGCGAATGAATACCACCCGGTGCACGCGCTGCATCGAAGCTGGTATCTACAAAAAGACAAAGAAATATCGTTAATTGAATCTAGCAACTTGTCTCAAACCTGTGAACTATCATAACCATCAAACATGCGTAAACCATTTGTCGTGGATGTCCGTGGCGAGACCGCTGATAGTATGCCGTTTTTGCCCATTCCGGCAATAAATAAAAAAATATATAAAAGGAAACTGAGTGATTGCCTTGCATATAGTATTTACGGGTGTGTTTCCAAACTAAACTCTAATAAAATAGATGTGTGTGTTGACATAATACACACGGACAAGTAGCTCAGACAAGCCAAATAAATAGTTGCCCCAAAATGTCAAAAGAAAAGTTGGACAGAAAATGCAGAACGAAAACATGATACCCTCAAAACATAGTCTAGTCGATAATTTCGGAAAACTAATTTGATAAGGTCTGCTGGAGTCCTGATTGTGTGCAAGGGTATTTTCAATTCGACAGCTAAAAAATAAATGTTATTTTTTCTTCTATACTTACATGAATTTTCCATGGTTACATCGTGAATACCGCCGGGACTTGTGCTGCAAAATAGAAACAATTAAACTAGATTAGAACTGGAAAAACACGTAGCAGGAAGCATTACAACAGGATCAAAATAATTTCCACTTTGCGAGGATTCAATCAAAAGGATTCCTTTCGGGCGTCTTGGGTGGAAAGATGTGGTCATTTTCGCAGATCGATTTAGCGGAAAAGAAGGGAAAGCGACGTGATGCTATTATTCTACATTTGGATTAATTAATTTTAAGCTAATTTATAAAGCTCGACTTATTAATAGAAAAACAATTGGCTCGGGCAAAGCCGGGTAACACCAGCTAGTACTTTAATGTATCATCTAGAAGTTTACAATAAATGTCTATTGGCAGTGATCGATCCGCACGAAATAGGTGCTTAATCCATTTCCGTAACGAGAGTCGTGGTTTCTATTTCCGGATCTGGCGTCACAGTCGATGCTGTGGTTTCCGGTTGGAAACAGTTTTCGGCGTCCGAGAGGGTTCCGTTGCAGAACTCCTCGTAGACAGACCAGGCCGTCCAGCCCTGCTGCTTCTTGATAAGCCGGGCACAGTGCACAGCCGTCGTGATATTATCGCTCAAGAGCTCTGTGCAGTTCACATTGCAGCCATTGAAGGCGTGGTAGGGCGTTGCCTTTGGGGGCGCACACCAGAAGCGATCGCTGATCTGAAAGAGACCATAGTCCCTCGAGCCATCCGAGTTGCCCTGCCCGACAACGTGTGTGTTGAAGCGACTCTCGAAGTCGGCTATGCACAGCCATTGGGCAAGTTCCGTCTTGGGCACGTCCAATATATAAAGTTGTCCGGCCAAATCGCAAGGCTTCAGACGTATCGCCAGCATGGGCGATAGCACCAGCAGGCACATCCACATGCCCAGGGCGAACTTATCCATTTTACTATTTTAACTACTATGAGCGACAGTTATCCGGCCAGCTTTCAAGCACGATTTAACTGAGCAACCAGCTGGATAAGCCACAACACCTGTATTCCACGGCGTGCAGTAGAGGTGGTCGGTCAAGCCGTGATAGTCTGATTTAACACGAAACAAACATATTTCGGCCGATTCCATGCAATTCATGATATACTAAGTTCTAATTCCCATATTACAAGTTTCTACACTTTACGCCTCTTTGCTCTAAAAACAATTTTAAATATTTTCTAGCCCTTTATGGCTTACACATTCGCATTCACTATTAAGTCACGCATCCATCTCTAGTCTGGAGGTCAATTTAAACAGGTTTGAATTGTTTTAATGCTGCCTCAAGCACCTATAATTAACTGGTAGTTTATCAACATGGCTTGTACAGACAAACAAACATATTTGATAAGTCTTATAATAAATCGTATAGTATTATAACTGCTCGACGAAAAGATACCGATTACAAAGCTCTGTACTCGATCATATACGGGCTTAAATCGCCTCTTTATGAGATATTCATAAGTGAACGGGTCGAGGGAGTGTACGAAAGAGTGCAAATGTAAGAGAAGAGAAAGTGAGAAATTGTGTGAAAGAGAGTGTTAAAGAGAGGAAAGAGTGAGATTAAGTATGAGAGAGTGTAAGTGTAAGAGAGAAGATATATTTATAAAAGGGTGGAGAGAGAGTAGTTTTGAAGGGGAGCGGGCGGTTCAAATAGAGATCAGGCACATGCGAAAACTAGAGACACTCTGTCACATCGCCGTTCTATGCGATTTTCATGAATTCAAGCTATTCGTGCAGATCCAAATGGGTCTCATCTAGCTTTAAAAGCAAAACCCAGCGACATATGGTTTTAAATGTACATACATATGACATACAAATGTGTATCTAGTACAGCCGAAAATTTGGACTAGAGTTAAGTGAAGCGTGCAAATTCTTTAGTAGAATAGAAATGGCACACCTAGCTATTTTTTGTCTTTGTTCAAATAAATGGAACTTCTGATGTCATTTAAGTCGATTATTGTAAAATGACGACAATCTACTGAATTCAATAAGCAAATAATTTTTAAATAAACTTCCTTGGAATGACAATAAGATAGAATTGTTTTTAAGGTTTCAAATGCGTAGAAGCAAACAGAAACCCGCGCTATCTAAGCTTTAGATATATTCAGTTTACTTTAGCAAACTGAAAGAAATTCAAAACCCGCGCAATCTTATCTTTAAACATACTATATATTTATTTGACTTGAAGAAACTTACCAAAAAGTGGCCCCAGCTCCGGCACAAACTGAGAACCTTTTAAATGGCGATCTTGGGGATTCATTTGTGTTGATCATAGAGTTTGTACGATATATGCCCGCCATTATAATGTTTTTTGATTCTTGGCATTAATATGCAGCTTTAGTTTTAGGTATTCTTCACTCCAGTACATTGAATATACTGACGGTATAAATATGACTTTGATTTAGTTAAAGTCGAAACGAATGCGTCACCTCGTTGTTTGTTTTTAGTTTTGCTTTTGTTGTTGTTGCTGTTGTGCTTATCCTAAATAACTTGCGGCACACCAGTCTATAAATGCAACTTCAGTGCAGGTATATAATTACTCTGGGGTTACGTACACACACACACCCATGGATATGTATGTGCCACGTCCTATGCGTCGATGAGTCATTGGCGCGCCAACTTTCTGCTGCCAGCCATGGCGCATGTTTTGGGTAGGCAAATGTCCCCGAAATGATGGCGCATCACATCACTCAGGAGCGCCACATAGAATCTTAGACTGCGATACTTTTTTTTTTGTTTGCTTGCAAATTTGCGAACCGGACTGGACGCAGCACCGGCGACACATGTGGGCCACGCATTTCACGTGAGGGCCTCTTCAATATGAATTATTTTGGGAATTGAGCAAAAACACAAATACCAAATGCAACTTATGAAGTGAAATAATTTTGTCGGCCTGAAATTGTTGCTGCTACGCTTTGTTTTGACCCGCCATAGCTATGGTTACAACGGTTTCCAGTGGTAATCAATGGGCAAACACAGCTGCTGAACATATGTGCAGAATTGGGAGTAGTAAAGCTCCACTTTCGGCACACAACAGGTGTTCAAATAGTGACCCACTTAGGGATGCAAATGTATCTATATAGTACATAGTACATACTACAGTTGAAACATGCAAAATATAACTCTATAATTTCACGGGCTACTGAACCCGAGAGAGTAAGATAAAGATAAAGATTCAATTACGCTTCCACACATGCATCTGTTATGTATATACTTATAGGGATCTAAGTTGTCTTCTGATACCAACTTCTAATTTCTACATGTTGTAGTTTGCGAGAGAATACAGCTGTTGCACATGTGTCCTGTTCAGGAGGCTCACTACCTGAAGTGTTTGAACGAATAACAATTAGCAAACAGCCGTCAGTTGAATGTAGCATATGTCTAACTTTAGAAGGCCCTGAAAATAATTAACAACAATTGGCTCCAAAAGACGATGAAAATGCAGTCTAAAACAGTTCCCCGCCCGGACCCCTATTAGTTGGGGCTTGAAGCTAGAACGTAAACAAGATACTTGATTGTGACGCTTGCCCATAAATGAATGCATCTTCGTGTACAAAACTGAACTCATTTGAAAAGCCGTGCACTGTGAAAAAGCGGATGTGCATTTATGTAACCAAACATTAGAGGGATAAAACTAGCAATAATAAAGGAAACTGTACTCTATGCTGAATGGTGGTGGTGCAAAGCGTAACAGTACAATGCAAGCGGGGTAGGGGTTCAAACAAAGGTCAAACAGCCGCAAACGTGTGCATATAAACTGAACAACTTGCCACTTAAACACAAGTACATATATCCTCCTTGTATATACAGTGAAAGCTCTACTAACGGACACCTTACCTGGGTGAACATCTACAAAAGCAGCTTACATTTTTTACATATTTTTTTTAGAAATTTTTTTGTATTGGAACTATCCCTAACGAGTTATTGTTAATTAAGTTATTGGTCTCAAAATGAAATGTTAGCAAGAAAACTTTAGTTTGTTTTTTTTTTTTAAACTTGATAATTTATTTTTTTGGTTTTTTTGTGATGTATCTTTAATGCAGGACAATAAACTGAAAACCTAGAAGTACGCTTTATAGAGCGTTGCCTGTAAACATATTTACTCGACTTATCGTGCCTGATAATACGCAGTTATAAATATTATATGTATGTACATATCCATAAGATGCTGTGCTATATTTTTCCACTACTAAATTTAGATGCAGCAGCAACAACAACGACAAAGGAAATCAACAACAAGATGAGGCGCGTACCCGTAATTTATGCACACACACATGCTCATATATACATATGCACACATACACATGCATATAGACACGTCTGTAATTTATATAAGAATATTGCCTTTTTACACTGTTCGAGAGCATTCATCGTGCATATTCGACAATTTTTATCTACACATATATAGCACACAGTGATTAAAAAAACAAATATATAAATCTCACTTTTGTTGCTGCATATTTGCACATACATATACGCATATATGTGTACGCTTGGATGAATATATTTATTTTAACGCGAACCGCAGTGTATATGTTTATTTGTTTGTTCGTATGTATTGCGCAAAAAGAAAGACTGATAGGCGTTAAGCGAAGCACAATCACAACAAACGAACAAAAATACAATTGAAAATACTAGAATTATGGTTGCCTTCATATACATATGTCTAATTGAACCGAATGCCAGAATAGTACTGAAAATGCGCATCAAGATAACCAGAGAGAAAACCCCCAATCGGCAAGCATCATCCGTTCATCTCATCCAACCGTCTGTTCGTTCGCTCCGCAAGGAAAATGCGCTCAGCAAAACTTACACAAATGCACGGCAGATGTTGCTACTTTTTTCCGGAGCGCGCTCGCTGCTCACCCACCATATGACCAATGTGGCTGTGTTGGGTTTGGCTCTCCCACAAAATAGGGTGGGTTATGTACATAATCATGTGTGCATACATTCTCACCAGCGCGTGAGGGGAGTTCATCTGGGACCTGCCGCTGAGCGCATACGCACTGCTTCTGATCTTTTGATGCAGTTTTGCCAACTTTGTGCTCAGATTCGGATGGTTGAGTATTGTCATTAGTAAATAGATATGTGCTGCTTTCATTTTTATGATCCAAATATAGTTTTGGATCGAAGCCAAAGTGTGCGTTGCACTTGCAAAATTGCACTGCCAAACAGAACTTCAAAGACGCAGCAACAACACACACATACAAACAACAATCACAAATTCACGCACAATAAGAACATATTAAATTAGTACTCACTCGTCTATGCTGATGCGTTTCGAAAGCGCCTCGGCCAAGTCTTTTAAAACCCTTGGATCGACTTCGGCAGCGCCGTTTTCTTCTAGGAAACTGGTCACAGTTTCTATCAATGAAATTTCCTTTAAGGAGGAAGTACAAACGCCATCACTGTCACAAAAGTCACGCGGCGCTTGTTTGGAATAATCCTGCTCCATTTTTGTCAGCTCGGCTTAATATTCCCAGGCTATAAATGAAAAAAGCTGCTTTAAACTTAACTATTCAAATATTATATTAAACAATTATAAGAATTTTGCGCGCTCGCCTCAGATGTTTTTTGGCGTCTGTTTTTTAATGTTATCGATAAATCGCGATGTACGCCACTTATGTGGCAACTTTCAGCTACTGTGATGCCAGACTTAAAAACTTAACAAAGTGGCAAGCTCCACTTGCACGTAGTGCTAAAAAAAATAGAAGAAGCAACATATATAGACTGCAAATTTAAATAGATTTACATTTACATTTCATTGATAAGCACATGCACAAGCAATACCCTAATTGGAGCAATGATATAAAAACAAGTTGCTGTAACGCTGGTGTGCCGCATCGCGATAAACTGAATACGCTTAGTTGAGTCTAAACATTACAATAGGCAACGGCACGCAGGCAACAAAAAATGTTTGCAACGCTTAAAAACAAAATTAAGGAGGAAACTGGAGAAGATGTGTCCACGTCGGCAACCCAGACGCATCAACGACACAGCAGCAACAACAACAATAATAATTATCGCATACGCAGTCGACGTGTGAGCATTAATTCCAACGTAGCTGATGATGTGGGCGGTGGCGGAGTCTACAGCGAGGTGAGGTCAATGCAAACACAATATTTATATATTTAATAATAATATTGAGAAACATCTGTTTATATTCTAGTCAGAACAACTGTGCCAGCTACGAAGCCAATGCAATGAGCTTGCATCCAGAGTTAGCAGCCTGAGTCAGAGTTTACAAAAATTGCAGGAGGAGAAGACACGAGTGGATAAGACAAATGAGATTCTATTGGAAAGCGTTCGAGTCGCTCAGACCCAAAAGGACATCTATTGCGAGGAACAGGAAAAGATACAAAATCTGCAGCAAATTGAAATTGATAAACTGAAAAGTTTGCTCGGCTTTCGCGAGCAGGAAGCCGTTGATCATATGAATGCCATACGCCAGTATCAACAGCAGATTGAGAATTTTAACCAGGAGCTGGAACGGTTGCGCTCCATAGAGCCTATTGCTGAGGATTTGCGCGATGAACTGGAGCAGTTGCGCCATGCCACACAGCAGGAGAAGAACCATTTAACTACAACTCTGGCTGCCGTGCAGGAGGATAATCGCAACATGAAAATGCGTATGAGAATTATTGAAGAGGCGCGTCTGGAAGCTTTGCCCCAATTGAATACCGAACAGCAAGTGCAGGCACTTGTGCAGGAGCATAAATTGTTGGAACAGCATCTCGAGGAGGCACATTTGCAGTTAGCCGACATCAAGAGCTCATGGAGTGGCCAAAACTTTGCGCTAGAGAAGCAAGTGAGTCGCCTGTCCCAACAGGTGGCCGAGGAGACCACCGAAAAGCGAAAGGCGCTCAAAGCGCGTGACGATGCAATAGAAAATCGAAAGCAAGTCGCATTCGAGCTGGAAAAAGCCAACAGTGAGATCAAACAACGAGACGATAAGGTAAACACACCATATTTTACTAACTAGACTTGTTTAATTCAACTTATTGCATATAGATTAAATTATTGGAAGACGAACTCAATGAGCTGAACATTGCATTAAAAGAATGTCGCGAAGAGAATGAGCAGCAAATTCTATTTGAGCGCAACAAATCCGTGAGTATCCCTTCTGAGGTTGGCGGTTAGCAGTGGCACACACAAACATACATACACATACATAATTATATATACATTTATTAATGGCATGAATAATTATTGATATAACTAACAAATTCTATTAGCAAGTAAATTAACACTTTCCTCGCAATTGTTTAACACAATGAAAATATGTATTATATACTTTGTTGCATTTCTTCTTATTTAACAATTTGTATTATAATCCAAGAACCTATTCTTTTTCTATTAAACTGCTTTTATGGTTTACAACCAAAAAAAAAACAAATGTTACAACTTATTCCAACTAAACTTAAACTTAGGAAACTCTGGCAGCTGAAACAAAAGATCTCAAAATGCGACTCGCAACCGCTGACGAAAGATTCAGTGAATATGTGAAAAATGCTGAGCAAGTCGCTCAAAAGCTGCGCACACAAATCACCGAGAAACAAGATCTTTTAGGCGACACACAAATGAAATTGGAAGTTGAGCGCGAGGAGAAACTGACTGCCTTGCTGCGCAACGCGGAGATCTCGCAGAGCGAAGAGCTGCTGAAGAAGGAGCTGCGCATGGAGCAAACCGAATCCAATGATTTGCACGACAAGAACAAGCAACTGGAGAAGGATGTGCAAGAGGCACGCCAGGCATTGCAGTTACTCAATGATGCGGCCCAGCAAAATACAATGGATCAGGCAAAATACGAGCTGACACAACGAGAAATTGTGGAAAAGAATAAGGTGAGTGTATCCAAGGGATTTTATTAATATGTTGATTATAATTCTTAGTTAAAGCATCGAAATAAGAACCTAGCTATAAAAGTTGCCTGTGCATTCTGTGGTGTTTATATCTTCCTGTTACTTAGGTCACTAAAACATTGCCATATCTCTTATTACTGATCTTATGTAGACAATAAAAACTTTAAATCAGCGCTTGGGAGACCTTAAAAAGACCTTGCAAAAAGAATTTCGAAGTTCGCAAACAGCAACCATCGATGTTGATACGGATCAAGTTATACCCGCCTTTAGAATTTCCAATGCACCAATTGAGAGTTTTCAATCGGACAACAAGCCCAATTGCATTATTATGGATGAAGTAAATTTTAAGTATCTTAAACATGTCATCGTCAAGTTCTTAACAAGCAGAGAGGTATGGATTGAGTTTAATATCTAGAAAAGTCATGAAAGTAAACTCTTCTTTCAGGTCGAGGCGCGTCATCTGGTGCGAGCCGTTTCCACGCTGTTGCAGCTTTCCCCGGAGGAAGAAAAACTGCTGTACGATACGCTTAATTGGAAAATGAGCTGGTTTGGCGTGAAACCCAGTTAAATTCGATCGATGACAAGTGATAAATGCATGCATTTTCATGTGCAATAATTAGGTACATTCATATGTACATATACACATACATTCCTACATTCATATTTAATTTAGTTTTTCATTGTGAGCCATTTGTACTATGTACATATTACATTGAATTACATTGTGATTTAAAAATTTCTGTATACATCTAATATCTTACCAAAAAAAATTACAAATGTATTGCTTCGAAAAATGACGACGTTCTATACGCGTCAGTTATACTGTGGTAATTATATTGTTGATTTAATTATTATTTTGTTCATTAATCTTATTATTTGTTATAAATATATAGTAACATATTTACACAGTACATTGTACACATAACCATGAACATATTCGTACTTACATACAATTAGAACGGTTTGTGATGCACTGTCAATAAAAGCCTATTCTTAATGCAATTTTCATAAACATTTTGAATACTAACAACGAACTAAGAACACTAACCAGTTGATTTAAATAAATTTAGCTCAAAATTAATTCGAAGTTAAAATGCAACAACACACTAGCGCGAAATTGGCCGCGCAAATTAAATATCGATAACTCTTGTTATCGTAAAACTTCACAGTAAAGGTATTTTTTAAACTTGGTATTTTTGTGAGGAAATTGAGGTATTTCCATATGTGTCAATAGGCACAGTCACACTGTGTCTATTGACAATGCCGCTTGGAAACGCTGGGCGAATTGCTGTTTGTTGGTTTGTACAATACGTGCATTAAAAAAAAAACACGTTGTTACCTAAAATTAAAATTTTATGTTCATTAGGGCATTTTTAACCGTTGGTGGAGTGTATGCTTTTGTATTGTCAAAAAGATCAGTAGAAGGCCGCAGATTCGAGACATTACGTGTGCGAGAGCGCATGAAAAAAGCAAACCACGGTGAATACGATCAAACAATTTCGGACAGGCGCTTCGACTAGAAAACAACTGCAAATTCATTCAAATAAATTGATATATATATATATATATAAATAACCAAATTACATTGATAACATATAATACATAACAAAAATGGCTATGCCACAAATAAGCGTGGCCGACCAGGCAAAATTGCAGCTGATGCAAGAAATGGAAATTGAAATGATGTCGGATTTATATAACCGCATGACAAACGCCTGTCACAAGAAGTGCATCCCGCCGCGCTACGGCGAGTCGGAATTGGGTGAGCTTTAATTCATAAGAAAGCATATCCATTGATAATAATAAATTTCAACAATTTTGCTGTTTGTAGGCAAAGGCGAAATGGTTTGCATCGACAGATGTGTTGCAAAATATTTGGACATACATGAAAAGATTGGCAAGAAGCTAACTGCCATGTCCATGCAGGACGAGGAGCTGATCAAAAAAATGTCTAGTTAAATTTTAAGTTACTAGGATTTGGTCACATTGACCCAAGCCAAAGCGCATTTCAATTGTTACGTTTTACACACACCCCGACAAGCACACACACACAAATTCAAATAAACATAGTACGCAACAATTCTATTTGAATAATCTTAAAATGTTGTCACAAAACGAGACATTTCAGGCAGCATAACGCTTAAATCCTCAATGGTATTCTCCAAGTTGCTCTCATCCGAGCTATCCAATTGGCTGGTGCGTGCGCTATTAGCCCAATCCGAAGAGGACTCCTGCTCCGGTTGCGCATTTGGTTCTGCTTCTATGTTCGCACTTAACCCGCTCGCCGAGACTCCAGCTTCAGGCAGCAGCTCAATCACCGACTCCACATAGATGTTTGTCTGTTTCTGCAAATCACAAATTATTCGTATGTAACAAATCAAGACTGTTTCTGCGCTAACGCTGCAATCTAACTTTTGCGTAACATAATGTTATTAGATACTGAGCGGGATTTGCCCAGCAATTAAACTTACCTGCGCCAGTTCCTGCAGCCCAGGTAGTGTGCTAATTGGATTCTTAGATAAATTTAGCATACGGAGAAAACTCAGTTGCTCCAGCTCTGCTCGATCGGGAATGAGTTCAATGCGATTTTCATTGAGGAAAACGAATTTCAAATTGGGCATGGTAATTAACATGCATGGCAGACGATTCAGTCGATTGCCCTTCAGATTTAGATGTATTAGATTTTGCAGTAATCCAAATGTTTCTGGTACCTCGCCAAGCTCATTGCTCTCCGCCGTAAACCAGCGTAATTCTGCCAGCTTGCCCAGTGCATCGGGTAGTTTGCGCAAACGATTTCCACGTACACCCAGCGTTTGCAGGCGCTCGCAATTGGATATTTCAGTTGGCAGCCTACGCAGTCCCGTATTATTGCACCAGAATGTCTCCAGAGCAGTGAGGTGTCCCAGTTCCGGCGGCAAGCGACTTATATTGTTGCAACTGACATTCAGGAATTTCAATCTGACCAATTGACAGATGCACGCGGGAAACTCATCGAGCTTGTTGTAGTCCAGCGCCAAGACTTGCAAGCGAATCAAGTTGCCTAGACTGGACGGCACCTGGACATTTCATAAGTAGATATAGATCTGTACACATATCTCTTTCCGATTGGCCTACCTTAGTTAGTTTATTCTGATTTAGAAATAGCTTCATCAGCGTTTCACAATGCTCGATAATATCTGGTAGCTCGGCCATTTGGTAATGGGATAGATTTAAGGAAAACGCTTTCTTGCATATCACATCCTCACAGTTGGCCAATATATAATTGGTGCGAAAAAAATGGCAAACTGCGTCCATCTGTGGCTTTCGGATTTTTCTCCTCAATACTCGAGAATTATCTCTAACAGTTAAAATTTAGACAGAATATTTTCCAAATCTTTACATTTTCAAAGCACAGGCTGGGCGACAAACTAAAATGCCAGTACAAATAATTTTGTCTAGTCATCTACACATACATATATATCTATATAGAATCTATAGTGTAGAACCCTCTGGCATTTGCATGTACAACACAGTCCTGGGTTTCTAAATTTAAAATTCAGTTGCTCGCCAAAGAAATGTACAATAACAACGCAAATTTTAAGGCACCGAAAGTAATATACCCTTGCAGGTGAACAAACAATTCATATTCTCTAAAAAAAAAAAACAAAAAGAAAACATATTTAAGTTCGCTTTTGCTCAGTTTAGCTAGGATAGCTGTAGGGTCCGGCTTTCCAACAAGTTCAAGATAGCTTTGAAACCGAGAGACTAATTCGACTCTACAGTTTTTTATTGTGCTCATATTTCATCATGAATTTAGATTTGAAATCAATGTCAGCTATAATTTAAAGATCATTTATCACCCTGATTCAATGTGCCGGGTTATTATCTCTCAAATTATTTGCTGGCAAACAAAAAAGGGGCACACAACCAAAAGTATTATGCATCGGGTCGAAAATAGGTTCTTTTTTTTTATAAAAATTAGTTCAGGTATAAACACATACATATCTGAGCATACACTCAATTTGATTATATTTGAATTAACAATTATCTCAGCTACAAAATTTTCCTTCGCAACAATTTTCAGTATAATTATGATTGGGAAACTAGAATTTTTACAAAAGCTTTCTTTTGGGTCAACAATTGAGGAATATGAGGGTCAGGTTTTGTATGAAATTTTTAACTTTCACTTTATTTTAAAAGAGAATCAACTTTGTTAATAAAGTAAATCGAAATAAAAATGTTACGATTTGTAAAATTGACAAAGAAACGTATGTAATTTGGTGCCACTTGCAACGCCGGGTAATTTTTTGGTGACTTTACAAATTACCTAGAATTTATGTACTCGTTTTTTTCGGCATAATAGAAGTCGAAACAGACTCGTTCGATCTCGACGTAATATTCGCTTGTCTTAATTCTTTTGCCATCTTCGGTGATTTGTTCGGATCTACCTATTGCCTGTGTTCCGGGCTTTTCCAAATCGAAGCACTCTCGTTCCTTATGAGCGGAGCCATCGCGGAAATCAGGCTTGTTGGTGGCAACATCGCGATTTGGACGACTCACTACGTCGCTGCGAGTGCCCCGATAAGCCCGGACTGTGGGATCACGATCGTGCTGGGTAGCTAAGGGTATGGATTTGTATTCACAAATGGTGTTCAGGCTAATTATGGGATTCACCTGATTCGCCGGCTCCATTATTTTTATGCACATAGGTGTTGCCCTGCTCGTCGGTATAGCTGTGCGATCCCCCAGGCGTGTTCTGGAATGTACCAGCCACACCAGGCACCTGGTAGCTGCCTTCATTTTGACCGCGTATTAAAACCTGCTGGCTTCCATTGCTTCCATCGTAAGTTCTTTGCGCACCGACTGCTGCGGGCGGAATCGAATGTTGATTTAACTGAATTGAAAAAGCAAGAATGCAAATCAGTTTAATTACCGATACAAAGCAAGCTCAATCCAAGTATTGCTAGTGATTCCATGTTGCCTATTCCACGAATGATCTGAGCTGAAAGCTCTTTCAGCATTTATACCAAGAATCTGAGTGGGCGCCAATCGGGAGCGAAATCTCAGATCTCAGACGATGACATTCGGCTTGATCTGTCCCGGGAAATTTGGAAATTCCCCATTCAATCCAAACTTGTCTTTAAGCTGACAACTTTTATATATGCATTTACACATGTATATTAATTTTCACCACCTCACATCTGTGACTTTTTCTAGCTATCTGCTTGCGGTTGACATGCAACAACAAAACTGAAAAATCTCACTATATAACGCGACTATAGAATCTACAAATATGCACATAATACACGAATGATCTTTGGCTCAGAATTACACAGAATATTAGAATAACTAATCAATATATGACAGGTCATGTTAATTGATTCACACAAAGCCCTGCTTGTGCTATGTATTGTTTTTAATTAAATACAAATCTTGCTTGTAAAATTAATAACAAGTACCAGCAGGCTTCACTTAACAGGAAATCCAAAAGTTGTACAATAAGTTTTGATTATTTACAACAAAAATGCAAACTGGTTTTGACCCGATTGGCCCGGTTTAAGCCTGAACCAAAGGATCGAAAAAAGGTCGTTTTTTAAATAATTAATTCAATTATAAAAACAGAATATATATCGATATTTACTTATTTATTTGACGTAGCAGTTAACTCAACAATAATAATTACTTCCCTATTTTACACTTTTCAACTTTTGGGTACGATTGTCGCTCCATCTAGGATTAACCGGAATACTGTAAAGAATCGAACTAGCTATTGTTTTCTTTTTGTTATATATGTTATTTATAACTTACGCGTTGTGGACCACGTCCATTGGGGCTGCCTGAGGTGATGATGTTGCCACTGCTGTCAACGCTAACTGTGCGTCCGTCCGGGCGCTTCCAAACTGAGACACCATCGTTCCAGACTCCAGCTTGATCATCGCGTGCCACAAAGTTTTCACCTTGGACGCGAGCGCGTCTTTGACGGGAGTGGGCGACAGTGCGGCCATCGCGGCCATTGGCAATGAAGCCGCCTTCGCCATAGCTAACAGAGCGTCCATCCGCACGGCTCACGTGCCCAGACTGTGGGCTACGGCGGCCTCGTTGTATAACAAAATCACCGTTAGGGCCGCCGTAGTCGACCGTGCGATCCGGGCGACCAACGTGAATGTCCCGACTACTGCGACCAACGTAGACTTGACCACCGCTGCTGGCGACAACACGATCCGGACGGCTCACGAGCACAGACTGTGGGCTACGGCGGCCTCGTTGTATAACAAAATCACCGCCAGGGCCGCCATAGTCGACTGTGCGATCCGGGCGAGCAACGTGAATGTCACGACTACTGCGACCAACGTAGACTTGACCACCGCTGCTGGCGACAACACGATCCGGACGGCTCACTACGACGCTTCGGCGGCCACGATATGCATTGGCTGCCGGTCCACGCTGTGCAACTAGGTCCGGTCCACTTATGCTGTGGGTAGCTAAGGGTATGACTTTGTAGCCAATATTGAGGTTGAAGCTGATAATGGAATTTACCTGGTTTGCCGGCGCCATTCTTATTATGCACATAGGTGTTGCCCTGCTCGTCGGTATAGCTGTGCGATCCACTTCCAGGCGTGTTCTGGAACGTGCCAGCCACACCAGGCACCTGGTAGCTGCCTTCATTTTGACCGCGTATATATACCTGCTGGCCAGGTGTTCCAAATACATGCGGACCATCGCGTCCGTCGTATGTTTTTTGTGCGCTAATCGCTGTAGGCGGAATTTAATGTCAATTTAAATGGAAAAGGCTAGCACGTATATCAATTTAATTACCAGCACAAAGCAAAAGCGCGCAGCTCAATCCAAATGTCGCTTGTGATCCCATGTTGCCTATTCCACAACTGATCTGATCTGAATGCTATAAGCGCCCTGCCTCTCCAGTATTTATACCAAGAGTCTCGGAAGGTGCTAATCGGCAGTAAATTTCCCCAGACGACGACATTCGGTTTGATAAGCACAGATCGGGCTCGGGAAATTCAGAGGTTGCCAGTCGCAGCTAACCGCTAATAACATCTACTTGCCTTTGAGCTAGCAAATCTCATCTATTGCCACTTTGCATCTGTGACACTTCCAAGACATCAGCTAGATTTGACCCCAACAAAACAGATAAATATGACTATTTAACTGGCGCTCACCTTACGTTCTCATATAAGTCAGACATATGCACATAGTATATGTTTATAATAAGATCACATTGTTTGTTTTCAATAGCTTCAGTTCTGATTACACAGAATAATGGCCCGGGCAATACCCAACGAACGAACAAGTTGAATTAATCTACGGCAGATCAAATCGATTCAATGCACAGCATGCATATTAGTAAATACGCATATGTGTATGCATATGTGTGTGTGAGTGTGTATTATAATTTAATACAAATCATGCTCGTAAAATAGGCAATAACTACAAGTAACCTCCACTTAATAGGCAGTACAAACGAGTTTTACAATAAGCTTCAATGTTTTTCTTGTATACGTTTTTTATTTAAATCAGGGATGCAGAGTTTAAACTGAACCGATGTGAACCTGGAATTCTTGGAACTTTCAAGTGAACCGAACTCTGAACCGAACCAATTGCCCAAGAAATCCCTTAAGCAATTAATCAAGGGTATTCGACTTAAAAATACCCTGTATACTGTATATTGAGCTGCTGTAACACCAACAAACCGGCTGAGCTTCATACAATTTTAAAGGAATTCGAAATTTTTAATTTGGAATTGATGAAGTTGCAAGACTTGCATATGGCAACATAATTTCTATAGAATTTATACTCATTAGGCACACCTCATGTATGTTTTAAACCAATATACCCATTATTACCAACTAATGAGTACACAAAATTACATATTGCTTGATTTAAGACAGAACACAGACTGTTAATGAAAATATATTAGATTTGATTTTATTGTGGGCATGTCTCTCCAGACGATATTGAGCTTAAAACTAAATGGAATTCCTTTTTCAAATACAAAATAACATTTTAAAAATTTGCAATCTAGGTGGCCGGTCTAGCATTTGTACGGGCTTCTATCTGTCGTTAACCAGTGGATGGTACCAATAATTCTTAATCCTCCGGCACCTTCCACTGTAGCTGTTTACCACGATCGTATAGATTTTTTAATGCAGGCGTAAATTTCTTCTCCGCTTGCAATTTCAAATAATGTTTATATAGCTGAAGTGTTGTGCGAGCATCCTCAATGGAGTCATGCGTTTCAGATTGTATTTTCGTGCCTATCAAAATTGAATGTGAATAATGGTAAAAGCCCGTTGAACTGTGGAACTTACCCAAAAAATGCCAGGCCAAAAAGCGCAATGAAACCATGCGATGATGGGGAAGATGAAACAGGTGCACCGTGTCGATTATTTGTTCGGATGGTACGTATATATTAATGACCCTTTAAAGATAACAAATTCGGTGAAAGCTTATATCTTACATCTTATATATATATATATTCAAATTACATGTTATGTATATATTAAAATTACCTGAAATCATTCTTTAAGCCATGACCCACAAAAATGACGCCTATATCGACAAGAAACTTTAATTTCTGATACGAGTACTTCAAGGCAGTCAAACGTTTACTACTAAAGTTTGCATCGAGGTCGCCGGGTTTAATGCCAGAAAATTGTGTTAGGTAATCGACGACTTTCTCTTGTGTCGAAATGTAATCATCTATGAATGGTACACCTTCATCAGGACCTTGCCTAATATTGAATAAGGTATTATGTAATTGTTCCTCATTGATACTACGAACACAAACTTGCCCACGAATACAGGATATACGCGCCACACTCATATGACAGGGCTTTATGGTCGCCGTTTTGCCATCCGGCCGTATTTCGTTTTCCTCCGGATTTAACGTTACAAATTCCGCATCCATGGCGATTAAGTCGCCTGCTTGTGGCATCTCATTTGATTGCAGTGGTCTCAAGGTTGCATCAGTTCCGGGTTTTTTTGGTATCGGGTTTAAGATGTCCTATAATCATTTTAATCATTAAGAAAATATTATAATCTAGTTTATTGACTTGGTCAATACTCTTACTTGCAAGAATGGATTGGTTGGAGTATTGCTGGCTGAATCGTTGGTTTGTGTGGCTGTTACTGTAACGGGCTCCACCACGGTTGGTGCTGTGTCTGTTTCATCCTCTACACTGCGATAAAACAACACACACGGCACCTTCCAATCCAACGTGAACCAAACAGATTCTTGTGGTGAAACAGGTGAAATGCTAAAATCATTAAAAATATACCACTGCGGCTGCGTCTCATCGATTGCATCCGAGGTAGTCGCCTTCATAGTATGATATTTTTGGCGCACATTTATTAGGGACACCAAATTCTTCTGGGTGCCATCGTCAATTTGACAGACAACTGCATGCAGGGCATACATTCGATGGATGTGATCCTTGGGCAGCGTTTGTTGTTGTTGTTGCTGCTGCATCAGCTCCTCATCTTCCGACTCCTGTTCCGTTTTGGATGCGTGTGTGGGTGATAGCACGCTCAGCTCACCTGTGTCACTGATGCCCATGTTGAAGGCCAGTGGAAACCAGGATTTTTGACGGCCGCTTGGTGAGCTATTGACATTGCTTGGCTGATTTGTGTGTGAAGGAGATTTTCTATATAAATAGAAAACATATATTTATACGTCTTTATATATAAAGAATCAATCACTTACCTATCCGGATGCATAAAATGGCAATCACTACGTGAGCAGTTGATACCATAACGGCACGGCTTGCTGGTACTTAAGGATGCTGCCTCAGCAGTTGGTCGATCGTTCGAACGATTAAGCTGGCGTTTCAAGAAGCTGATATCCTTTTCATTGTTTAGGCCACAGTTGATTGCCAGCACTTGCGGCAGCGATGAAACCTAGTTGAGAAATAAAAATTCAATTTAATGGCTTAATATAAAATTTATATTACTCGATATGTTACCTTAACGCTCTGATTAGTTGGCGAAAACTTCTTACAGCTCTCACAAAAGGCTTGAATATTTTTCTCAGAGCTCAAAGATCGCTTTAAAATGTTACCAAAATCAAAGTGCTGCTCATTGTCCTTTATATGCGTGGGGTACGATAAGTTGCAAGCCAGCAAAATATTTTCTTTTGATTTCTGGTAAAATGTTATTGCTAGAATTAATTGTATTTTTTAATTTAAATATTCACCTCTGCCTGACACTTGATACATCTGTTTATGCATATCTGTTTAGTTCCAAAAATTTTGCTTATATCCGTTTCCGCGTTTATTTTACAACGTTCCCGTTCCTCCTCCTTTGTGCTTTCGTCTGTAAGATGGAAATGATTAAGTTTGAACATAAAAAACATGCACGAGATACACTTAATCTTAAAACTGTAAAAAGTATACATTGGTAAGGGGACTTCTTAAGAGCAGTTACTGACCAGAGATTGATTCATATAACTCAGTAGCCGTGTTACTTTCTGTGCACATACTTTCTGCTAAAATATAACTTTGTGAGAACCCAATTACAATTGAAATAAAAAGTAATTAACATTTACCGACAAATAATGCACTTTGCGGACCGTTTATGCCAGAGTTTTTGCCAGAATCCAGAATTTCATAATGCATTTGATGCAATATAAACCGATTCCAGTTCTGTAAATAAAAAAGTTCATAATGCATACTTAATTTGCTATCCTAATGCCGATATAAATTTCAATACTTGCCTGAATTAGTGTAATAAGATTAACATTTGAGGATCGATCAGATAAAATCAAGCCTAAAGCAGATGCTTCAGGCACAGTGCGAAATGAGCGCAGAAAATTGCTGGCTTGGCAAGGAGTTGAAGCTAAAATAAGTTTTGCGTACATCATCTAATAGCCATTTATTTGTATGCGTACTAAAACCAACCAGTGCTTTTGTCCAGCATATGAAAGAGGAAGCCCAGTTCGCAGGATAAGCAAAACTCCTTGGAGCACGTGTGTCCAATTAGCTTCATTCGTAAAGGTTCCGTAAAGTACAAGATCTAATGGGAAATTAATTTTAAATCAATTTTCTGGCAAGAAATTCAATTAAGGCTAGCTTACCTGTAGCATGGCATTGCAATAGGAATTGGGCAAGGTCGCTTCGAGTCCGGCGAAGCAAGTTTGATTATGCTGTTCGAAATCAAAATCTTGCGTACCCAGTTTGCTATATTTCAATTCCACTTTACGATATCGCCTTGGTATGATTTTAACGCCGCTCTCGGTTTTTGTAGCCGTCGTGTTGCCATTTGCATTGGGATTGCCGCCACCGCTCTGTCCTTGCTCAATAAGGAAGTAGGGTATTTGATTTCGTCGTGCGCTTCGTGGATTCGGTGAGTATCCAATGGGTCCTTGCATTTTCATACTATTAAGCACATCTGGATCTATGGTCTTTGGGCGATGATAACCATAGCGCAACAGGTCCTCTGGCCAATCAGAAAACCAGCGCGTGCCTGTCGTCAAATGCGGCAGCATAACCGATGACAATGGAAAATTTGTGTCTGTAAATGGTACCATTGGCAACTGTGGGACAACGTCCGCAAACTCAGTATTCCTCGAGAACGCATTAAACTGCGGCTGTGGTGTTTGTATGGAGGCAATAGTATTAATATGACCCGATTGATCGCCAAAGGCCATAGCTTGCGATGAGGAGCTGATGTCGAAACTCAAGCATTGGCTGCCATTCGTATTAATTTGGTACATGGATACGCGTGGCTCGCTCAGCTCCACAGTGTCAACCAGCTGAAATTGTCCATAGCTAGACACGACGGCAAGACGGGATGTAAGCGATGGCAAAAACTTCAGCATTTGTGGATCAATCAGAACTTGTATGGGTGATATCAGACGCAACATACGCAAATCGTAGACCATCAGAAAACGATCGATTGCCAAATTATTTTGCCTGCCACTATAGCCGCATGATATAAGATAATTGCCCTGCACATCAAAATCTGAGAGACTATTTGTATGCGTTTTGATTGTATGCTCCACGCTTAGGGTGTTTAAATCTCTTAGTGTGACTGTCCCAAATTGATCACCTGCAAATAGATACCGGGAGTTCTTTCGCAACACCGTACATCCAGCGGATCCGACATGCTCCAACCGCGTCTCCTTCAGACTGCGCATGTCGAAGTCTATGAGCTCCTCTTGCAAGCCAGCCATAACTAGGCGATGCGGGGATAACTGCAGCATGCACACCATTTCCACCATGTTGTTTGATCTGGTTGGCAAAATATTTGTACATAAGAGTTACAAAAGAACAGAACAGTTTTCTTCGGGTTGCCGAAGATTAAAGACCCTTGCAGAAATTTAGTATACATATCGTTTTAAGGGTATGAAAACGAATTATGTTAAATCCTCACTTGTGCGTAAACTTTGGCAATCCTCGACGTATCTGGTGTCGCAGTGATGTCTGTGTTAATACTAGAACTCCCGAATCGATGGTAATTATTTGTCGCACTATATCGCTGGCGTGTACTTGGAAGGATGTGTATTTCTGCAGGGAGCTCGTGTAGTACGAGGTAACATGTCCCTGTAGAAAGTATATTAATAGAAGTTTTTTATCAAAGCAGAGGGCAGACTTATGTTTAAACAGATGCTGCTTACACCTTGATTTCCCATCCAAAGTAATTCTTCATAGTCATCGAAGGCTACAGTTGAGACGCCAAAATTTTCCCCGCCGTCAGCAAGAATTGGAATTGGGCTAGCGACGTAGTCGGCATCGCTGGAACCAATATTGAAGCCATTGAAACTTGGTGAATAATGCTCAGAGTTACGCGGGGGCCCTGTATCGTAAACACCTTAAGCAAATATAGAATATAATACATGTATATATTTCAATAAAAATGGAGAAAGTTGGAAAAATACATGATACATATGCGTTGTATAGACAAATACAAATACAATTTTATGTGTATATTGGTTGACGTACTTAAAATGTCTTCGGACGCTCCGATTTGATCGGTGCCGCCACAATAAACGTAATCCATTTGCAATATGAACACTCTTTATCTATTGTTTATTATTATTATATTTAACAAGTTCTATTTGCATCAGTTGTTGTTGCGTATTTATATTTGTGCTCACGACTCATCATTGTTTAGTATCAAAAAGTTATCGATATGTTGTAGCAATAATAACATCGATATTTGGAATTCGAAAAACATTAATTTAATTTTGAGCAAATTATATACATTTTAAAGAGAACAGAGCTAAAATATTTATTCAAAATTTTGGACAACCCAATATCTTATCAAAATAATTTACTTAAATGTCAAATTATTTAGACGATGCAGCAGTGTTGCCAATTCAGTCTTCTAGCCGAATTTGGCCAATTTTAGAGGTTGTATTTGAAAAAAATGAAATTTAAAACCAATTTAGCTTTTTTCTAGCATATCGATGCCAAGTTCAAGTAACTTTATTTTTAGGCAAGTTACGTTCAGAAAGCCGATTCAGCTATTTTAAACTTTTTTGCAGCGGTAGCTAGCAACAATGTTTTGCAGCCCTGGTTGCCTCAACAATGCTGCGTGCCACATGCAGAATCGCATTAAACCTAACTGGAGATCAGTGCAGAAAAAGCGTAAACATGGCTGCTTTTCAGAAAATTGTTGAAAATAATCAACGTGCCGAAATGTTGATTGACTCATTAAAGGGAGAGGTAATGTAGATGAATGCACCCAAATGCCAAAACTTATATGATTAACAACTTTAGATGGCGGCATTACAAAACGAGATTGTCCAGCGTAAAAAACAGGAGCTGATTAAAGAGAACGCTGTGCTGGCTAAGGAAATAGAAGCAGCTCTGGCGCAGCTAGTGGCGCTCGAAGTACGCAATGGCAAGAGGCAGATACCGGTGCCCGGAAACCGGGGCATTTGCACCACAACTGAAACATCCGATGCACCTGCGCCTGTTGCGAATGAGTCGAAAGCATCCGCCGCTGCCGCTACTCCCAAAGAGAAAAAGGTCAAGGAGAAAAAACCCGCCGCTGCGAAACCAATTGCTGTGGCGGAGGCTCCAGTGGATGTCGGACGCCTGGATATGCGCGTGGGTAAAATTGTTGAAGTCGGGCGCCATCCGGATGCGGACAGTTTATATCTTGAAAAGATCGATTGTGGCGAACCAGCGCCGCGTACTGTTGTCTCAGGACTAGTTAAATTTGTACCGCTGGAGGAAATGCAGAATCGTATGGTCGTTGTACTGTGCAATCTGAAGCCGGCCAAGATGCGTGGCGTCACCTCTGAGGCAATGGTTATGTGCGCCTCAACCCCTGAAAAGGTTGAAGTGCTAAGTCCTCCAACTGGCGCCGTTCCCGGTGATTTAGTTCATTGTGATGGTTACGTACGCCAACCAGATGCACAGCTCAACCCGAAGAAAAAAGTGTTTGAAACGTGTGCTCCAGATCTTATGACCAACTCTGAGCTGGTGGCTTGCTATAGGGGTGCACCGCTCCATGTGCCAGGCAAAGGTAATGTTGTAGCACAATCTTTGAAAAATGTTTTGGTTAAATAATTGTTTGGCATAATGTTATTGGCAATAAATGCGCTATGTTTTCCCAGTTATTTATCATTCTAGGTTCATTTCGACGTGTTGTTTTATTTTCGCTAGGAATCAATAATATTACGATGTTAAAGCCCGGTTTCTTAACATACGGTTTCAGGAAACATTATCTTTCAAACATTGAGAAAACGGACTTAAGACTAAGTTCATAGGATTAAAAAGATATGAATTTCATATGCTTGGAAAACATTTTACATTTCTTCTATTTACATCATAATAGGAAGAAAATATTTTTGTCTATCTGACAAACATGAACTCAGACATTTTATGGTTAACAAAAATTATAAATTAATTTGTTTCTGTTATGCCACGGTCGTCTACATTTCTTCACAAGATTTGGCATTATATATAGATGTGTCCCGCATCTTGTGTCTGACTACTGCTGATGTGGGCGTGGCACGGCGGGCGGCACGGCGGGTGGAGCTGGATTTCGGTTTGTCTCGACAACTATAGTCTTTGTTATAATGTCGTAGGCTGTGCGATTGTTCTTAAAGAAAACCATAACGACGCAGATGGGAAAGAGTAGCGTCATGACCAGATTCTTGGCTAATGCACGCATCAATGCCCTGAGGAAGCTAGGTGTCTCGGCGGGATAGAGCACAGCTCGCAACGGTTCTCGCTGGGCTTGGAAAACAAATTGAGGCATAACAGGTGCCTGCAGCGGCATTACGGCCTCCACATAGAGTATACGAATCTTCATCAGCGATTTGCCAGGTGTTGCGCCATTATAGAACACCGTCCAGAGGCATTCATAGCAGCATACTAACAATTTGGTCAGCAACTCAATTAGTATTAGATCCGACGAAAGACTTATAAAGTCCATTGAGATATCCAGAAAATTCACAAAGATATCGTCATCTTCCAATGTCTTACGCATCACATCCTTGTCGAAATCCAGATCAAAAACGTGAAACAGTGAAAAGGTCACAATTATTTTCAATATGAATAATATGAAAATATCTATGGCCTCCGCAAAGGCGCGTTTCCAAAACGGCGCCACAACCATTTCAGTGCCACCAACTCTTTGGATAATCTCTTGTTGCTGCACTTCGTCAAGAACCCGAAAACGATTGAAGCTGGGCCTAACAGCTGGCGATGCATTCGCCTGCGCTGACTGCTGCTGCGGCTGCTGGGTTTGGCGATTTGTCTGCAGCTGCTCAATGCCTGGCGGCGCTGCATATGGCAATGGAGTTTGCAACAATTGTGGATAGCTATAATTGGCGAGCAGATAATTGGGAAACATTTGCATGAGCGCCGCCTGTTTCGCCCATTCTGCGAGGCTAGCAAAATATGCCTCCTTTGTTGACAAATCCTTGTTTATGTCTGTGCACTTGCGCTCTCGGAGCTCATTTGAGCTTCCAGCTGGCCCTTCGCTGCTCTCCATCTCACTTATTGTTTTGAAATCAATTATATCTTATTTAATTTTTTCTAATTTTACTTTTATTTGATTTACTTTGTTGTTGAAGTTGACGTGTTAAACAATAGGCGGCGGCGGGGTGTGCAGAAATATCGGAGGTATTTATTTCGTTTCAGGGTTGCATTAAAATACCCAGTGGGATAAAAAGCAAGACACAGCAGTGCTATTTCTCATGCTTTTCACTGCTTAAAAGTCTGTGTGTAAGCAATGTAACGGCAAAATTGTAGATGCATATATATTAAATTTAATATTAATCCAGAGGACAAACCATGATCCAAAATTTATGGGACTTTAAAGTTGAAGAAGTGCAGTTACTCAAGAACTTAAAAAGATCATCCGAATAGGTGAGAAATAAGTAAAAGTGGTAGTTCAATTATTTTATTATATAGTTAATGAATATTTATTTATTAAAATGGTATCCACTTATAAATAGAAGTACATACGTATTTCATACTGCGGATTCTCAATTAGGTATTGAATGACATACATACATAGTTCAGCTAAGGATATAATATAACTTACAAGTACACTTGCCAAAAAATCTCACGTCTTCCCAGTATTGATGGAACGTATCATACGTATGGCTGGATGAACATAGTATATAAGTACATAAACATGAACATATTCAGCTGTGATCAGAACTTATCAATTTGTTATCATTTGTTATATGTATGTTTTTTATGTATTATGTATGCATGTTCAATTCGGAAACACGTACGTACGTACATATATGCGAGTGCATATGTATACATATGCACATACCTACACATGCATTATATGTGTATGTACAAACCGGGAACATTTGTTACTTACATACAAGTACGTATGTATGCATATGCACCTACATAAATACATATGTGTATGTAGCTCTTTTTGTTGACAATAATAGTATTCTATTTTGTACAACATCTTATAAACAAATAAACAGAAAAGGTTGGGCGGGGCGCAGAAAAAAAATACACAATTCATCTATTAATACAACTCAACACAAACACTGGCTTCGGCGGCAAGTAGGTACAAAAAGTTATACATTAACAATTATAACTTATTTCAGCATATGGACCTTCGATAAAGGAATGCATAGGAGTCTTCATTTATTGCCAAACATTACCGATATTTAAATTGCCAAATTGCTGATTTAAGTTTGACGTCACGGACGAGGCGGTGGTACCAGTTGTAGCTGGATAACCTGATGACGGCAACCCACTCGACATGGGCTGCATCAAGTTCATCCCAATTCCCATTTGTTGTTGCTGTTGTTGTTGTTGTGTTGTCGCCTGCGGTGCTCCAGCGGCACCAAACAGCTGCATACCACTGAGCAGATTCTGATTTGTCTGCATCAAATTTGTTGCCGTGCCCTGGCCGGCTGCCAGACTGTTGCCCACCAAATACGGACTGGCGCTGACATTTGGAAACTGGCCACCGCCAAAGGCGACATTGCCCACCAGGTTCATTGCGCCGCCAGTAGGCGCATTGCTGAACGCATTCGGTGCGGCCATAACGGGTGCATTGTACATGCTCACTGAATTGGGAGGTGTCATGAACTGATGATGATGATGTGCCTGTTGGGGCACTTGCTGCTGTTGCTGGTGATGCATGTAGCCGCCAGGTGCCATGCCCGTAAAATTACCAAAGCTCAATTGTGGATTGTGTGTGGTTGGTGCATTGCCATACAACGCCAATATGCTGTCCTTGGACATTTTGCCCGACTGATCCTTATCGCTGGCACCCCCTAGTGTGCCCTGATTGAAGAAGTCCTGCTCCTGTTGGGCTAAAGAGTTCGACTGCTGGCTGGGCATGTTCAGCGTAGTATGGTCGCCACTATTCCCATTTGTTTTTTCCGGAGTTGTTATGCCGCTCACATTACTGCTGGCACTCAGAAAGCTAGTGAAGCTATCATTCTGCAAATCCTGTACGCCGCTGTGGACGATTGGCTTTGTGGGCGAGGCGAGCCCCAACAGATCACTTTCAGCGGCACTTTGGGTGCTATTGTTATGCACACGATGAGATGTCTTTGGACTACAGCCACCGACCTGATTGGGCTTCGGCTTGGGCAGTGGCGCCGGCAGTGGTGTACTTTTCGCTGTTGCTGTCGCCGAGGGGCGTTTATCGACGGAGCCGCTGTTGCTGCTATTTATGTTGCTAATGCCGAGACCGGTTTGCGCCGATTTCTTTTTACGTTTCTGCCGCTCCAGTTCCTCATCTATCTCCTTGGCCCAATCGACCTTAGGCGGCGAGGGCGGAACCCATTCGCGTGCCAAATACTTTTTATGCTCGTACTTGGCCCGTATAAAGTTCTCCAGCGCCGTATCTGTTTGAGGGCGTCTGAAACCATCTGGCAGCTGTGCCTCATAGACGGCACGTGCCCGGGAATTGCCCATTTGTTGCAGCGATATCACCTGCTCTGGTGTCCATGCATCCAGATTGACGCTCTTCACGCGCGATATGTGTACGCCCAAGTTGCGATGGATGCCAGCGCATCGAATGCACAAAAACACACCCAGATTCCATGATGCCCAGCGGGGACCTGAAAATGTACAAGACCCAATGAGTAATTTGTATGCACAGTCAGATAAACAAAGCACCAAGAACGAATTATCCAACATTTGTGCTTATCTTGAAGCCTTACTTATATATATGTATGCGTTATAGAGGAGGCGGTTAACCACAGAAGTGCTGCGGATTTAGCTATTTTATGGCTGAACATCTTTATACCCAAGGCGTCAAATGAAATCAGGGCATTTTAAACAGATTTGGCCTTTTTTTTTGGGTTTTAATGAGAAGCTTAGTGGCATCTGACAAAGCTAATCCTGCCATATGTAGCACTGGATCCCTTTTGTGTTTGAAAATAAAATCTAATAATGTTTGCAAAACTGCCAAATAGAAATGCTCACCCAAGGGAGCTGTCCGATCGTAGAGCTTTCACTGTAGTGAAAGTACATTATGTACAGGACATTGCGTGCTTGTCTTAAGCTGACCCTGACCCTAATTAAAAGGGGAATACTCTCTAAACATGCTAGTTGCGTGCGCCGACATAAATTAAATTAATTAACGGAGCCGTTCTAATACTCAGAAACAGTTATTTTATGTGGTTGCGCTTTGAGTAATAAATTATTACTAATAATTAAATCGGATAACTAATAAATGTATGTATGAATGTGTGCATATGCTCGTACATAATGTGTTTTGTTGTTGAGTTGTATATGAATGTAGAGAGATGTGTACTTTTTGTGACAGTGTACTCACCCTTGGCGTCGCAATCCACACAATATTTATTGTCATCATCACGTAGCATTTGGGTTAACAGGGTTTGACATTTTTCCTGCATCAGTTTGGTGCGCTCCGTTTCCTTACGGCTTGCATTTGACGTGCTCATTTTCTTGCACTTGTCGTTGTATACGCACTGCACGAAATTCTATGTCTGGAATTGTGTTTGGAGTTTTCTAATAATGAGTTAAGCAGATTGTGAGACGTGGGCTTGATTGTTTAAGTGATTGGCCGCTGCTTAGTTGTTTTTGCATAGATCTTAGTCAATTTTTTTTATTGGTTTAAGAATACTACAATTTTTGCTATCGAAAATAGTGTACGTCTGCGTCTGTACGTCAGACTCATTTTAAAAGTCTGGCAACAATAATGTCAAAATGCAAAAGGCAAACAGTGCTGCCAGATGTTCAAAAGGCAAGCCACTTTTTTAAAACCTTTGTAGTGTGTACTTTTCTTTTTATGTGCAACAAGTGAACTTTTAATTTTATATTAATATGCAACCATTGAGAGAGAAACTAGAAGCATGCCTACACATGCTAGATCGTGGTGGATCCACTAATAAGGGCGATACAAATTGGCTTAACGTAAACATAAGCATTACCGGCGTCCTTTGCAGCTGTTTTTTTGTTTGTATATGACTTTATTCATTACAGGATTTCTGTGCAACATTTTTGGCTTTTGTAAGTACGCTGCAAAAGTGCTTAAGCAACCAGCTAGAACATGATTGTCTGGAAATAATTTGCCTATGCTTAACGCAAATTTTAATATGTATTCGGCACTTGGAGACCACAATCCAAACCGAAGCAGCAAGTGGCACAAGGATTCAGGTAGATTATTACTAAACCCGTATTTTGTGTCGCTGATCTTCAAAATCCTTTAATTTTAGGCTAGCCATCACCATTTTACTGACCGCATCACGGTTTGCCTTAAAAGACTGTGCGTGTGTCTGCTGCCTTCGACAGGACCTTCAGAGAATAGCGCTACAGAAGGCGTCTCGTTTCTGAAACTACTGGATTCTGTGCTAGATTTCCTCTCAGAGTTCACCACCGAGAATGTAGACAGAAGTCTTGTTAAAGATTCACCGGCAAATGTGCTAGCCCTAAGCATGCAAATAAAGTGCCACATAGATTTACTTCTAGGCCAAACATTGTCCTTTGCTAATGTGGCATTGCAACAAGATAAGAAAGCGTTAAGTGCGCTTTGTCAGAAGGTATTTCTTAAATGCCATATACGAAATGAATTTAAATTGATATATATAACTTTCCTAATATTAAGCTTATATGAATGTTGACTATTTGGTATTTAAATGTGATAGCCAAAAAACAACAAGGTGTAAGCACCAAAAAGTTGTCTGTATTCCTATTGCAAACACCTTGCCGTCCTTTCTATGCTTTAACTTGTTGAGAATTCCAAGCGTCAATTACCTGAGTCCATTTTATGTCTGTTGTTACCTGTCTATTTCTGTTTGTTACCTATTATATATTACTATTTATACTAAAAATGTCAATTGCGCTATATATAACTCTCTTTTCAGGTTATGCGCGATTGCAGTGCTTTACAAGAGGAATGCCAAGAGACAGCCACCAACTATTCCATGCAAAAACTTAAAGCCATGACCTTAGAGCAGGCACTTTGCCAACTGGAGGAGCACATAAACGAGTCCCTATTGCGTTTGGTATACACCTGTTTTCTGGACTTTCAAAGAATTTCAGTAGATAAAATACGCAATATATTGCGTAATTCAAGCACTGCGGACACCGATGCCACTGCTGATGAATTCATAGCCGATTTCGATGTAAATTTGGATCGCGCAACACAAATTGGCATTTTTGCAATAGCCTTTGCGCCAAACTTAAAAAGTGTGTGCCTTTAATTCAAGTTTTTTACACATATATCTACTTATATAAAACTCTTTTTTAGTAAAAACCATTGTACGCAGCTGTCTCGCCTCATTTGAATATTTGGATACCAGTTTAATACCATCGCTGCAGTCGAATGCCTCAGATTTGCACTCTGAACTATTGGAACAGCACTTTAAGGAGGAAATGTCTAAGTTTAAGCAGGCACTGCAAGAGATTATGGACAGCCGTGCTTTTGTCGGCTGTTATTTGCAAATTCTTACAACTGGCCTAAATGCGGCTGAGAAAAAGTTTGATAAAACTCAACTGGAAGACTTGGTCCAAACGGGCTTTTCAATACTCGAACATTTTCAGCTGGATACTAATCAAAAGGTTGTCTTACAACCGGGTCATGAGCACTTGCAAAATTTTGTGCGAGTCTTGCGAGAATGCAAAGCTATACTCATGTGTGCATCCCAGGTTCAGCAAGACCGTATTATTAAGAGATTTAAGATATTACGCACTATTCTGCGCAAACTGCACAGCCAGATTACTGGAGATCAGAATAAACCTGCTGCATTTACAGAAAATATAAAGCATACAATAATTGAGCATTCAAGTAACTGCATGGATGAGGGTAATCCGAAAGGCATACTGTGTTCTCCATCACGCAGTATACTTTACGCAACTCGTAAGGATCACAGTAGAGGAAACAGTTGTACGCCAACAGATATAAGTGCTGAAAAAATTCATTCGGATTGCCTTAAGCCGAAGGCCCACAACTGTTTACGTCGGAGTAAGTTATTGTATAGCTTTATCCAAGTGTAATACTCTTTCGGAGAGTCAGTAAATTTTGTCAATAATGTATGAAGCCCATCACCTTATGAAGTGCAATCAAGAGCCTAGTCAACATATCCATGTCACTTCTGAAGCTAACTATTGATTGATTGATTTTGTCTTTTTGCTTCACGCAGTACATATGTCGGATATAGCCGATATAGGGAACTATCCATCGAAAGTAGAGTTCTTATAAGAATAACTGATGGATTTCGTAGTTCCTGCCAATTTCTGCAATTATAAGCTTCACTATATTCCGAACATAGGAGTAAAATCTGAGAAAATCATTGTTTTTTAAGATATCTTAACCACAATTACGAGCTTCATTGTGCTTTGTAAATATCAGCAAATTCTATTTAACATTTTAATCTGTTCTTGAGACCTTAATCTGTTAAGATTTTATTTTCTGCAGAGGTAGTGAATATTCGATTTTCTATTAAAGTTGCTAATTGTTACATTTAAAATTTTCCAGAGGACAGTCTTCGCACTACGATGTTCAAGCGGCAAACTGTTTTTGAGAGTCTCCAAATTCATACTACAAGTAATAGTCAATCCGCCAGTTTAGAAATCAGTGGTATGACTAAAAACAACCTTTGTAAATTCAACAACTTTATCATTTATTAATTAAACTTCTATTTTTTATAGAAATACTCAACCAGCTAACATGCCTAACGTCCAGCTTCAGCAAGAGCCTGCAGGGCAAGTTGGCGAATTTTTAAAATCTATTGTGAATGCTCAGAACACATTCGCACGCGCTCTAACTCGTATTCATATTCATACTCGTATTCGTAGTGGTAGTACGCGGTGTTTTTATTTTGCGAATCTTTAAAAGATTCAAAAATAACAAATAAATTATTTTATTAAGAAATATTTCCGCTACAAATTGCAACAATAAAAATTGTTTTGTTAAAACAGCGAGATTAAGAACATAATTGTACTATGCCAAAAGTTCGACTATCGATTTTCCCAAGCGACTTGTAGATACATATTTGCGCGCATATGAAATATAGTTTCGTTATTTAAAGTTTTACTGAACTCTGGTGGCAATGCAAACGGAAACGAAAGATGAAAACTCCACAGTTGATAGAGTTAGGTCAAGCGATGAAAACCCAACTGAATTGAGCGACTGTCGAAACAACAATCATCATGTGGTTCCTATAGGCATCCTTATAGTGCTTGTCACAGTCTATCTAATGATCGCAGGAGTGCAGAACAATTACAACTGCTATGTAAAACCAGGGGTTGTTGCTTTAAAGCTAAGCAAACCAAATGTGAACTTCAAAGATAAAAATGTACACGCTTATCGAAAGGAGTTGGGTTTTGAAGAACAGCCATTGTGCAGAAAAATTGATGTTTTTTCCAATGAATTGTTTACATTAAAGAAAGCCAATGAGTCCACTGGTCAATCCATAATGTCTAGCAATCTCCTTATAAAAAGACGCAAACAGCTGAAGTCCATTAAGTCCAAGTCTCAGTCTACAAGGAAAAGGGAGAACTCCAAGAAATCAAATACAGCTGAGCCCATTATTTATCTCTTTGCATTGGTTTTTATATATCTATTGCTAAAAGCAGCATCCGATATTAATCAACATTATAAAACGGTAACAATTGTTTAACTATCATTATAAAATGGTATATATATATATATTAATACATTTTTATTGTCAACAGCAGAACAAAGGAGATAAACGACTGCGTCGCTGTTCCCTCCAATCCTATGCCCAGAAGGAGCAAAGGCACAATCATCAAGATCGACGTGCTTCAAAAGGTATTTCAACAAAAAGTTTGCCAAAATTTTAAAGAGGATCCACATAAATGTAACTGTATGCTTTTCAAATAGGGAACAAATCAAAACTTTAAGATACAAAATAGTTTTTATTGTCATATATGTGTTGTGAACTAATATTTGATTTTCTACTATATCGATGTAAGACATATCCTATCTACATTTACTCTCAAACTCCACTTAGAAGCTATTTCTGTATGTGAATGTACTTCGATTCCTATAAATATATATAATTTTAAGTGTTAATGACTTTGTATGTTTATGTGCCTATATATATACCCTATATGAATCTGTATAATGTATGTTATAAATAAAACTCTTCTCTGCACTCTTGTGATGATTTTACAAAGTATTATCTTGCCACAAAGCAAAAGTTTGCGTTTTATTTCCCTTTCATTTTCAAATACTCGACCTTCAAGTACTGATAACCTTTTTATATTTTTACATTCGCAATGCAGATTTTCCATTGCACACTAGACACAACATTTTTGTAGAGGGCCGTTCCGTATCGCTGGATCGTTACCGGGAAGGAAAGGCACCCAAAGAGCTGTCGAGAAGCGTGCGCCAGCAGACTTCAGTTGGTGACCATCCCAGGACTTACCCATTCAAGCCCATCCATCCAGCTGTAGCCAAGCATTTTACAGGCGATGCGCATTTGGGTAATAAATCAAACTTCAACTCCATAAAAAAGAGATTCATTTGAGTTAAGATTATGTTATTTTCCTATTCTAGAGCCACGTATGTGCCGCCGCTTATCGGTTCCGATCAGCATAAACTATCAGACTGTGCACGTCTCTAAGCTTGTACACCCCGAAATGGCAAGACGCGGCTCAGTAGCAGACATGGCGATCACAGGCCTTCCACCGACGGTCCCAAGTGTCCTGCCAACAATGCAAACACCCGACACAAAGCGTAGGGTCCGCATGATAAATCGCCACTAAGCAGTCATTTTTAAAAAACGAATCAGAAATAACTTTCAACGAATTTATATGCAATATCTAGGAGTACTCAGACTCATCCAAACGACTATTACAGATGTACCTATTTGATAAATATATATAAAACCTAAAATTGCAGGTTCAAACTAGGTTTGAACCATGGCTAAGGAGTAGCTTTGCTAACCAATCCAAATTTTAAGCTTCCCCAACGACTGGAATTTGAAATCTAACACAAATCATAAAATATGATCTTCATGTTTTTGTTTTTTGCTTTTAATTAATAAGTGTAGTATTATTAAGGCATTTTTAAACACAAAATATATATTATAACTACGCCCATGCAATTATTAAGATATACAATATACACACATTTAATAAATTGCACAGATGAGCCGTATTACCAAAACGTCTATATGCTAATAATCTACTTAACGGCAAGATTTAAAACAATCTTAAGCTAAATTATTGTATTGTGTTTTGTTTTAGAATGGAATATCGAGTATCCATGGAAAAAGAGTTGATTTACAGTTCAATATGCATATGATTTGAATAGGTTGTCAAGTTTTCTCTTTATATGTATTGCTTAGATTTTAGGTTGAGATGAATTAAAAAGAGTCTATGCATGTTCTCAGAGTACAAAGAGTATCAGTACATTAAGTATGTGACAAATCTACAAAACTTGAATTTTGTGCTAGTTTTCTTCTATTCTTTTAAATACAAAAATAAATTACGTATTTTAATTGCATAAGGCTTGCTTGTATGTATGTTTGTGTGTGTGTGTGTGTGTGATTAAATATTATCTTTAACTAAGCTCATTGCCCTCGTACAGACTCTCGCAGCTCTCCAATAAACGCAGAACCGGCGATATATCATATGGGTAAAGCTGGCGCGACACCAGCCTGGATATTTGCAGTCGGAGGCGTATTAGTACTCCCATAGCTTCGTCGAGCATGGCATTGCCCATGCCAAAGCTATGGCAGCTGTGCACAAACATGGTCCAGTTCATGCGTATATATTTGAGCAGCCGGAGCAAATACAAGAGGAAACAGGTCTCATTGCTGACGAGCAGATCCAGCAGCAGGTCCGAGCTATTCGATGTCATTTTGAGAAACTCAAGAAATGTATATACAGGATTCAACATAGCGACCAGCTCCGGAAATGCATTATTACGAAACGATATGCCGGAGGTGACATCCAGTGTGCAGACCATCGCCTCAATTAGATGATCATCCTGATCATCGAAGAGATGTATCAATATTTTACTAAAATGGCATTCCGGATGAAACTCCAGTGTTTGCTTAATGAACGTTTCCAGTTTACTGAGCACATCCCGTATGGATCGCTCGATAAGCTGTATATCCTGAAACGCGTCATAATCGGTTGAATCAATTGACGAATCTGATGAATCGCTGCGTATCTCCTTAACGGTCACCGCAATCGATTTTAGCACCAAAAGCACCATCTTTTGCAGCAAAGTCTTGTCCATTTCAATGAGGTCGCCGCCGCCAGCAGCTACAGCCGCTGCCTGTATCGAATTGTGAAGCGTGCCTGAAACATAATTAACGGGCGCACCATTATAACCAATTAATCCGACAATGTTCTCGGGCTGGCGACGTGGCAGGGATTCTAAAATGCGCAGGCTACGCACATGGCATACAATCTGATGCGCCAGCTTGCACGTCTCCTCCGGCAGCATGTCCTGCAGCGCCAGCGTGGAGCCATAGCAAAGAGCCTCATTAAATAGGCACAGCATCTGCTTATAAACCGTGCAGGACAAATTGTGATTGAGCAATAGCTCAAATTTATCCAGTTGCGCATAGAATGGTCGCGTTTCGTCTATCGAGAGATTCGCCTTGACCGATATAATGTTCTCCCAAAGCTGCAGAAAATTGAGCACGCAATGCTCCGCACTGTCCTGTTGTGCTGGCGTCATCAGCTCCGACATATTCTTCACGAGCGTTGGCCATTTGTGCTCCAATTTCTGTATGGTCACGCATTTCAGATGCGTTGTATCGAAGCTTTCAGAGTCGGTAAGGGCGACGACATGACAACCATTAGGCGGCATATAATTAGCGGGAGTATTACTGCTAGTTGTTATATTGCTGTTATCATAAAGGTCCGCATCTGTCGGATCCGCCGTTGCATCACGAAACTGCAGCGCAAAATAGTTATTCGCCAGCGGCTGATCCTGCACCGGGAAATGCATGAAGCTAACGGACGCATCCGCTGTCACAGTGCTCGTCACCGTGCTTGCTGCCACCGAGTAGTCATCGTCCAGCGGATGTAGCTCCACATCCTTCCACTCAACAATGCGTTTGATTATATCTAAGCTAAAGTGTATTTTCTGCACGGCCGCCACATCCAGCTGCACATAGTTAAAGAGCTGATCGACAATCTTTTGCAGCCACTCATCGTTCAGCTCCTGCTTGGCAATTACCAAAAATGCGGCCAGCACACGTGCCGCCAGAAATTGCACATACGAATTATTATAGCCGGCCAATACAATAATCTCATCGATCAACTTGTGATCGTTGCGTATCAACGCATCGCAAACGTCCATTATCCTTGTGCAGATGTAGCCCTTGGCGTTTTGCTTTAGGTAAATATCGAAGAGGAGCTGCAGATTGGACAGGAACTGCAATAGCTTATTGGTGGGCCATTCGCGCAAATACGCAATGCGCTTCTGGCCATTCGAGTCGTGTGAGTAGTGCGACTGAAAGGGCTTCCTCAATGTACGCTCCGAAACCCCGCACAGGCATTGCCGCGTCAGTGACTGCTCGAATTCCAGCATATCATCGATGCTAGAGCTGGAACAGCCAGTGTTCGTCGTTGTGCTGGTAGTGGTGCTGCGCTCGCTGCAATTAGTCTGTGACGCATCTTTTGTTGCAATTAACAGTTCGGTCAGCTGGGCCGCACGGTCCACTTCATCCTTGGCGACGCTTTCACTATTTTGTGGCATGATATTGTTGACCAGCAGCTGCGCATAGGAGGCGGCACGCGAATTGCATGGCGTATTTGTGGGTGAATTGTTTGTGCTGCTGGACAAGGAATGTGTGGAACATGAGGAGGACAATGATGAGCATAAATGATGGCTCTGATTGTTGCCGTTGGCGTCCATAACATCTGCATCAGCCAGTATATCCGGCGGCGATTTGCTGCCCACTAAACGTATTTGTTTATCTATTTTCTGCCGCTTTGTCTGCGGCTGTTCGTTGTGATGATTTGTGGAGACACCAGGACATCCCGGGCTGGACGCGGTACAGGGGCAGCCAGCATTTCCGTTGCTTCCGCTGGCGCTGCTGCTTGAACTGCCGCTGCTGCAACTGCTGCCCGTTGTTGGGTCCATGTTGAGTTATACCTGACGTACCCGACGCCTTTTTGTTAATTGTTTGCTCGCTGTTTATTTTGTGCGCTGCAAGTAAATGTAATCCAACAATTTTAATTGCACACCAAAAATACTCGAACGAAAGCCCAACCAAGCCATGCCACAGCTACTGCGAGTGCTACCGAATTACGCGTATTCACAAGGTTACGTGTGCAGTGTGGCTGCATTTAATTTTATATTTTAATGCAATACAGATATTTTTTAAATATTAACACCGTTTACAAAATGTTTATGTTAGTTTTTATAGCACAATTTATTATATTGTTGGTTCTCAATATTTTTAATATTTGGCTACTTGTTGCTCATTTACCTTTGCAATGTTTGTATAAGTTTCACTTCACTCTTGCTTTCCCAAGAAGCTTGCATTATGGTATTGTGGTGCACATTTTTTGCATGCAAGACTTGCATTATTTTGTTTACATTATTTATTTCATTCTATTTAAGGTTTGTGAAAAAAAAACAACTGCCACTGTTAATTAACAAGTAGCGAGCGCGTCGCCATCTTTATAGTGTTGGGTTGTTCATATGCTGGCCAGTGGGCACACACACGTTACGACTTAAACGGCCAGCTATGTAGGCGTGCGCCGCACACGTTACGACCATACATACAACTGTTCATATTGAATTTTTTTACAAAAACTAATAACATCAAATACCATGACGTATTAAAAAGGAATGAAAAATCAAACGAATATTTAAATTTATAATTATCCTAAAATTGTTGCCCTCATTATAGTAATACTAATTCGCTTTGTCTGGCACCTCTGTTAGATAAAGCTGCCACATTTTAAAATAAAAATAAACAAAACTATTTTATGTTTTAAAGAAAACAATATGCTTATAAACACTTTTGACAATTGATAACACATTTTACATTTCAAATTTATAAAGACAAAATCTTTTTTTTTTATTTTGGTACAAACACAAATTCACGACGTGGCAACACCGCCACTTGTTTTTCATTTGACATTGAAGGTGAACACATTTCCAGCTGGTGGGTGGAAAAGGACTACCATTGCGGTACCATACAGGCAATTAGTATAACAACGGCGCTTTTGTGGAGCTACGCTGTGGGCCGCGCTGCCCAGTACCGATTATCAAAGAACTTATGCTCTAGTGAGCCAAAAACAGTAATAATAACGTTTAAGTAAAGTGTAAATTCTGTTGCGAGTGCAGTTCAATTTTGTCTTTGTTTGTGTGAACTTGTGTTAACGAAACCTTCAAAAGGAAAATGGCTGGTAATCTGCCTCCGTTGAATCAAGAGCCCATCTTTAAGAAGCTCCAGGAGTACTATGACACTCACCACAAGGATCTGGTTATTAAGGACCTGTTTGTCAATGATCCAAAACGGTTTAACAAATATAGGTGAGTTTTCACGGTCACCTATGGACACTCACATCTATACGCATATGAATACAGCCGATTCAATTACATTTTTACATATGTGTGTGTATGTGTAATCATAGATATACATATTTATTTTAATGTATTGATTGAGCGCCCAAATCAAAGAGTATTAAATTGAGGAGTAAAAAAGTGTTGGTTAAGGTTTAGCAAAAGAGATTGAGTAAATGAATTAAACAGTAATCAGAAAATAATATTTAAATTAGTTAAGTTATCTGATTATCTGTGTCCTTGCATAAGGTCAAAGCAACGACATTTATACTTTTGCTGGGGGTATTTTGATATTGTCATGAAATGTGTAACGCATAGAAGAAGACATCTCCGATCCCAATAGATACATACATATGTATGTATCTTATTGATCAGAATCAAGTAAGGTCAATATAAGGTTTATTTTCTTTCTATTTTTGACAAGCGTATTTAATCGTCGGCTGAGCGTTCTTTCCATTTCTCATGCCAATTTATACTTGATTAAGGTCAAATAAATTGATTTTTTATCAATAATCAATTAACTTTCTTTTCAGCTTGCGCCTGCCAACGCCTAGCGATGGTGAAATACTGTTGGATTACTCAAAGAATCGCGTGAATGAAGATGTGTGGCCTCTATTGTTGGAACTGGCGAAAGTGCGACGCGTGGAGGCGGCACGTGATGGCATGTTCTCCGGACAGCATATCAACATTACCGAGAATCGTGCCGTCCTGCATACGGCATTGCGTAATCGTAGCCTGGACCCGGTGCTGCTGGATGGTAAGGATGTGATGCCCGATGTGCGTGCCGAACTGGCGCACATGAAAGAGTTCACCAACAAGGTAATTTCTGGCGTTTGGCGTGGCAGCACTGGCAAACAAATCACCGATGTGGTAAACATTGGCATTGGAGGCTCCGATTTGGGTCCACTCATGGTCACCGAAGCGTTGAAGCCTTACGGCAAAGGCCTGCATTCGCATTTCGTGTCCAACATCGATGGTACCCACATGGCCGAGGTCCTCAAAAAGGTCTCTTATGAGACAACGCTATTCATCATCGCGTCGAAAACATTTACTACTCAGGAGACCATCACGAACGCCACATCGGCCAAGGCTTGGTTGCTGGAGCACGCCAAGGATGTAAGTGTAACAATCCGCCAGAGAGAGGGTACATTTTGGATTAAATGTGATTCGTTTCTAGGAGGATTCGGTAGCTAAACATTTTGTAGCTCTATCCACAAACAAGGAAAAGGTGACCGCATTTGGCATTGACAGTGCCAACATGTTTGGCTTCTGGGATTGGGTGGGCGGACGTTACTCCCTGTGGTCGGCAATTGGACTCTCCATTTGCTTGTCCATTGGATTCGAGAACTTTGAACAGTTGCTTGAAGGCGCCCATTTTATGGATAACCATTTTAAAACTGCACCACTGACGAAAAATGTGAGTACATTTTTTTAATATTTAAACATTATATAATATTTTTTTTTTAATTCCGTAGGCACCAGTTATTCTGGCACTACTTGGCATTTGGTATTCGAATTTTTATAACGCCGAGACACACGCTCTACTGCCATACGATCAGTATATGCATCGATTTGCGGCATATTTCCAGCAGGGTGATATGGAGAGTAACGGCAAGTTTGTCAGCAAATCTGGCAAAAAGGTTGGCTACAACACGGGTCCAATTGTTTGGGGCGAGCCGGGCACAAACGGTCAACATGCTTTCTATCAGCTGATACATCAGGGCACGCGTCTTATTCCTTGCGATTTTATCGCGCCTGCACAGACGCACAATCCCATTGCTGGTGGCAAGCACCATAAGATTTTGCTGTCGAATTTCCTAGCTCAAACCGAGGCATTAATGACGGGCAAGACCTCCGACCAGGCCAAAGAAGAGCTGTCTAAGGCGGGCTTGTGCGGCAACGAACTGGATAACTTGTTGCCACATAAGGTGTTTGCCGGCAACAGGCCGACCAACTCGATTGTAGTCAAGAAGGTATCACCATTCACATTGGGAGCATTGATTGGTAAGTGGACTGAAACGGACCGAACCCGATTATTTCTGAAATACCTCATTTTCAGCACTCTACGAACATAAGATCTTTGTTCAGGGCATCATTTGGGACATCAACTCATTCGATCAATGGGGCGTCGAATTGGGTAAACAGCTGGCCAAGGCCATCGAACCAGAGCTTGATCATTGCGAAGAAGTCTCCGGACATGATAGTTCCACGAATGGCTTAATTAATTTCATTAAAGCCAATTGGAAGTAAACCGTGCAGCCCAACATTGACAATTAGGTCTTTTACTTATTTATATACTCGCGCAAAATTAATATATATGTAACCATATATACTTACACTATATTTGCATGCATATTGAAATTATACGTAAAGCATTTGTTTGCAAATTGGCAAAAATCTCACTATCGGTAGTTACACTATTACACAAATATATGTTGTTATTTGGCAGTAGTTAATTACATGTAAAAAACAAAAAAACTAACGCATGAAATTTAAAGCATAAAATGTATTTGGAACAAAATTTATTAAAGTTGCATCTATTTTTGGGCAGGAGAGAAAGAAAATTCTTTTGTTCAACAATAAATTAATATGGAACAGATGGGTTAACCAGCAGATGCATCCGTGTCTGTAGTCTCTGCATCTTCGTCTTCATCTGAAGAATTCTGTGTCATTATCAAATCCTCTTCATCGGCTGCTATATCGTCGTCGGCCTCCATTTTATCATCATCATCCAAAGCGTAGTTTGTGTTATCTGGCTCCTCCAAATCGCTCCAATTGTTTTCGGCCAATTGCGTAGAATTTTCATCTGCTTTAAGTATTTTTGGTTTTCATAAATGATAACAATAGATAATATATGCATTACCAGGATCCTCGTCCACAACTAAAACATTGTTTTCATTTAAATGATTGTCCGTGTTACGCTTCATTTGATTTATAATCAAGTTAACCCGTCCAGAAACTCTGAAATATACATAAACAAGCGTTTAAAACAAAAGCAAACAAAACTCAATGCTCTGTTCGTAATAATTTATACAAAATTTTCCATTCCCAAATCTGTAATAAATATTCTGCAAATGGCGGCAGCATCCAATAAGAGCTCTTCAATTGAAGCTAATAGGAACGAACCAATCGTAGTTGAAAACTTTGGGCTGCCATCTAAAGAGAAAGTCCAGGGTATGCATGTGCCTGAACTCGATTATCTGATTGAATCCGTAGCTCAGTGTCATAAGCCTTTGTGCGATGACGCTGATCTGGAATGCATCTGTGATATGATCGATGCAACCATCTGTGAAGCGATCAAAATAATTGAGTCTGATCCGCGCGGACTGTTCTGCTACAAGTATCCGAAGACCCTATATAATAACTCGGACGAATTTCAATACCCAGTGACACCCTCAATGGGAATGAGTGACATTTCAAGTGATTTTGTCCAACAATGGCTAAAAATTGGCGAATTTGAGTACAACAATGTGCTGGCTGTGATTCGGGACTTTATTGGCAAATGGCAGCTATCCCCAAAAACGAAATGCGTGGTGCTTACAAATACTCGACGACACGATGTGGCCTTAAAGGGCACCATTTACTTTGTCGATGCGCACTTTTCACGACCAACACAACGTTGTCCCAATCCCTTGGCCGTTGCTAAGGTTCGTTTTATAATCACGGTATCCAGTGTCATGCAAAAATATTATCCTGTCATGATAACGTACCGTTTCGAAGGATATCGCACACTATATTACGCTGTGGGTGATCGTGCGCTTACTTTGAATACATTTCAAAGATTTTATATTGATACCATACTACATACAAAACTGAGTTTCTATGCTGAGATCTGTGAGTGTCGCCATGGTACCATCGACAAGCCCAAGGATAACGTTAAGCCCAAGATTGTCAAGAAAACGGGTTAAAATGTTTTCATAGATCGAATCAATAAACGACTTGGGGGCTCTCACAAAAACTCATACGGGGAAGAGTTAATTGGGTTGGGTTTTCAATGCCATCTTTCCAACTACGGCATATGTACTTTTTACAGCAAACAGAATGCTCTATGCCAAGAGTTCCTTAGCAATAGAGGGGACAAGCGGAAATGGAGATGTCTCCTTCAATGGGTTATATTAAGCTGTATGTACACTTACTGCAGTGCTTCTGTAATACAATGCAGACGTTGCTCCGCAATGCCTAGGCAGACGCCTAGTTTGTCGCGCAACTCCTCCTTATCCTCTGACATCATGACACTCGTATGTGTTGTAGCTAAGATCTGCAGCCAGCGTAAGGCACAAATTACCCTTAAAGAGAAGATAGATTTAATTTACATAAACATATATAAAATATAGTAATTGCTACTCACTTGGCCGCCTTTCCTTGTAGCAGCACCGATAGCTCATTGACCAGCGGGCTTATATACTCAAGTGGCAAACGATCCAATGTTAATTGTATCGTATTCTCATCGTTTGTGCCCAGCACGGCATGTAACATGCTTTAAAGAAAACATGCATTGAGTGTGATTCGATAGGCTTAAGTTGAATATCTTACGTTTGGTTCTGGCTGTGTAGGGCTTGCATCAATAGTTGCGTCTTACTCTGGCTTTGCAGCTTGCCATCTGGCAGCTTGGTCGCCTGGATAGTCAAATTCTGCAGTCGTGCCTCCATGGGCACCTCGTTTTTTATCTTCTTTTTGGACTTGGGCAAGGCGCTATTGTATTCCACCTCATTGGGGCGCACGACAGGTGTTTGCGCCTTAAGGGCAGCTTCTGTGCTCTGCTCGCTGCGCTGCTTCTTAGTGTACAATTTTTTGGGATCGGTGCGCACAATGACGTTCAACTTCTCAGCGTAATTGGGAGTGTATCGTTCGAACTGCAGCTGGCGGCGATTGCCATAGCCAAAGAGTATCTCGTGAGAGCGTTGGGCGTCATGCACAAAGTGTGCGGCCACAGCATAAATGGGTTCCACGGTGTCAGCACCATCTGATGCAATTTGCAGTGAAACCTTAGGCTTAATGTATTTCTCCGCAGACAGGCTGTAAAGTGTGACAGCATAAATAATGTGTACAAATATCATTTTAATTATTTTCTAGTTACCTATCCGCATTGAGCAAGTATATGTGTATGTTGCCATTACGCGTCACACTTGCCACACGCAACTGTCCATCATCACGCACCTCGCACGCCAAACTATGGGCCACATCCTCCATTAATAGCGTGCACACCGATGCCTTATTTCTGCCTTTTCTGTCGATTTTCCAGAACGAGATTACCCGCTCCATTTTGGCCGTCGTGATAACGTACTCATTATTGTTGCATTGAAAGCGGTTAATTGCATTAATTTCTCCCGAGTGGCCTGTGCATGTTTCCACTAACTCCTTTTTGTCCACATCAAATATTTTTATTTGGCGCGAAGCGACCGCCAGTGTGCGGCTATTTGGCGAATATGCAATATTTAGCGGCTTCTCGGGGCCAACTGGCCACTCGCCAGTGCAGCGTTCCTCGGTCAATGACCACACCAAGGCGCGGCAGTCTGCCCCCACAGTGTACAAATGCCCATCGTTGTCATATGCAATCGATGTGACAGGCCCGTCGTGGCTTTCATTATCCAGTATGCGCTCGATCTGCAAAACAAGAAATTGTTTATTTCTTTTACAACACATGGCATAGACATAAACAAATACCTTTCCCTCTGCCACTGAATAGAGAGCGACTGTTCCCTTAACCGTACCGAGTGCTAAATAAAGCTTGTCGTCGTCTGTAGAAGTCTGCTGTGGCTGGGACTTGCGCGACTTCTTTGGACGCGGAGCTCCAATTGTTACCCACGTGAGCGCTGTGCAGTGTGCAGATAATTGAAGGTTCGGTGTAAATTCCTGTTTTAATGCATTTGTCTCGGTGTCCCATATTCGTAATGTGCCCTGCTCATCAATCAATGCAAATAGTTTCCCACCATTTGATGAGAATCCCAACACGTGCTTCTTGACCAGCGACATCTCTTCAAATCGGTTGGAACAAGAAACACTTTGTGTAGTGTTGGTTATCAAAGCAAATATAATGACCAAATGTTTTGGTAGTTTTCTTGGTATGCATTTTTCATAAAGACACATGAAAATACCAAAAACATTTTTTTAACATATTAAATGATTAACCATAACTTAAGTATTGTATGACCTACATTTTTAACGATTTCTGGGTAGTTGCACAGTTAAAAGACTCTGTCAATTTAATGTCAAGAGAAAACATAATTGTAGCTATTTTTTATATATTTACTATGTTCGATTAACTGAACGAAACTACATTTGCAGTATTTTGTACAAAACAGAAGCAGTATTTTTTTATAGCTACCAGTGTGCAATCCAGAATTTTCGTTCGCCTCACTTTGAGGTTAAGTGCACTACCGACTGATTGCCTTGCTTTAGCTGCTCTTCGTTTGTTAAATATCTGTGCATTAAAATGGCTTTATCTGTTCCAAAAGCCCCGGGAATGGCGCAAATGCTTAAGGATGGCGCCAGGGTAAGTGAAATAAATATGAAAATCAATAAATTACTACTTTTCGGTAGAGCTTTAATTGAAATTGCAAAAAAACCGGCGGTCCTCTGTCGAAGCGCGTGATTAGTCATCGCATATGTTCATTTATAATGATTGGTTCCATCACATTTTAATTTTCTAGATGTATAGTGGTCTGGAGGAGGCGGTCTATCGCAACATCAGTGCCTGTAAGGAGTTCTCACAGACAATGCGTTCTGCCTACGGCCCCAACGGCATGAACAAAATGATAATCAATCACATTGAGAAGCAGTTTGTAACAAGCGATGCGGGCACCATAATCCGCGAATTGGATGTAGAGCATCCAGCGGCCAAGCTGATTGTAATGGCAAGTCAAATGCAAGATGCCGAGGTTGGTGACGGCACCAATTTTGTGGTCGTGCTGGCTGGAGCGCTGCTTGAATCAGCAGAGGAGCTGCTGCGCTTGGGCATCACCACAGCCGAAATAGCTGATGGATATGAGAAGGCATTGAACAAAGCGCTAGAGATTCTGCCAACTCTGGTGTGCCATAAGGTGGAAGATTATCGCGATGTCAACAAAGTCAAGGAAGTCCTACGCTCGGCCATTATGTCGAAGCAGTACGGCCAGGAGGATTTTCTCACGGAACTGGTGAGCAAGGCCTGCGTGTCCATATTGCCCGATGATGGCACCTTCAATGTGGACAACATCCGCATCTGCAAGATTCTGGGCAGTGGCATTTACAAGTCGGAAGTGGTGCGCGGCATGGTCTTCAAACGTTTTGTCGAGGGCGATGTTTCATACGCTGAAAAGGCAAAGATTGTTATATTCTCGTGCCCGGTCGATATCATACAGACGGAGACGAAAGGCACGGTGCTGATCAAGTCGGCGGATGAGCTAATGAACTTCTCCTCGGGTGAGGAGGGCTTGTTAGAGAACCAAATCAAAGCCATTGCCGATACGGGCGTTAAGGTTGTGGTAGCTGGTGGCAAAGTCGGGGACATGGCCTTGCATTTTCTGAACAAATACGGCCTGATGGCTGTTCGCTTGAATTCCAAATTCGATTTGCGTCGCTTGAGCCGTGCCGTAAATGGCACAGTGCTGCCGCGCATCACAACACCCAGCCAGGAAGAGTTAGGCTATTGCGACAAGGTCTGCATTGAAGAGTTGGGTGACACCACAATTGTGGCGTTCAGGTGCGTACCAAAGCTTAACTGTTAATTTAATCAAACATAAATGTATGCAATTTGACTTACAGAAATGAGGGCAAGGACTCACGCATTGCCACCATTGTAATTCGTGGTGCCACAGATAATTTCATGGATGACATCGAGCGCGCCATGGACGACGGTGTCAACAATTTCAAATGCCTAACTCGCGATGGTCGTTATCTGCCCGGCGCAGGTGCTACTGAAATAGAGCTGGCTACACAGCTGTCTGCCTTTGCAGACACTTTGCCCGGTTTAGACCAATACGCTGTGCGCAAATTTGCCAATGCACTCGAAGTCTTCCCCAAGGCTCTGGCCGAAAACTCTGGCTCCAATGGCACAGACATTGTCAATCAGCTGTACCTGGCACACAATTCGGAGAAGGGCAAGAATGTTGGTTTTGACATTGAAGCGGAGAAAGCTACGACTCTCGACGCTGTTGAGGCGAAACTGTTTGATCTGTATCAAGCCAAATTCTGGGGTCTCAAGTATGCCGTCAGTGCGGCTGCAACCATATTAAAAGTGGACCAGATTATCATGGCCAAGCGTGCTGGAGGGCCAAAACCGCGACAGGCGGCTGGCAGCGATGATGAGAGTTAAGCTTATGTAATATTAAACGATTCGATAAAATGTAAAGCTTAATTATTTTAGTTTCGAAGAACCCTTTACATGTATTTTCACATATTCTTTGTCACACATGGAAATTATAAATTTCATTAACACACACACACACACACCCAAAAAAAAAACTCACATACACAGCTTCTTTGTATTAATAAACTAAAACCTTAAAAAACTAAATGCATTATTCGCTGTGTTTCATTTTGAATAGCAGTGAATTCAAGCTTCGTGTTTGTATCCATGCCAGTAAATTAAACGCCGAAGGAGAGGTTTTTTTTGTCCGCTAGATAACTCATCTAAGCTTTTTATTTTTGGAATTCAAGCAAACAATTATTTGTTCATTTTGGAGTACATTACATTATTTCAAATGCGTATTCGCAGATACAATTCAATATTTGGTTCGAATAAAATACGATATCGTTGTCGTTTTCAAATTGAAGTTTAATAAAGTTTTTAAAGTGTTTTCTCATTTTTGGTATTCGGTGCTTTATATATCCATTATTTCTTGTATGCTTTAGTAAGTATAGTTGTAAATACGTATATCAGATTTTATGTTTGTCACTGAAAGCAAAAGAAACCATCCGTGCTCCAGTGGATAGTTCAATTGTTTTCAGCAAACTTCAATCTATATAGATCCAATCAATTGAAGAACAAACTATAAATTAAAACGGAATATCTATATGAAACTTGCAGGAAGTTGAAAATTGTGCCAAATATTGTTAATCTACTGAAAATAGTTGCTTCGTAACCAACTGCAGTTTTGGTTTTATTTTTTGGAAGCATCTAGAAATTCTACTCTTAAAGTAGGGAATTTTCAATTTTGAACAATTTTCTGCTGAATGCTCACGACAGCAGAACAGAGTTCAAAATCTATCTGAATGGTTTTGGAAAACAAATGCTTTTAGTAAAAATGTGTGGTTCCTTATTCAAAAAATCATATAATTTACTTAAATGCAAGAATGGAAGAACCGATTAAATATAAATTTTAAATAGCTCTGTCGACAAGGCAAATTTGTATTATCCGAATCTTTTATTTATGAATGTGGGTTTGTTTTCGATGAGAATATGGATATTTTAATGTTTCTCTCTATGGGAGAACCGTTTTGTTTCATTCCAATACCATACAAATATGCCCAATACCATGTTAGAGTGTAGAAAAATAACTCAGCTTTAATATATACTTTGCCACTCATGCCAAATACAATTTGGTTCGTTTATCCTTTACAAAAATATAGGCTCAACCGCGGACAAATCATTTGATAGATATGATATCATGTGCTCTCTTGATAACATCCGATTTACAATGTCGACATTAGCTTTAATAATATGCAAGTATTATGAGTGACTTTTTTCTTTTCTTATTATTTCGTTTGCTTAGCACAGAATCACACATTGTTACAATTTGTTTGAACCAGAAATAGGAAGAAACAATTTTCAGATTCGTGTAGAGTTTCATATAGATCTAGAGATCCATAAAATAAATTATCGTTCATTTTATATAGAATATAGAATATTGGCATGAATTGCCAGTTAATAATCAAAAAGGCGAAAACTACTTTAGATATACTAAATATTTGCATTTATATTTTTTTGTCGCGTTACTGCAACCAGCTTTAATATTTTGCTAAGAAAAACTTGATATTAAACACACTAAAGTTGAACTAGTTTGTTATGGCCATATTTCTGCCTGCATTTAAAGCTTTTAAAGTAATCATATAGTTTGAATCCGCATAGTTGGGATTTATAAATGTTTATAATAATATATTCTTGAATATACATACTTCATAATTGAGTATGTTTAACAACGTGAACAGATTATTCTTGAAATAAGTAGGCAAAATAAGTGTTGTTTGTTTTGTTTTTATTTGTGTGTGTTAACTATGTTTTAATAAATATATATTGGATTGATATAGTATATGTAGATATAGATTTCATAGTTTAGGTAGTTGTTGCTATAGTCCGCACAATAATTGTCCTTTAAGTTGGGATATTCGTGTACACTGCTTGCTTTACTATATGCTGATATTTCCCGAATAAATGCCAAAAGTTAAGGTTTTTTTTGGAGAATTTAACATTTTCATTGCTGTTTCTATACTGTTATGTCTTTTCGTTCTAAGTATTTACGATTTGGTACACATTAGGTCCTTTTACAGATTTCTATTTGTTTTTAAGTTTTTTTTTGGTTTTGTATAATATTGCTTTTTGTAATTTGTGTTTATATATATTTTGCACAATATAATGTTTTTAGCTGGTGGTGTTATTAATCAGGTTTTTATTCATCATCTTTAATTGGGTGCTTGTTTATAAAGAACTTAATAACGAAAAACAAATATATATTATCCGATTCGAAACGGCTTAAAGAGCAGTGCACGAGGATTTCTCACGGAAGGGATTTACCTTCTGGCTGGTGAAACCAGTCAATAGGTAATCCTCCTGCTCGTGCTCCGATATATATTTCTTCATTTTGTCGCAAGATACAGACACCGACTGCCGATCTATGGCCGCCTCCCGACGCAGCTGGTCAACGACAATGCGCTGCTGTTGCAGTGATGATGACATTACGTCCATTACGGCTGTCTCGGATAGGCCTATTGTTGAAAATTTTCTCAGATACGATAGGCAAATACAATAGTAAGTAGTAGTGCTGGTTGTGTGTTTAAAATGATTTTAAAATAGTTTAAATTATTTTGATTTTTCTTTTGGTAAGGATTGTCGTTTTTGGATGAATCTGAATAGCACGCGCTGTAAATGAAGGAAAAGAAAACAGAGCAAATGCCACAAAATAGTTGTTTAAAATATTCTTTAAAATTTCGAATACTGACACGGACAGTGGATACGACATCGAGTACATACACAGAAAATTGATACAGCTTGAAAGGAAGTATATGAGTTCTAGAGAAGATTGTGTTAGGTAGCTTTCAGGAAATTCTAAATACTTTATACCCTTATAGCAACGGTACACTCGTGTCCACCGATGCATGTATGTGTGTAAGTAAATACTAATGACGCGAAATATATTGTACGTATTATTGCCTAATTATAATGTAAATTTATTGCTCATAAATGATTCACTTTTTAGCTCATCAAATCGAATGTTTTCTTGCGGTTGACTGCAACTATAAGGTTTCACATTTAAAAATAGTAAATTAAGGGTTTTTCAATTCTAGCCAATTGATTTTATTCTCCCTGGCTAAAAATTTGTGGGCATGAGTGCACACATACATGCATTCAAATGTCAACACGTACACGATTATGTTTGACTACACTAATTATTTCAGTTAGTAGGACACACACAAGCACAACTACATATTAATAACGTAATGTGTATAAAATTTACCAGTTTTATGTTTAATATTTTGTCAATATTTCCGACAAATAAGTTCAAGTTCGCCTGACTTGAACAAAAAGATACACACCCAAACCAATGGAACGTGAAGTTGGCTGCGAATAGACTAAAGTAATCGCTATCGGTTATCGGCATTTTACATGCGGGTGGGTGTGTGTGTTTCCATCCCTGAGTGCCCGACTCTAGTGCAATGATGATGACGGCGAAGGACGATTGGTCCGCGGAAGAGGAATTGCAGCTCTTTCATGCAATGGAAGGCTTACGACCTGTGGGCATAAACAAACATTTCTACATGTCCTGCATCGCGGAACGTCTCTCAAAATCGTTAAACCGCGAAATGCCTAGCGATCTAATCTGGAGGCACTTGAGCACAATGTACAAACTAAAAGAGCTGGATGATCTTGAGGGGCTGCCATTTCCCAATGAGGAGCGAGAGTTTTGTTTGCCAGAGCAGGATTACGCTACGTTCGTGAGCAAAAAGACTGTTGGAGCCAACGCTAGCGAAGAAACAACAGATACACATGGTTCCCTTGTACCAGTGGTCGCCGCTCAAGCTACAGAGAGCAATAGTAAAGGTACACTATTAAGAGTCAATTTATATTATACACAATATTAATGCCCAATCTATAGGCACAAAGTTGGCAGTGGTGCAAGCGAAAGATAACGAAAAGAAGATGACAAAAATCTTGGATATGCCAAAAAGACCAGCTAAACGTACTCGTGGTTCCATGTCAAACGAATCGATTAGCCCATCCACCACACCACCACCCTTGCAGAGCAGCAAACGCCGTCGTATTTAAACTGCATTGTTGCAAACACATCAATGCTTTAAGAACAAATAGTTATTTTTTATTAGTTTTAGTTAAATCGTGACCAAAACTTTGACTTAAAAATTAAGTGTATATATAAAAGTTTCAATCTTCGAAGTCGCTGCCGCCTGACTCGGTTTCAGTTGACTCATCCTGCGGCTCGATTGCGTATTGCATCGAATCCAGCAACGATTTCAACAAGCGTTTATTTAGGTGATCCGTTTGTGTTAGCTCACGTACGGGCTGCTCCTGGTGTGGGTCATCCGCTTCTGCCGTTGGCGCTGGTGGCGTGTTTACTGTCATGGCTTCAATGTTCTCTAGATGTGGCATGTTGGCTTTAATATTTAATTGTTCAAATTGTCGGCTTGTAGGTACCGCGTTTGTTTTTCTTTTTTTTCTATGACACAGCTGCTAGGGCTACAGTAAATTTATACATTTATTATTATTCAACGAGTTTCACTTGTATACGGCCCTGGTTAATAGCAGCCCTGCTCGCTTGCGCAGTGCAATTTATGTCGCGCCCGAATTCAATTTCAATAAACAAATAGAAAATGTTTGAAACAGAAGATATGCTGCCGCGAGCGGCTCCGAGGCCCAGTGCGCCAATACCGCTGGGACATACCGACCACATAGTTAAGCCAACTGTCCCTGAAGTTTCTATATTGTTTGGGCAACCCCCCCAGCAACAAGCTCAACTACAACAACAACAAGCGTCAGTTCAACGTCCAGCAAACAGTTTTGCCTCCTGGAAGAAACAAATACTTCCTCGGGTTAACTTTTCTCCAGTACTTACAACAGAATTGGGCCCAGGCAACCCGACGTCTGCTACGCCCGGAGCAATCAGCACAGGTTCCGGTGGCAATGAATACAATTTTCTACCGCGCACTCGCGCTTTTGATGAGCGCATAACCCCCGCGCATCCGGTGGGTAGCAATGTGAATGTAGGATTTGCGATGTCTGGACCTAACCACTACACACGCGAAGCATTTGCCACAGACGATTTAATGCCAACAACGCGTTTGCCCCAGTCGAATGCAATTGCTGCCGATGTGCTTACAATTTGTGCTAGCACCCAGACCGAACCAGAAACAATATCTGACGTAAAGGATGCCAGGCCTGAGCTGAGCAATTTGGCAGATAAAAAGGATATTAGAGAGCTGTTAACTCTATTGGAAACAATGCGCCAGGAGCAAAAGCAATTAAAACGCCTATGTGAGTCCCTAGCTCAGCAACAGCAGCAAGCCAGCACCAAGACTTTTAAAGAAACGGCTTCTCAGTGTGCGATTGTAGTCCCAACTAAGGGTAAGTCTTAAGTCAAATTATAAGTTTAGTTATTTAGAAAACCTTTATATAATACGGCCTGTAGGCAATGCTGCAGTTAAGCGGATAACGCCTATTGTTCACGATTATATAGTTGAAGAAGATGAGCTTGAACTACCAGCGAGACAACTGCCACAATTCCAATCGCCGCACGCTGCGCCACCCGTGGCACAATCCACTGGATATCGAGCCAACACACCGCAGGGCAGGCAGTCGCCGGTGCCGCAACTGACTGCATCCGCGCGGCCCAAGTCGAACACAGATAAAACTTTGGTAATGAATGAGCTGGCTCTGAAATATTTGCCGCAGCGGCAAATCAACGAACTGATGGAAGACCTGCATGTATCTCCAAAAGCAGGCAACGATGTGGTGGTCAATACGGGCTCCAATTCAACGCCATTGCGTCAAATTGACAATTTCAGCCCGAGTCCCAGTAATATGTCAAACGCTTCATATAAATATCTCAAAAAATATCGATTGCTGCCCGAAGAACACTTGGGTTATGATCATCATATATTATCCCCGCAGGCAATGCATAAAATTCCACATTCCGGATCACCTGCAGCCGCGCAGCACCAGGAGCCTATGCTGGACTTGGATAATATACGAAATCAGCCAAAGCTATTATAGCTATTATTATAGCCAAAGCTGTATATTTATGTATGTATAATTTTTGAAATCCTTTATAATAACTGCATCTAACAAAAAGCAGGAGTACACAAAATCAAATGGAACAAACATAATCGCGCTTTTGATTTAGACACACAAACCATAAATAATCGTAAACTAGCGCAAAACCAGGTGCAGCTCCGCTGCCGATTGAAGTAAAACTTTTAGGCCCTGCATGAAGCCCGCACACTGCGAAAAGTCCGTGCCAAATGCAATGCGTGTGTGCACCTCCAGGGCATTTGCATAGTCGGCAATTTGTATATACTGCACAATTTGATTAAGATGTTGCACAGTTGTGGCCGTTAGCTAATGTGACAATGGGGAAGTTTAATTTAGCCTTTTTATATTATTTGAAAAGTTGACTGTAAGCTTACCCGTCCGTCGCGCAAGCAATCGTAGAGATTTTCCAAGCGTTTCACCACATCCACAAATTTTCGTTTGGTGCGCTGCAAAAAATTAAAAGGTTGATTTAATATCAAGAAACAGTTCAGTTGTATTAGGAAGAACATTTTCGGCCACCCCACTCTTTTTTGTAAGAATTTTATCAATTGCATTATTGTTATTATGAATCATTTGTTCTCACTGTCTGCCTACCGGATCATTAGTTGCGCTTAGGCATTGGTTTTTCAGCTCCTCCAAAACGGTTTGCAAATAAATATATTCCTCCGGGAGTGGAGGCTTCTCCTTGGGCGGTTCTGGTTGACGCTGTTCTTGTATTGGTGCTGGCTGTTCGGTGTAGCCGAACGATTGCTGTTGTGGCTGACCCGGCCAGTGTTGTTGCTGTTGTTGATTAGGCACTGCCGTTGGTTGGAAATTTATTTGCTGTTGTTGTTGTTGAGGTGGAAAGGCCTGCGGATTATTATTGGCAGTTTGATTGTAGAAAGATGTGGGACCTGGCGGTGGAGCGCCCTGTAGAAAAGAGCAGATAATGCATTGAATAACAATCAAACATTTCTAATAAGTATAGGCTTCTCAAGCTGATAGTACCTGATATTGGTTGGGATCCATAAGGCTGTTCTGATTCTGATTGGGATCAACGCCGTATAGTGGATGTAGTATTGGTGCTGCAGTTGATTCCGCTGTTGGTCGTGGCTTTGGCTAAAAATTGCAGTAAAGCATTAAAAATTAGACGGAAAAATGAAGTCAAGACTTACCACACGCGAAGATTTCAAAGCTGGTGGATCATTCCAGCCAGGTGGTGGCGTAGGATTACGCTGTATATTCTGGAGAAGAGGTGGCGGTGCATTAGCCACTGGCATTGTCTCAATGGGTGCAGCACCCGACAAGTAGTTGCTTTGTGGGGCCCCAATGAATGCAGTTGGGTTATATTGCTGAGCCGTGGATATGGGGTTGGTGTTGAAGACGTTGCTATTATAAGTCTGTGGTACACTGGCAGGCTGTGAGACAGGGGCTCCAGCGAACGGAACTGCCGCTGGAGCTGGAACTGGGTTATATGGCATACCATATGGGCTGGTAGGCGCTGCCACAGAAGGATCTAAAACGTATTTAGAGCGCGAGTGGAGGCCAGATCCAGATCCAGTTGCTGTAGCCACCGGGGGCCCGCCCGTGGAGCTAGCATTGCTGTGGGGTCGTGGCGGATGCGTTAAGGGTTCGGCTTTCATTTGTGGCGGATTGTAGATTTGTGTAGGTTGCTGAGCTGCCTGGAAAGGTGCGCTCGGCAAAGGCACAGCTGGCGGTGCTGCTGCCTGCTGCCAGCTTCCATTTGTTGTGGCATTATAGGGGCTGTACGGCAATGGATTTGCTGGCTTTGAGAACGAACCACGAGGCTCCATTTGACGCATGTAACCCATGGGAGCGGCAGCGGCTGCTGCTGGTTGTATGGGATCTACATTGACAGCATTGCTAATGCGTTCACGCAACTCATTCAAATCTTCGCTTTCGACATTGACTTTGCTTAGCGTTGTTATATATTGTAGAGCAGCGGTCAGGGCACCTTGGGAGGCCAGTAGTCCACTATATTCAGATATAAACCTGGCAAAGCGTCCGGCCAAGTCGACAGCAATGCCTTGCTGTTCCAATGATTTGGTTAGCAGCATTACTACCTCGGCCAGCTCCTGCAGCTCCGTGGTGTTAAGCTTGTAGTTGTGATTCTGCTGCTCCATTTGCTTTAACTGATACCAGGCAGTTACCAGCTTATCAATGCTGCCGGCACAGATATAGCATAGCATGGCATTGCGCGTCAGCTCAATACTGCTGCCGGTCTCATTCAACAGGCGATCGCCGAGCCTCTCACAAATGTCGTCCAATTTGCGCTCGCTGTGCTTGAGCGCAGCTACGAGAGCCTCTTTCCAGGAGTCCACGGTGCAGCGATTCACGAAGTCCAGCCAATCGCGCGTTACCAATGCCGATATGACATTGGATAGCTCGTTCTTTTGCTGCAGCAAATAGCGGGTCTGAGTGCGTGTTAGCGTCTCTATGCCCGCTGTAGAAGCTATGATCAGTGCCTCTGGTATGCGCTGCGCCTCCAGACACAGTTCCACGGCAGCCTCAACATTGCCCGTGAGTATGGCTTCCGTAATTAAGCTATCGGTGTCTGCAAGAAAATGAATTGAATTAGGAAATGCCATCAAATTCTGCAAGGATATATTCGGCCTTTCGAAGATAACCTTTTTCTTTTCTACTTACGATCACCGTTTGGTATTTTGAACTGAGGTCTAACATAGTCGTTCAGGTTTTGCGGGTCGATTGAGGCACCATCAAATGGTGTTTTGTTGTCATTCGTTTGCTGGAAATGGATTTATTTTAATTAACTCTTACAAAATAATATATATGTTGGTTCGATGTATTTTTGTCGCGAGTGATTAATTGATTAAACTTTTCGTTGGGCATCCAATTTCTTACCGAATTATCGGTGCTTGAGTTGGTGCTTTGGTCGCATTCAACCTCAGATGAGTCGCTCTACTTGGAGCAAATGTTAGGCAAGCATGAAAAATTGTTATCAGAAAAATATACAAGGAGAGATGAACAAACTGAAGCAATGCTCAATATTGATAGCGTGTTGTAGCATATACATATGTTATTTCTGTTCTTAAGAGATAAGAGCTGAACCGAGCTGAACAAATAGAAAACCCATGGCGGAAACTCACATGTGTAAGAGTTGATATGCGGGTCGTGAGCGTATCTACGTCAGACTGCGAGTTGCTCTCGGCCTCTTTGATGAACTTTGTAAATTTTCCATCGATGTCATCCTTGTTGTAACCTAAAATCAAAAACCTTTTAATATGATCGCTTCGATAATGAGCTCTGGGTGCTTACCCAAAAGGTTGAGCATTTCTTCTTTGGGATTCAGTTCAAAGTTTGCCTTGATGAAGTACCAAATGTAGCGACCGTGCTGATCCGTTGATTTATCTGCACGCTGTCGACAATAATCTGCATAGTTGGCCTCGGCTAGAGACAACTCCAATGCATTCGCACGCTCCACGAGACCTGGTTCGGTTGTTAGCTGGGATACCTTCACAGTTTTCGATGTTGCGTTGAAACTAACCAGCTTGCCCCCGAACTGTTGATGAAATTGTAATTAATTGGGCACAGTTTTACTTGGAATTACTTGTAAATACTAACACCAAACGCCACGCCACAGGGACGCTTCATCCATTTGGGAGCGTGCGTCAGATCGTGATAGACAACTTGAGTGGCTTGCTGAGGCAGTGGCGCCTGGGCAAATTGATCCATTCCTGGAAAGGAGTCGGCTATTTTCTCGGATGTTTGCACCAAATGGTGTGTGCCGCCATTCAGCGAGTATATTGAAACAGCTCCATCTAAGCTGGCGCTGGCAATCAACGCGGGATTGCGCGGACAGAATTGTACATCCGAATACCAAGAAGCTGTGGTGGCTACCTCTGAAAGAATTTCGCCTTCGGGTATTTTGGTATTCGGATTCCAGCAGTAGATGCGATTATCCTTGCCACATGAGACCATCAGATCCGTATCCTGCAAGCACCACGACATGCCAAGCACTCCACGATCGTGTATCTGATAAGTTTTTGCCGGTGCGGTGGCGTAACGCAAATCCCAGAGCTGCACAACCGGCGCCTGGTCATCCTCCGATGCCAGCCATACCTGGGTGGCCACCTCAGGATGCCATTCAATGGCATGCCATCTAACGCGCGACTGCGTGTCCGACAACTTGATAATCTGCTGACTCTTGCGCAAGTCCCAAATAACACAGCGTGTGCTGAACACAGATGCCAATATGTGCTGAACTTGCCGGTTCCAAGCGACATTCTTGACATCCTCCAGCGGCTGAGTCTTTGCGCCTGGATTTAGAGGACTGACCGGGTTGTTTAGATCCCAGATATAAATCTCCGATTCAGAAGCACATGACGCAAGCAGATTGTTTAGAAATGGATTAAAGTCCAAGCCGCTAACTGCGCCGGTATGCTTATCCTGACGCGCCAGCAGCGACTCCTCGTTAGCTAGAAGCTTGGCAGCCGAATAGACATTGATATGGCCAGCCTCACAGCCGCCGACAATCAACCCATTTGGATGCGTGCCATTCGCACCGTGCGGGCTCCAAATGAGCTTCTGAAATCTATCAAATTGCGTTTATCTATCAGTTGTTACTCAAATAAAGCTCTAACTCACTTAAAGTCGCTAGGCACGCTCGCCTTCAGCTCCAAATCGTAGCTGGCATCGCCAATGCTTGGTGAATATATCTCCAATGTGGCACTTGCATTCGAATCGAACTGCTGGGCCGCGGTGCCGGCGGCCAGCAGTATTTGCTGCTGCTGCGCTGGCGACCAGGCAATGTTTACAGTCTTCTGTAGCTCTTTAATTTTCATCTTTTCGCTCTGCAAATTAAATTAGATTATTAGGTTATAGCTCTGGCCAAATGGAATTTAAACGAAATTGTGGCACGTCCAATTGGAGCGCGCCCCGTCATCACTTTTTTTTCTCAGTCGCTGCAGCATTGGCGTGGCCGCAAAATGCTGCATCTTATGTTTTGTCATGTTGTCATAACTCTTAAACTGTACTTACACGCACTTAATTTGTGTTTATTGCTTGCACAGTATGTTTAAATTAATTAAAAATATGTATAAATATTTCTTTTAATATTTTTTTAAGAACTAAAAGCTGTCGCAGAATCGATGTTTCTATCGACGGCAGCGACACTTTGCGATTGCCAAACATTAAAATATCGATGAATCGATAATTATTTTGTACAAGACATCGGTGTTTTTATGTTGGATCCACATACATACTGTATGTATTAAAATCAAGAACTCGCGCCACATTTCAAATTTTATATAGGGTATGCTCTCTGGAACGGACACCAGTGTTAATACATTTTCATATACCGTACATATGGAAATTCCAAGCGTTTGCTTTATTGATACAAATAAATATTTATATTCATAGTTGTTATAATTCTAGTTATGTGTGCTAGACATTTGAAATATTCTGGCCTCTTTATTTAGCGCTGGTTATGGCCGCAACACGCTGTTCCACCTTAGCCATTTTGGTGTTGATTGTTTCCAGATTTTGGGCAAAAGTCTCCTGTACCGAGTGAAGAAGTTCCTTGTTGTTAACCAGGCTGGTCGTAATAGTGCCCTGTTTTTGTTCGATTTCCGCAATGATCTTGGCAAAATTGTTTGCTGAAAAATTAAAAACTGGCTTTATCTAATCACTAAAAACGGAAGAAATTGACTCCTACCATATTTATGCAAAGCTTCCAGTGCCTGCATGCGTTCAATCACATGTGGCAGCATTTCGACAACTGGTTCGGTACGTTTTGCAATGTCGTAGAGCTCAGTCACCTTTTGGTCACGTTTCGCATCCTGTGTGCTGCCGCTGGACTTCTCGGCAATAGCATCCATTTTGCCAGCCAAAGAAGTCAAACGCTGCTCAATGGCGTCCAGTTTATCCGGCTGGAGTAGTGCCGCCTTGGTGCTCAGATGGCGCACAGCCTCAAGCACGTTGGACGTGTTGGTGACCGCGGTCAAGCGACTTAGTTTCTCTGGGTGCGCACCCACAGCCTTTTCCAGTTGATGTAAACGTTGTTCGAGATTCGCGACACGTGCTGTGGACGCCAAATCCGTGCCTGGCGTCGGCAGAGCTGTCAGCACACCAGACTGCTTAAATTCCTCCACTTGGGCGACAAGTGCTTTGACCTGCTTATCATTGGGTGTTTGCTCCTTGCCAAGTACTTGCTCTAGTTTCAAGGTATCCAACACTCTCTTGGCCGTGCTAATCACAGTGGCAACCGCGTCATAAGACTGTTTCTCCTCTTCGGCGATTTTTCGATCGACTTGCAGCGCTGCAACTTCATCGAGCAGCTCATTCATCTCAATTTGCAGGCGCTGACACTTTTGCACCGGAGTTTCCTTTTCACCCTGGCAAACCAGCTCGTATTCTCCGCCGCGCACATCGTAGCCGCGGCACACGCGTCGTCCAATGCGATCCGTGAAATCAACGTTGCCCTCGAGAGTTGAATTACTAAAGCGTTTGTGTGCTGCGCTTGGTGAAATGTGCATACGCTCAATGGCTTCGTTTTCCGGCTCCTCTTCGTAATAGTCGGATGTATCAGGCTCCGGATCGTCGGGAGTCTCAAAAACATCCGGCTGGTCATAAGCCTAGGCAAGAAATGAGTGTACATATAGAAAATATGAATGTTTGTATGCTTACAATGCCGGGCAAGTTTTGAAATTTTGGATCGGCCATTATGTTGGGCACTGCGAATTATGTATTTTGACAGCGTTTTGATGTTGTAGATAATTTTCTAATTGCAGAAACTTGCAATAAAATTTGCAAAACAAAAATGGACAGCAAAGCTAAAACTGATGTCATAGACAAAGTGTGACCGTCGGGAAAAAGTAAATTGTACTACTACAGCATAAAATCAGCTGTGACTAAAAAATACTAATTTGACGTTTTGTACAATTAATTTACAAATTATTGTAAATTTATTTAATTTAACTTGCATCTTGGATTTTTTCAAGAAACGATTTTCTATGTTGCTAATACTTTTGTATCTGCTTAACACAGTCCGGGTTAACAGCAAATCGTCAGTTAAGAATGCTTTAAAATACAATTAGGAATACCATTATTATTACGAGACAATGGTATTTTGCAGAATACACAATACGGTCGCACTGCTTAATAGTTATAGTTAGCTTAGTATTGAGGTAGTTGGACTATAATTAGGTGAGCTATTCGGCGTTGGGATCGCTTTAATAAATTGAGAATGTCGTCCTCGGACTATTGCCTATATAGCTATAGTGAGCTGCCGTTAGAGGTATGTACGTTGGGGTTAACACCAAGTTTTCCACTCGTGACCTCAAGTCAGCTGACAATAATTGAATATACGATTCTTTCACACAGATAGTGCTGCATATATACAAGTATCTGGGCTATTCCGATCTATTGGCAGCTGGCACCAGTTGTCACCGTTGGAGAAGCGCCCTATATCAAACTGAATTTATTGCCCGAACACGCGTACGTTTCTCAAAAGTTGTGCTCTCGGATCAGCATAGTCCCGCTGTTGATTTGATGAGATGCGAAAGACGCTTTCGTCACTTTCTGTTCGAGGATGTGACCCTGGGCCAGGTTCCTGAGCTGATAGCATTCATAGGACAATCGGCGCGTTCGTTAAGCCTGGACAATGTGGATCTGAATGATAAGCAGTTCTATGGCATTCTACGCCTGCTGCCACATTTACAGGTCCTGGCCGTAACACGTTGTTTGCCCCTGTTCATGTCGGCCACCTTCTTGGACTCAAATGCGTGCGATTTGAATGAGATCTCGGCACATCTCGCCAGCATACGGGAGCTAACTATATGCAAAAATCAGTATCTCACCGATGCCATACTGTTGCGCCTGACTGCGCTGATGCCCAAGCTGGAGCTGCTTAATATGTCCGGTTGCCAGATCTCGTTTCACAATGCCATACATCGACGCTTCTATCCCCAGGAGCCAAGCATGCCAAGTGAATCGGTGCTGACATTCAAATACATCTTGAAGGTGCTCACTCAGCAGCGTCGGATGCTCCACACCCTCGACTTTAGTCACACGTTAATCGGACACTCGCTGCTGGCACTGTGCGAGCTCAGCCAGGCGGATGAGAATGCTCAGCCTGGCTTGCAATTGCGCCGTTTATATTTAGCCGGCTGTAGGCAGTTGAATGCAGCTACCATCAAAAGCTTCCTCAGCACGCAAAGGCAATTAAGTGTTTTGGATTTGTCCGCCACGATGTGTCTAAACGATGACTGCCTGGCGGCGATTGTGCAGTCAAATCCGCAATTGCAGGACCTCAAGATAAACGCTTGCTCGGGCATTACAAACTTGGGTGCCGCAAAGTTGCGGCATTTACCGCGTTTACGTCTCTTGGATATTTCCAATTGTGACGGCGTCAGCAGTAATGGCATTATGGAGGGCGTAGCACGCGAAGAGAACACCGTGCTAATGGAGCTGAACGTCTCATATTTGACTATCTGTGAGGAGTCCATTAAGTCCATTGCCAGAAATCTACGCGCTCTGCGCTCCCTTCACTTGAACCACTGCGTCAACGGTGTCACGGATGAGGTTATGCAGCTTATCATAAGCCAGCTGTGTTGGCTTCGTGAGCTTTCACTGGAAAGTTGTTGCAGGGTAAGTCAGAACTGTCAACATATAGCTTCTGTATCATAAACTGACTGACTGGTTGGTAATATAATGCTGTAAGTGCATACTTAGACGGGATATGTTATTTACTAAGATCTGAAAAATAATTTGGGACGTGTTTCACACTATGGAAAATCGATTCCCGTGTGGAAAATTGGGGTCAAAGATTGCTTTTAAACTCATTTTATCTAATCTTATTATGGAGTATGCATTTTTATTCTGTTTTCACCCGATTGACTTAATACTTATATTTTGTAATTTTGTTTGCGAGGTGTGAGCCAGAGCAGGAAGTCCACCTCTCTGGTTGAAAATGGGTAGAAAAGATTAAGTTTTCCACTGCCGGAAAAGGGATAGAAAAGTGACTGCAGAAACGTGATAAAAGAAACTTTTACCTAGAGAAATTAATCTTATATTCGTTTGTTGTTTAGCTAACTGATGCTGCGCTTACTGGCATTAATATAGCCAAGCTGGAACTGAACCGAGCCTCCTCCGTTGGAAATGCGTGCCCACCGTTCGATAGTTTTACCGGCTCCTTGCAGTCAATTAAGATATCGTTACGCAGCAAAGCAGAAGAGGAGATTGTACGGGATGCCAAACGGAAGCAGGCAATGTTTGCGGCCTACGAAATGAATCTAATCAATGACGAGGACTTCGAAGGCCATAATATACAAGAGCTTCGAGGATTGCGCTCCTTAAACTTGCGCGGCTGCAATAAAATAAGCGATGTTTCCTTAAAATACGGCCTAAAACATATGGAGCTGAATAGGCTGTTGCTCTCTAATTGCCAACAGATATCGCTATTGGGCATGGAAGCGCTAGTTAACAACTGCCCAGCCATAGAGATGCTAGATCTGTCCGATTGCTATAACATCAGCGATCAGGGCATCAAGATTATCACCGAGAAGCTACAACGATTGCGTTCCCTGGACATCAGCGGCTGCAGTCAGCTGACGGATCACACAATCGATGCAATTATTGTGAATTGTGCATGCCTGGAGACCCTCTCGATTTATCGCTGTCGACGAATGTACACGGATATAGAGGATCGGATGTCGGATGTGCGCACTTTACGCAATTTATATATGGATAACATCAATAGCATTGACAATGCAGAGTTCTTTCGCTTAAAGAAGCGACTCGATTGCTGATATTTTGCGGCAATTTTCGTTGTATTTATCCTATATTATTTTCAATTGTACAATTTTCACTAGTCAAAGAAACAAAAAAATACCTAGAATATATTTATGTGACAGCCTATGAGGCAACTAAGAACAATTTTGTAACCAATTGTTAAATTTATTCATATCATGACTGCAAATTCCAATAAAATTTGAAACAGTTTCGAACCAAGGTTCGCCCAGGATATGTTGGAATTCCGGATGCGCACCGAACCGAATTTGCAGCCATGATATATATGGCTATCTGTGTGAACACTTGTATATAGCGCACAAGTATGAACAATGTGAAAAATTTGCTCGATAAATGTCCACCAAGAAATTAACATAATTTTTAAGTTAGCCAAATTGTAGAAATTAGAATAAATTAGTAGCTGTGATTTATGGAAAATTAACAAAAAAAAAAAGAAAAAATAATGAATGTGTATTGCGTGTTATGTGATTTGTTTTACTCTATAAGTATATATTTATAGATGTTATCAATGTGCCCTTAATAAAAAATAACAATCCCTGCGGTATAAATGAATCGATTTATTTATTTGAGTTAGGAGCATTCTAACAGTACATGCTAGAATCATCAACATCCATCCGTCCATATATATATGCAAAATATTCATACATATCAAGTACTTAGATTATACTAAAATTATAGACCTAGCAAAAAGAATTCAAACAAGTATCATTATCATATCGATATCAACCATTATAAACTGTTTTTTTTTATGAAAAATGAGAGAATCTAGACTATGGGGAGCTAGCCTCCACCACCACCGCCGCCAGAGAGCTCATCCTCGTATTGCTTGCGGAAACAGTCGCCAACCGGGAAGAAGTCCCAGCTGCGTTGCTGGTACATATTCCAGACGTATGTCTCCTGGCCGGTATACTCCGTGTCCGGTTTATTAATCAAATGCATCAGGAAGAACATATAGTTGGCCAGATTGTGCTCTTTCTGAACATGGGTATCAAAGCCGTGCGGCACTATATCAAAGAAGTCCTTGCCCATGCCGCATATAAAGCAATTGGACTCCATATTATCTTTGACTGACTCCAATTGATCACGCAGCTCGCCAAATGCGTCGATAATCAAACCCTGGATGATGGCCAACAGGATAACAATAACGAAAAAGAAGAATGTGATGTCGAAGATAATGCGATAAACCTCATAATCATCCCCAACCGGATCACCAATCTCATCACCAATGCCACCGCCTGCACGCACGCCCTTGTACAAATGAAATACGAAGCAGGTCAACATGTCATGACACTTTTTGTCCACTTCATCGTCCTCCTCCTGTATGTAGAACTTGCGGAAGAAGTTGAACGCAATCACCGTATATATATACACTATAATCGTGAGGAGCATGACTGTCAGTACCAGCTGTTTGCCATTGTGGGTGACAGATTGTAGAATGGTACGCAGGGTCTTAAAGCCGACAGCCACATCCAACAAATGGGCCGCAAAAAAGAAGTTGTTAAAGTTGCCCATCACCGAGAAGCTAAAATACCACAAGGAGTAGAGGAAAGCGTTGTCGGTGAAGGTAACGCCGGCTTTCCACACCTGGTAGCGCCAGTCGATGTTCATGATGTACCTTAAGATGCCCGTCTCCTCGCTCTCCTGTGCGGTAAATGCGCTCTTTTCCATGCCCAGCAAGTTGGAAATTGAATCAAAATCATAGGTTTCACTGTACTTTTGGCGCACCTTCTTTTTCACAAACTTGTCCCAATAGTTGACCGGAAAGCTTTTGGCCGAGATGACCAGCTTGTCCCAATGCGACTTGAAGTCATCATCTTCCGGCTGTTCGGCAATGAATAGACCATCAAATTCCAAACGTCGTGCGATTTCCTTCTCCCTCTTGAATATGGCCAGCGGTACCTTCAAATGGTAATAGGCGATCAGCATGGCCAATGAGACAAGGGAGTGGAGACATGCGGCTATTCGTAAAACGTGCTCCATGTAGAAGAAGTCCTCATCCACATGCACAAGTTCCGGTATATCGTCCGCTTCAAAATCGCCATCGCCAGAGCCACCATCACCCGAACCACCTAGGCCAGAACCAGCTATGTCTGCTCCACCGCCCGAACCCGATCCTAGAATAAGTTCATCCTCACCAGATCCATCGGATTCCTCAGGGTACGAGGTAACCTTATAGAAGAGCAACATGAAATTGATGCTAAAGGCCAAAACCAGGGCAACATATTTCAAATTGTAAAAGTTCCGGGCCAAAAAGCTGACCGCGCGGTGCGTATACTGGGAGAAGTCGATCTGGTGCACAGCTGGTGTCTCCTGTGGTGCCGCCGAAGACTTCTTAGCCTCCGCCTCGATAGAGGCCATGGCTGCCTCTTGGGCCTTCTGTGCCTCCTGACGCTCCTGAGCCGCTTTCTTAGCGGCCTCGCCGCCCAGCAGATCAACTATCGAAATGGGCTCTTGATATGGTTCGCCCTCAATAAGTTCGGCAGTAACAACTGCGCCATCTTCTGGACTGGATTCGCCGCCCTCTTCAACAGAAGAGCCCGCTGGTGACTCGTGCACCACCACCTTATACATGCCGTTTTCCTCCTTGTTTATGTCCAGGCCAAAGGCCTGTACAGTGCCCGGCGGCTCTTCCAACGGCAACGGTGGCAGCGCACGTCCAAATGTTTCCTCTTCAACAATAGCTACTTCCTCCTCCTGCTCTGGCGCGGGACCGCGCATCAAATTCAATAGAATACCAAAGATGTAGCGGACTACACAGTAATGTGCATAGCCTGTGTAGTAGAACATATAGAATATGATCTTGAAGAATCCAACAATCAGCTCAGGTATAGATTTGGTTTGCATAACTCCGATTTGATGCTTGATATTCGACGGACTCAGCATGTGCACTCCGAACTTAAGACCCTCCTTTACTGCTGTAATTGTGCGTCTGATGGGATCGCGAGCGGCACGCTCCTCCTCCTCTTCACTCATATAGGAACTATAGGCGGTATCACGCTTCACATTGCTGCCACCATCGTCCGTAGCCATCAGTCCGGAGGCATGGGTCATTTCAAAGATCGCGTCCTCACAGAAGTTAACAAACGCTTCTAGTTTCTCCTTATCGCCTCCCTCTGTGACAATGGAATAGAAGAAGGCTCGTTTTGATTCGCGAATCTGCGGCTTCTCCCATTGCTCGATATTGGAGTCTTTGATCTCAAAGTAGACACGTTCAATACGTTTTGAGCTGCCCAATATCTCGATGCGGCCCAGGAACGGCTCAAAATAGTTCAGCACAGAACCGGCTGTCTCTAGGAATCGCGCCAGACGCGGCTCATTGGGCATGTGTTCGCTTAGGTTGGTCAGCAGCACAGCCAGGTTGAAACCAATCTCCTTTGATGGCTCGTGGAAACGTTCGACAAAGGCTCTATAATCGATTTTACCTTCGTGATTGCGTTCACAGCAGGCCAAAAGGAAATCCATTTCTTCCCTAAATGCGGTTAAATAAAACACCGTAAGAAACTGGCTGTAAACAATCTGTCTTTCACTTACGGTGTGTAGTTCTTGGATTGCTCCATTTTTTCTCTGAAATCTTTGGGTATAACCCAGCCTTCGTTCTTTATATCTATCTCATGGAAACTAGGCGACTCAATCAAGTCGGCCAATTTCAGGAACATGTCGAAATACTTAAGAATCAGTTCAACATTGCCCGCAGACTCAACAAGGGTATCCACCATCTGCTTGCCAATAGTGCCTGAAAAAAAGAAGTAACTAAAGATTATTTATTATATTGGGTAAAGGAAATTGAAAGACATACCATTTACTACATTGCCTTCCAGCATGGACAACATCATGGTGATCATATCCTTTTGTAGATTAAGCAGCTCCTTCAACAAGTCCACCTGACTCGAATGCTTTGAGAGTTTGTCCTGCATGTGAGAAAACAGAAATAGGAATCCACCAACAGCATCCCATAATCTTGAATGGGCCAAGGCTTGCTGATTCAAAGTACATGGACCCTGTATGACTTCAGTGAGGGTGTTAAACACTTGACTGGCCACTCCGATGGCCTTGAAAAAGTTCGCTTTGCCAGCAGGATCAATGATTTCCTTACTGGAATAGTGCCAGTAGAAGTCCATGATCGATTCCTGTAGACGCAGCAAATAATCCACAGTACAAATAACCACATTGACCGTGGTGGTGTTTCCCGCTTGTGTGCGCAAATAGTTCTGCCATTCTATGAGAAAATAATAAGTAGATGTATATGTCAACTTGCTTGATTTATTGCCACCTACCCAAATTGTGACCTTCACAGGTGAGTTGGATGAACCGGAAGAGAGCACACGTGAACTCGGCATCGTGCATATTCTTCTCACCCGCAGCGCCCTCCGAGCCGACACCAAGACCTGCACCCGCACTTGGAATATACTCTTTGTTGTGTTGCAAAAATGTTGCATTGGGATTTACAACGATAGCGGGGATCAAGTTCATATATACGGGATTGGTGGTGGTGATGGCATGCGAGTATGTTGGGTGATTGGGACAGTAGTCGGAAGGAGAGACCAAATTAATAATTGAACTCAGAATAAATGCAGGAGACGGTGGTGCACGATGATGCCATAATAACAATAATAATAAGTTAAGAGGGCAGCAAATTAAAAGCAGGATATTCACGTTTCAGGTTGTCCCTTCCAAAATTGGGAGGCAAAATAACTTACCCTCGGCCTTCGTGTTGCGCTCAAACGCGTCCAAGTCCAGCACGCTGCACGAGTTCATCAGTCCGGCGATGGATGTGAAGAAGCCCACATCCTTCTTCTCCTTCAAATGATTCAGCATGCCCATCTGTATGTCAATGTTTCCACCACGCAATATGGCGATGCCCAAATTGAGTGTCGTCATGACCATCTCCGAAGGTATACCTTTGGAGGCGGATATGTGCAACAGCACCATTTCGGCAACGCCACGATTCGAAAGACGCGCTTGATGGAAGAGCAACTTCTGTTTCTCCATTTCTTGTTCCTACCGATAGTTTAGAGTATTTGTTGGTTAGAATATAGGTTCATATATAGCAAAGTGCAACGTTAGTGGGCTCAGTTATTAAAGTTAGCAATCATCTTTTAATGCACTATGCATGTAGTTATGTTGGCAGCCAACAAGGCCATGATGTTATATTGCTTACTTTGATTTTTGCTGAAATAGTTACCATTAAATGGGACATGCGACACTTGCAATCAAATTTGATTGTTTTGAAAGCATAATTGGGTTAGGATTGATTAGTTCTGCATTTGATACTTAATTAACTCTTAGCTTACATGAATACTTGTGCCTTCGCCCTCCTCGCCGCCTTCGCCGGCTTCGCCATCCTCGCCGCCCTCCTCTTCTTCTTCGCCACAGGATTTTGCCGCTATTTGCGCATACGACATATACAGCAAGTCCTCTTGAAGTGCACCACTGCGCTCCGTCATGGCACCGCGGCAGAAGGTGGTCACCAGCTGGGTCAACGGATCCGGCTTACCGTCAGCTTCTTCTTCATCTTTTTTGGACTTTTCAGACTCCTCGAATGTCTGAGTCAGATCCTCAATCATCACCTCCTGGCCGACGTTCTCCTCCTGCAGCCATTGCTCGTAGTAGGTGCGTGCAAAGATATTGCAGGCACGATGTCTGTAGGCAATAATAAGTAGATCACGATTAGAAATATTTAAGTTTATCAACCGTCAATGTTAATGGGCATGCGTTTAGTATTTAAATTTAAAAGCTAAACATACTACGAAAAGAAAGCTAATCGGTTCGCCGAACGTTAAATATTACCCTTGCAGAGTTTTCTTATTATTGTCATAGATAACATAAAATATGGAAAAAAACGGAATAATTTCGATAATATCGATAAGTTCTTCACAATAAGTAATAAGAGAGACCATACATATAAAACATGATAAATACACGATTCTGCAAGGAGTTAAATACTAAAAAAGAACTGAAATCAGTTAAGCGATCATTTGCATATACTTATATACATGTGTATAAGAGTGTTTTTTTTTTATACATTTGAATACTACTTGTGTGTGTATAAGATATTAGTATTTTATGTGGCTACCACCTGCTGAAACGATATAGATGCTTGGCGCGTAAGCTTGAAATAACTGCCTGGCGTCGAGCGACCGAAATTTTTGAAGTCCAATGTTTTGTTTTGTTCTTGGCGCCGGTTGCCTATATGGAGCGTACAATAGCAAGAGCAAGAGCATAAAAATATACATATAATAATACAACAAATGGGTTTAGAGCACTACGGTCACACTAAGTGGTATTGCGTTTTAGTACAATTTTGTTAGTTGAAATAAGTGGAAAATGAAAACAAAAAAAAATCAAAGTGCGGAACGTGATAGAAATTATAAATAATATCAGATCAAATAGGTATAAAGGCTTATCGCTTGGTCCCAAGTATTAGCTGAGTGTAAGTTAAATGTCTTGTTCTAATAACTAAAGATCTTATTTGTTATCATCGTTTTTGGAGAGTACCGTTACATTGCATACATACATATTACTCTCATCACAGACCTAGCGAATCTATGTATGTATGTTTGCTTGTAGTAGTTAATAAGTTGGTAATAACCTGGGTAGAGAATGTAGCGATGTCTGACGGAAACATGCAATGACGGCACGCTTCCTTTGGATCGATACAACGCTCCTGTAGACATTTTTGCTCTGCTGTTGTGGATGGTCGATCTGTAATTGTTTGGTTCACGATTTGGTCAGCATATTAAACCGTTGAAAATTATTTGTTGTTTAGCGGTACGTTATATAGTTGTTTGTTTGGGTATCGTATCGAAAAGAAAATTAGAAATGTGCAAAGTTCAAAAAGTATAAGTAAGTAATATCAATTGGCATTGAAAAATCATATAAGTGAAAAAAGAGAGATACTTGTATACGAGTACATGTACATGTATTTGCAATACCATATGTAGGTTTGTATTACAAACTTTGTAATAACTCCGTCTGTACTTACCATATGCAGGCCAAATAACACCTTTGCCATGGCCACAATGCGATCGACGGTCTCTGTTGTCTTGTCTTTACCCTTCTCATTTGAATTGGTGTTAACCTTCTCCAGTGCCTGCTCATCGACGGTCTCTTCGGATTTGCCCAGTTTCGAGTATAGGTAGTGCTGCCAGGACATCTCATCCGAGGGATCCAGTTTGTCGGGTAGTGTTAGTTGATTGCGAGCAAATTCTATAACATCATATTCGGTCATCTTTTTCAAATATCTGTCCTTGCAGTGCTGGACCAGCTCTTGCTCTCGACCCGCGAATAGATTAAGTCCAACGGGCAGTAATCGCTTCAGACAGGCGACCATAAGACTTGCCTGCACCTCCTTGTCCTTGTCACGTTTCTTATCCCTGTTCTTTTTCTTCTTTTTCACCTTGCCGCCCACTGCCGGCACGCCCTCCGATATGGCCGAACGTCGTGTGGCCGTGGGCATTATTAAGGCCATGTTGTCAATTTCATTGGCTGATATAAAGTTCTGTTCCTCCTTCAAAAAGTATTGACTTTTCGACCAGATATTGAATATTTCTGCAACGTGATTGTAAAGCTCTTCGGCTTCTGGAATGTTATCCTTTAGCCAATGATTGCGCTGCAAGTCCACGTACTTGATGAGTAGCGGATAGAACGAGTATATATCGCGGACCAGCAGATTCCAATCCTCTTGAAGCTGTGTCTCAACTTGCGAAGTATCATCGGTAGCTGACTTGATAAAGCCCCGCATGCTTTCTTCCTTGTGAAGCATATTTTCGGTACGCTTCTTGACGCGCTCGGCCAGCGGCAGGAATGGATCCTTCAGTAGTTCCTCAGATGTATTGATGATTATCTGCTGCGTGTAGGCCGCAATGCGCGTCATCCAGGGTGCATTATCGTTGCCAATATTTTTCTTGATCATTTTGAGCACATTGCGCAACAGCGAATTCATGTGATCCGCTGTGACCATGGTCACATGGTTGCCACTAGTTGGACTCACATTGTCGGGGCCCTGGGACCACCAGAAGGGCAGATAGGCGCATAACAGCGGAAGTATGACATCAATGATATGCGGCGCATCAATGTAAGTCTTATCCGACTCGACGAACTGATCCACTTCACTCAGTATTGCCTCTAAGTTGGGCATACAGCTTTCCATTTTAACCATAATGTCCTGTGCCTCCAGCGAATGATCAGCAATGCGATTTAGCAAGGAGTACTGATTGTGCTTATTGAGATGCGGCTCCAGATAGGCAACCGGAAAGCACGAGCTGTACGCGCCCAGACACGAGCCCAAAGCAGGTCGATGTCGCTCGATTTCGGTTTTTAGATACTTTCGATCATGCGTTAAGGTGCCATCGGTGCCCAAATGGTATAGAGCAGCCAAGATCTTGTAAGAGGCCACCTGAATTTCATCCAGCAGCAGATCACTGCCATAATCACAGGCGGCCAAGTGGTCAAACATGGCTGTAAGCACTGGCAGCACTACCTGGTTGACGTAGCCCAACGATGTGGAGGTCTTCAGGTGTGTGCCACGCAAGTGGCTATACTTTCCGTCCTGTAGATTCATAATGGTGTTGCCCAGATCATCGGACGTTTGATTGAAAAATGTTAGCATAGATGTGCGAATAAATTCGGGACAATTTTTGGTCAATGTCTTGGCGTCAATGCCCTTGACAAGCACCTGCAGGCAGCGCACAGTGATGCGTACATCCGGTCCAAAAGCACTCAAACGATTGCGCAGCAATGCGGCTAGCTTACAGAAAATGGATGCAACCATTTCCTTCTCCTTGAGCGAAGCGGCGCCTATATTATTTGTGGCCGTGGCAATGGCAATAAAGTAATTGCGATGGGTTGAGAAGTACTTTTCCATCAGAGGCAGCACCACCTTTGAGAAAAACTTAATGTCTCGCGATGCCGTTTTAAATGAGGTTCGTCGACTAAACGTGGTCGATGGCTTCAGCAGCTTCATGTTGATGGTCGCACGGTCCAGATATTGGATAAGTTTCTCCAGCAGCGAGTAGGAGAAGCGTAGTTCAACGGCAGCCTGGGTGGCACCTCCTTCCTCAACAGCGCCACCCTTTGAGGGCCTACAAGTATTAAGAAGATAGGGTTTTAGTAAGGATGCTTAACTTACGGCCACCTTCGGATAACCGGTCTTTCTCGTTACTATTTACTTGTGCAATTTGTATCCCTGATACTGCATATATTTGAGGAACTCTTGCGAGCGCTCGCGATCCTTCTTCTTTTCCTTGTCAGTGAGCAAATCATAGGGAACCAACTGTGGATGTATGACACCGCCGCAACCGTTCAACTCTTCGTTCTTCTTCTTCGCCCATATATCATGTGAGTTCTCCGCCAGACGTTCGGCCATGTTTTGCATTTCTCTGCTTAGAGTCAAGTTGCTCATGTCCACAGGATGTGGATTATAGTTGAAGGGGCTGCCCTCATTCTGAAAATCATGCTATTTGTTTAAGCGCCAGCAGTGTGAAAGCAAGCAAGGATCAGGTTTTCAATTACAAGTTGTTTGGCCAATTGTGTTAGGGGTATTCCATTGCAGGCGGAAGAAATTTTTCAAGAGGCGTTAAAGAAATATTGGGAAATAAATATAAGTCAATAGTGTGGGGATACATACAATTGTAGGCTTCGATTGACGACGCGTAGAGCCACGATGATTGAGTGGTAAATCCATTTCAGAATGCTCAACAGTCCAGCCAATGGCCAAGAGACCCTTAAGGCATTCACGCACTGGATCACGGTAGCGCTCACGTTCCTGAAAAGATGTGTTAAAAATATTAGATAAGTGGTTCTCAATTATCTCAGAAACACATGTAAAATATGCATATGATTGCAATTAACGATGAGTATGGCCATTAGAACGAGATTCTCAATGTATAGATACTACGTACATATTCGCTAAGCATATTGTAGGGCTTTAGCCGTGGATGCTTGCGATCGTTATCGGACCGAACTTCGCCATATGTCCAGCCACCTTCCAATCGGCGACTGGCCCAAGCATCGTGATAATGTTCGCTGAACTTTTGAACCAACGAATTCAAGTCATTGTCCAAATGTACATTGTTGGTATCAATTGGATTTGGAACATATTGCGGTTGATCGGGTGCGCCCATTTGTCTGCCATAGTAATCCTCGTCGGTATTTTTCGATAGACTGTAATCTGGTGGCAGGGCACAGCCGATGGCTATTAGACAGGGCAGGGCTTTACCGAACAGTTCCGGGTCATAGTCCATGTTGCTCAGCGAGTCAAAAATGTTCGAGAACAGAAGCATTGTTAAACGCTTCTCCTCATCTGACGATGCCCCATATGAGCCCTGGCCTTGAGTCGAGCCATAGTACTTAGCGCAGCGATCGAAGTGCATTGTGAGCAGCTGTGGAAGTGGAATAGTTTATTAGTCGACTAGTGAGTAGGTATTCCTCGGGAGAAGTATTGTTTGTATAATACAATACCAACTTACCCTGAGTGCGACCGTCGTGTATTCCGATAGCTTGGACACATCAACAGTCAACTTGCGCAATAGCTTTAGAAGCATGGCAGGTTGCATTTGCGATGTCAACGCCACTAGGAAATCGGATACTGCCTCACGCTGCCCCTTGGTTAGCATACGGTTCTTGGATAACCTATAGACCGTGTGCAGTGTGGCATCCAAGAGGCTGGCATAGTTTTCAGCCTCGTTATAGAACTTTGAGTGCTTAATAAGCAATGGCAAAATGGAGTTGCCGATGTAGCGATTCATGGCCAAAGCCATGTCGCTTTCGGAACCATCACTCTTATCCAAGATAGTGGCAGTACGCAGATCTGGCAAAAATGCATCTTCCAGCAGCCGATAAAAAAGATCTTGCGTTTCGATGCCGTATACACGTTCCAAAAATAACACTATGCTCTGCTTGTTATTGGGTAAGAGGCCTGAGGGCATATCCGATTTCGGACGCTCCTCCCCGGGAGCAGTTTGTGTGAGCGTAAACTTTAAGCTGAGCACACCCTGAAGGTCTTCCAGTGGCACAAGAGATCTCAAAATAGCTCTAGCTCTCAGTGATTCGTTCTTGCCTTGCTCGATGACAGACACGTCTGGAGCGCATCTTCCCAGCAGGTCAACAAGCGTACAATAGAAGTTCAATATGGCGGCACCGGTGTCAATGTAGTCATCGTCTCCATCGCCTTCCGGCAACGGATGTGTAAAATTAAGTCCGGCTATGGTGCCTTCGGCTTCGTCTTGCATTTTACAACGATCTGATATGCGCTCCGACATACGATTGGCCTCGACGATTGCCCGGAAGAGACCTTCTCCTTCTCCTCTTAGAGCCGGTCCTAAACATTCTGGACGACGGATAAGAAGACGAATGACAAGGTTAGCATTCTCCTCGACACTCTCGCCGTTGACCCAAACGCAATAACGCAAAAAGTCCAGATATCGTTCACCCTCGACTGGATCCCAGCCCAAATCGGGGTAGCCCTTTTCAACAAGCTCCGAATTGCTTTGCAGGCCACATCTGGACAGATAAACGGCAATTTTCTCCAAATAGTGCTCCCTAAGTGCCAGAGCTAATTCTGTGTTCTCCATCAAACTCGAATATGCCACATCCAATGGTGTGGAACCACGCAGACTGGGTCTGGCTAACAATATATTCGCATTGTCCAGCAGAAAATCAAAATGATCGAACATGGCCTTTTGGTTTTGACGGCCGGTACGGCAAAAGTAACATAGGAAGCGGCAGCAGGCCACGACCATTTCGTGTGATGTGTCTTTCTCCTTGGAAGGTACGCCCTCGGCCCCCTCGGTCTGGGTGGGGGCATCACTTTGTGCTTGAGCACGGCGGCCTAGAGTATTCATCATGACGGCCATTACGTTTTCATGAACGCGCAGAATGCGTATCAAATCTGGATGCTGGAAGAATGTGGCATTGTTGACTAGTTTCCAGAGACGCTTACGCATAAGCTCCTCCTCTTCCTGGCTCATTTGGACGGGGAGCAATGCACGAATCTGGCTCAAGCCAACCCACATCTCAGCGACATCATCTCGTGCTCGGTTGTTGATCACATAGGTCTTCTCCAGAGCTCTTACTAGCTCACCGACCGTATCGTATTGCCGTACTAGTAAACTGAACATCTCGCGCACTAATTTTGGATTCTCTATTTGCGATTCTTCAGCCCAGCTGACAATGGTTTTGATTAGGACTTTGCGGAAAATCTCTTCAGGTGTCTTTTTCTCAGGCTCCTCCACTTCTTTGGGTCCCTCTTCTAATTCCTTGACGGTATTGATAAAATTATAGATTTTGGTTATGGGGCCAGTTTTGATTTCTTCGATTGCATTGCTCTCGGTACCATCAGGCTCCTGCAGCGCATTCAGCGACACCTTTTGCATTAGTAAGTCGTGGAATTCGCTTAGGCGACTGCGCAACTCAAGACCACAGGTGCAGTTGTCCTGATCGTCAACCTCAAGATTCTTAAAGCATAGAATCTGGTTCATTTGTTCTCTGGGTGGACAACGGAATTCCTTAGTCTTTTTGGCCGCAACAGCACTTGGCAAATCGGATTGTTTAATCTCGATATAACGGCGCAACTGATCGGTTTGTAGATCGCCCACAAAATCATGGGAGAACGCAATTATGCTCTCCACCCGATGCCGAAGTTGAGTATCATAAAGATGGTGCAACAGGTAGCACATTTGTAGTTTGGCTCCCTCAGCCATTTTCATGGTAAGCAGGCCTTTGCGGTGCTCGTCTTTCCCCTCTGTAAAAATGTAATTTAACGGATTAGATACGACTTTCAAAAATTATCTGGATTTTTTTAATGCTTCTTGTATAAATCTCCTTTAGTCATTTCCCACCTTTCTCGAAAGTGGCATCCCAAGTCTCTGGGTCCACCATTACCAATAGTTTCTGAACGTCCTCATCAGTAAGGACGCCCACTAAAAGTAGGCGATCCGTGAGCTTAATAAGTGGTCTATAATTAAATTAGTAAATCGTTTATGAATTATAAGTACACGATTATGTATTTATATTGCGCATACTTACAAAAATAGGTTCTCATTGGTCCAACCGATGGGATCACGGTTGTGCACTTGATTTATCTCCACAGCATCCTTTAAAGCTTCCATTACAAATTCTCTGACTACTTCTAACGGGAACTTCGGGGAGTACAACTGATCGATGTTGGGTATCGGTTCGCTAGAAACACTTGGCATACTAGATGTTGCAATCACAGGGGGTCTGAACGGGTGGAGTTGTTGTTGTTGTTGTTGTTGTGATCGGTATCGGTATCGGTATCGGTTTCGATTGGTGGTGCATAGAGTGTTGGATCAGTGCAGGTGTTTTGATTGAAAGTATTGGAAATAAAATGGGTTATGAGCAAACCACAGATGCAATATGGATAATGGACCATTACAGAAAAGAGAACCTTTCATACTTATGCTTGTCGTTAAAATGTACAAGTATGTAAATGTGGTCTACTACTGTTTGATTATATGCAAGGAAATAATCTTAGGAGCCGTAGCTAAACTAACACGACTGCACTTACGTGATTTCCGTCATGCGCAACTGTGGGCGCACAGACTCCGTGACAAGCGAACGGAGCGAGTGACGCATTTCATCTTCAGCGTACAGTTCCTTCAGTTCAACACCCAAGGGTGTAATATATTCATTTTTGCATACCTCCATTGTGGTGGCATGGGACTCCAGATGCAGGGCTATGAGTAGATCATAGAAACCTTGACGCAGTGGCCCACTCATATACTCCGAGCGTATGGCATAAAGCAGCTGCTTCTGATCGACATGCTGGCAAAGTGCATGTGCCGCCCGATAGTTTGACTGATAGCAGAGCGCGGCATAGAGCGTGAGCGTGTGAGCATGAAACGAGAGTAGCTTATCCATTTCGATGAGCTCCAATATGTCAATGCAACGATCCTCCTCGGGTATGTGTAGCGCCAGCATTGAGATTGGATCTTCGCAGAGCATCGACCAGCCACGTATGTCCGAGAGCTTGAGCGCATGCACCTGTAGCGATGTGTTGGGAACACGTGCCCACTGATGTGGCCGCAGGCACTGCACCTTCAATCGAGGTGGTGATTGTGGATTAATGTGCTTGTCGCTGGTGGGCAACACGGCTGCCGACAGGGGTAGTGTGGTTGGTGTTCGACCGAGCTCAATTTGGAGGATCTCCTTGCTGGTGGCTTCAACAAAAATAGCTGGAAATAGTTTCGTATCCGGTTCCATCATCCAGCGATGAGAGGTATCCTTGCCCTCGCAAGTGAAACGTATAATGCCTGTTGCTGTGTCCACAAAACAGCCCACAAACATGCCCTGCGATGCACCTTTGCCCGAAGCATCTTGCGTCACCTCATTGAAGAGCTCATCCGCGCGTACTACGTAACAGCTCTGACGATCTATGCGCTCGATGGGCACTTCATAGTAATCTTCAATATATACCGAGCCCCGTCGCACCTTGCTCTTGTTGAACTCGCGACTGTGCAGATGATACTGGGTGGTCACCCAGCCCACATACACATGTGTGGGATCCTGACCAGGGAAAATGCGCACACCATAAAAGTATTCGTTGATCAGCTTAAGGCACTCGGCATCGAACATTTCATTTCCAGATGATTCGACGGGGGGCTGGCCCAGGTTCGTTGAGCTCAACTGCTTTGGACCCTGAGGCACTGGGCTGGGTGGTATTTCGGCCTGAAATAGGGCTGTATACATTAACGGTTTTTATGGAAGGGAAGTCTTTTCTACTCACATTATTTATACGTAGTGTTGGTGTTCGTGTTGTCATCTGCTGGTTAACCACGTTCCTGCCATGGGCCACTGTATTTCTGCGTTCTAGTGACGCATCTGCAGTTCTTGCTCCATTTTTCTCGCGGCTCTGATCGCGGGATTTCTTCGAAAAGAACTTGAATGGACTTCGACCACGTTTCTTTTTGTCATCTAAATCGTCACCCAAGCCATTTATATCCAACACCGAAGACGAGCGCTGCATCTCATCTAATGCAGCCGTCATATCGGACTCAAAGGTTATATTACGCGTCAAGGAGCCTTTGCGAGATGGTCGCGAGGGCACACGCATCATATGCTCAGCTTCTGCCTCGGTGTGGTCATCGAAATTGCGTGTCAAACCCTTAATGTCGTTCATGTTGAAGCCGCCCTTTAGCATGTGATCCATATGTGCCACGGTTTGTTGGGTTTGCATTTGTGCCGCCGCCTCTTGTGCTTCTCGCATTAAGCGGTATTGGCGAATTTTGATTTCCTCCCAGCGTCTCGCCTTCTCCTGTTCGCTGATGAAGTCACTCATGCAGGTAACAGGCAGGGAGAGACGCAGGAATTCCCAGTTCGCCTTTTCCATTGTCTCAAATGTATTATGCGAGATTTTCAAATGAGGCGGAGTATCGGCACCACCAGGAATACGCGTCACATCGATGCGGCAATCGGGCATTTCCTCGGTGTTCTCAAATATAGGCTGATCTTTGGTGTACCAATGCGTAACCGGGCGTTGCATATTCCTGCAAATTAAACGGATCATATTTCAAGTTCGATCATGTTTCTCATTTCAAATACTTACACACAGAATGGCTCGTAACCTTCTTGTAGACCACACGTGGTAAAGAACTTTAGGGAGTCCACATCTTGACCATAAATTAAACGCGCCTTCTGACCCACGCCCAAGGTGCAGGCGGGCACAAAGCCCACGCCCTCTGCAGTCACATCGGCAAATGTTGTCTCGCCACCCAAGGCATCCATGAGCAGTTCTCCGTTCAGTGAGAAGCCTGTATAAGGTTTAGAATTTTATTTAATTCTTGATCACCAGAATTTGAACATATGTTATGCATAAACGTATCTAAGCGAAGCCGCTTTGAAATAAATTAAGAATTCTAATCAGGCCGTAATCTGCACAGGATCACAAAATGTGCGTACTAATCGATCCGTAATGCCTTGACTTTCTAAATAGAAATCAAAATTCACCAAAAAGTCACATCGCACTAGAAAAACAATAAATTCCTATACAAAATGCGTGCGATTAGATTGCTTGCAGTTCACTTTGCAGTTCTTGGTTTAGTTGCCACAAAAGAAAAGCGGATTAAACAGTTTCAACTGTTAGCTATCATGCCAAATTGTTGTATAATATGTTGGTGGGCTGATTGAAATCGTAACCGAATTTGGACTTAGCCATTAGGAATCTTCAGTTTCGATTTCATTCTTTAATTAGTCAATATTGAAACTTAATAATATGGATGTAGTTACAGGCAATAATTAGGTAATAAGCATTTTAGATGAGCTGATGTGTCACCTTTTGCTCAGGTAGTCCTTCGATATTATGCAATAGTTAGGCTTTGTGTTCAAAGTAACAAAAATCAGGTGTTAGGGCATGGGACATTTGTTGGACTTATTAAAAAAAAAAAAAGTAGGCAATACTTATAATGGACTACAAAATGTTTCTATAAATGCATTTTTTTTGTATAATTAACATTATCAGATTTGTATGTGGTATGTCGAAATATGATGCCCTGCTTCAAATGTCGACTATATGTATATTTATTTTGTCCATTTCACAGTACATAGTTGATCTGTCGGTCGTTGGTTCTTTGTTGACACTGTTTATGTGATTCATTGAATATGCATATGTATTGTACTTAGCTTTTGTATAGCAGGGACCTTGACATTTAGTAGATATCAAAAGCACGGATGTACATATCTTGTTTGGGGGGTATTTTTTTTTTTTACATTACAACAAACGAGCATGTAGAAGAAATTCTTACTAATTGTATGATCGGCTAGATCTAAAAAGACTCCAACTATATCCCCGGGTCCACACTGTTTACCAAAGGATTCACTGTTGCCACCGTAGACTTTCTCTTCCTAAAAAGTTGTAATAGTATGTTTAATGTACAGATTGATCTTGTGATCTTTCAAAGCCCCAAATTATACACATGTAACATATCTATGTTGGTTTTGGTTAATGATCAGATGTGAAAGAGTATCGCTAAATTAACAAAAAAGTATTGATTAGAAAACAAATTATTGAATGATAAAAAGTAGAGAGAGTTAAACAAAATGCGTTCGATCATAACGAAATTTCAGTAATTAAGTAAAACAACGTTGCAACGTTGCCAGTGCAGCTAGAATCCTTACTGATGGTTTGCTCCTTAACATCGATGAAACAACCAATGACGTCACCAGCCTCGTAGCGAACACCAAAGTGCTCAATCGTTCCGGCATGCATTTTTGTCACCTATAATCATGTTTGGGTTTTGAGTTGATCTTGATCATTAAAGTCTAACCTATCGATGTGAACTAGACATCACGTTACCCCCCGGAGGGCAGGCACAATGGAACCTTCATTCAGATTATTAATCGGTGGGTATAACGTAGACAGATCCTACAGAACAAACCTAGAACCTTGCATACTCACATTGTGACCATCAAACGCCCAGCTGGTGTCCTCACTGCCCAGCATCGCTCCCGGATAGCAATCGGCGCGAGCCCAGCCAACGCGCATTGGACCCGCCGTCAGGACCTCAAATTCAAAATACCATTTTCCAGAGGTAACAGCATAATTGCGCTCCACTCGATACGTCCGGAATGCGGCGAATTTCAGGCGTTGTGCCTCGGCCAGCAGCGCTTCAGTGCCCTCGCCAGTGGGTGGATCCAGGACATAGCCATAGACCAACAGGGTACGAACCGTCTCGGAGGCAGTATCGCGATTCGCCTTCTTGATGGCCTCATCGACCTTGGCATAGGGCACCAGATGGGGACTGCGATGATTTTCGGAGTCTTCGTTCAGACCGTAGGTCCAACCCTGTTGGATGCGTTCTCGTGCCCACAAATTGTGCGTGTTCTCAGCTAACTGATCCACAAGCTCCTCCAGCTTTGGCGTCAGCGTGACAGCACTCAAGTCAAGCGGTGCCGGCTTGTAGCCATTGGCTTGCATGAATATCTCGTTGGGCAGGCGGACGGGTCGTATGCGTGCCGGCGGCTTATCCATGGTTATATAGTAACCCAACGAAATAATGGTTCTGTAGAGCGGGAGCAGAACTTTCAAATTTCAAGTGTTTTAGAGAGTATTTAATTGTGCTTACTTTAATGTTTGGACCGCTAGTTGATTGTCATAGCGCTTCTCAGCAGCTGGCAGTTTCTCGAACTGGGTGAGGCAGGGATGTATGCGATGATAGTCGTCTCGATGTTCGCCCCAGGTCCAGCCAGCATCGATTTTATTTAAGGCCCACATTTCGTGTATATTCTCTGCAAGCTTCTCCTTAATTTGGTCCACAGAGCTTGGCAGGGAAACGCCTGTCGTATCCACGGGCTTAGGCACAAAGGGTGTATCATCCTCGATCAGCCAGGGTCCGGCCAATACATTTTTGCTTAGATTGCCAAAGTAGAAGCAAGGATCCAGGCTTAAAATCTGATGCGGCATCAGGCACTGCACGAGCGCCGAAAAGCCCATAGGTGGTGCATACTTTAGGCGACCATGATCACCACCAAACAGAAAGCGGCAACTCAGTTTGGACGAGCAACTCATCACCGGGAAGAACATGCCATCCAGATTGAAATCCCTGAAGCAGCCGCGTACCTTCGCGCCATTAAAGGTGAACGTTATGACTGGCACTGACAGATCTATGGCCACGCCAATGACATCGCCCTTCCTGATGAACGGTTCTTCGGGCAGTGCATCCACGACAAGCGATTTGCGTCCGCCAGTCCACAGGTGGGCACCATCGAAGCCAAACGAGTAGAGGTCGTCGCCGACGCCATTGCCGCCCCATTTTTTACCGCCGCCGGGATAGGGCACATAGCCGGACGTATTGGCCCATCCGATGCGTAGATGGGGCATTATGTGCGTCGTTTGCTCAATGTGATCCATGGTCACCTCAAAGTACCACTTCTGGTACATGGACGAGCCATCGACGCGGCCAACAAAGATATTGGGCCGTATACTCGCAACATGATCTACCAGCAATGTTTGCAGCAGAAGATTCTTGCCGGGCAGCAGAAAATCGCATATATTATTTTGCGAAGAGCGCACTGCAACTCCATTACCCACACACAGAGAGCAGAGGACATCGAGAACTTTGGGGTCACGTCCGTGCTTTTCCAGCAGCGAAATAATCACTTTGATGTGCTCGTCGCGCATCATGTTCAGCGCCTCCGGAGAATCGATGAGCACACAGTGTAGCACATCTAACATGCCAGATCCTTCACTGGACGCCTGTGAGCCCAGGCGGGAGAAGAGCCAGTTTAGGCGATTGCTGTTTGCAAACTGGGCGCAGTTGGTGTGGTTACCCTTGATGATGGCGGCCAGCAGTTGGTACAGGTACGTGGAGATTAGATCCCAACTCTGGCCGGTCTCATCGCCGGCCAGAAAACTGGCTAAGAAGCCTTGCGAGGTAATAATGTTTATCTTGTCAATGGCCTCCAGTATGAGATTGAGCACGCCCTCTTCTTGGAACAGATCCTGGCGATTGCGCAAGGCACGAAAACGATTTTGTTTCTCCTCGTGTTCTATGTTTGTTTTACAAAAAAAGGACGACAGCTTTTAAATTATTTTTTTAAGCTTTATTTTTAAAGCATACCCATATCATCTTCTGGCTGCGAGAAGTAGTTGATTAAATCTTCCAGGCACATGACCATCTCATTCAGGTTAACTTTTTGGAAAAAAACTGAATGCCGGCGATTGGACTGCAAAGTTTCCAGAGCGCTGTAAGTCAGAAATTGCTCAAGTTATTAGCACGAAATTCTTTTCTCTCTACGAGAATTTGGGATAAGTTAGAGCTTACGTTATGAATTGAGTGAAGAGGCTGCTACATTTACGGATGACGCGTGCCGTCTTCGATTCCTCCTCCTGCGAGCGCGAAAAGTCCAGGCAATCGTCCATTTTTCCTTCCTCGTGTAAAATGGCCTGTTTCTCCTCCACCTTGCCGACACCCTTCTTTTTAGTCTCGTAACTCTTGTAACTGAGCCACAGGCTGGATTCACAATGCTGTACAATGACCGTGGTGTCACCATATTTGATGATCGGCGAGCCGATTATTTCTAAGTCTTTGTCCTCGAGTACTTTCTTTTCGTCGTCTTTTTCTTGCCTCAGGCAGAAAGTCGTCGTTGCAATCGATGCCTCCTCCTTTTTGACCAGGATAAGCTCGTTGCTCTCGTTGACGCCCAAATAGCGTCCCGTTGTTATATGACGTATACGCATGGGATGGTACCAGTTTATGAAGCCGCCCGTCCACTTGGTGCGCGCCAACTCCAGACGCCACAGAGAACGAGCTTGTGCCATGACCACGCCTCCTTCGTATATGACAATGCTGGTAGTTAATGATTCATGTTAGTTTTAGCTCAACTTAGATTTAGATTGGATTAAGATGGGACTTACTTTTGACCTGCTTCACGGCCCCATGTGCTGGGTATGGTCAGGCACTCGTCGCCGCCGTGGAAGAAACGCAAGACATCTCCACCAAACACATAGCCGACATATTTCATGCGTGATATGCCAGTGCCGTAGGGCTGCACGGACCAGTGGGTCACATGGAAGCTGGCATTCACAATGGACTGCTCGTTCTCCTTCGTTGTGTGCAGATACCGTTCGGTGGCAACAGACACCAGAATTAAATCATCGCCGACACGAACCTTTTCACCTTCTGAACGCTGTTTGCTGGCCGGATGGACGGTCCACCAACAGGCCTCACCCTGGCTATGCTCCTGCAGACCCACATCGAAGGAGAGCTTATCATTCGACGATGAGGTTGACAAGCAGGCGAGGTACTATAAGCATATAAACATAAACAATTGCAAATATTATTATTATCAAAGCTCTCGAAAGTCCAGCTCACCATATCGCTGTTGTGATGCCTGAGAAGTATGGCATTGCCATAGAGTAATGTTCTATGGCCTGATCCAGTGCCTTTACCCTGAAGATTTAAAAATTAATTAGTAAGCAGCCATAAAATGATGTTTAGAGAGTTTAAGGAGATTTGCTTGGGTTTCTAGAACTACTACAATCAGTGTAAGGAAAAAAAAAATAGAATGAACCACTTGTGTATGTAAATGCGCACTCAGAGAAATATGACGTTTTTTATTCTAGTAAAATTTATAGTAGAAAAGGAATGAAATAAGTGTTAAAGAGGGTACAAAATTTCCTAGATTGAAAACATTATTTATGTCTTGTATTGAGAAATTTCGGTACGAAAACTTTCTCTTAACTAACATACTCTATATTCGAATATTGAAAATTAAACAACATTCTTGAGTTTTTCTCTGAGTGTGTCATCCCAAAGTGTAGATAATTAGCATTGTGTAGTTGAGAGTTTTGCACTTGAAGTTAATTGAGAATGCCAGGTTAAGTTGAATGATGCTTTTGTGGGTAGAACCGAGGCACAATTCATTCTTGATGAGTATGTCAATGAGGTTGTTAAATGCAATTGAAAGAGCAGTCGATTTGTGCTTGATAACTGAATCCTCGGTCTGGTTTTTCACAAATCGTAGGAAAACATATACAGAAAGAGACAGAGAGAGACAGAGAGAGAGAGAGAGAGAGAGAGAGAGAGAGAGAGTTACACATATTAAAATGCTAGCTGAAGCCCGCTGGACGAGACAGAGAAGCACATGTAGTGGCAATAGCAATATAATAATTATAACAATAATAGTAATAATAATAATAAGAACAACGACTACATTAGACTGGCAGAGTGAAATAGAGAAAGAATAGATACAGTAATAGTTATAGATTAAGAAAAAAAAGAGAAAGAAGCGCGATTTGAAAGTCAAAATACGAGTAAAAAACGTTCTGTATACTTACAACTTGACTATCCTGTTGTGTATATAGAAAAATTTTGAAAAATAACGAGAAATTTATAGGTTACAATTTGTGTAAAAACAGAAATGGAAATTATAGTGAGGTCATGCAGAAGGAGAGAATTTGTAGATACATTTTATTTTATAGATGAATGTATGTAAGTTTTTATTTTAGAAGGAATTTAATACATGGACAACATGTTCGTAGGAAGTGGAAAGAGGAAACAACGGAAGTAGCGTACGACATAATTAGGGAGAAGGTAGAAGTGGTCACACTAATCTCATGCTGATAAATAACGGTCTTATAATCAATATAATAAGATAATCAATTGGTTAAGGACTTACGGTCTCTGATCCAGCTGCTGTCACCAGTTCTTGAAGCGCACGCACGGATAGGGCTTGCTCAATGACAAAAACGCATTGGGACAAGTCGGGCGGTACATTTTTATCGGCAATATTTTCGAGAAAACAATGCCGGTTACCGAATCCCTCAGCGGCCAAGCAGACACGTTCTCCAGTTGCTGTGCAGGAAAGCGTGACCATATCTTCCTGTAAATTGAGAGATCATAATATTAATCACAGTGTTTATGGTAACTCACAGGCGACACTTTATTTCAATTGCACCGAAAGTGCGTTATATTTGCCCCTCTTTTGGGCAACGACACAGCATGCATGTCATCCAAATACCAATTGCCAATTGGTTTACCCAAGCGCCCTGAATGACCAGTCAACCAAATGCTATGCACCCGCAAAATGAGGCCGACTGAGGACATGAATCGATGCAAGGGCTATGCTTGCGAGCGTGTTACCGAAGTTGAGGCATCATCATCTACGACCACAGCCCCAACCCTAGCACTTGGCCAAGTCAGATGGGTGTGTGGCCAGAATTATTGTGTGTAGTCGAAGTTAAATGAACGGTAATGGATTTCGAATCGAGCAATTTACATATTTTAAATGGGAATGAATTGCCAAACGCAACAGCCTAGTCATTTGAGCTTACAACTACAATCTAGGTGCAAACATTTGGAAGGAGGATTTCGATTCTGATCGCTTTGGCGTTGTTCGTTATAATTCACAACGAGTTTAAGCTATTGTCATTTGGTTGGGATAGTGAGCCTTCAACTAAAATCTAGGTGCAAGCATTTAGAAGGAGCATTTCGGTTCTGCTCGCTTTGGCGTTGTTCGTTATAATTCACAACGAGTTAAAGCTATATTCAATGCCAGAATCTAAGGATGGTATAGGCGGAAGATTCTTAAAAGTGTAAATAGTTTAAATTGTATAAATTCAGATCCTTTCAGAATTAGAGCAACTAGAGTGGTGCGTTCTATTCCATTCTAACGCATACATTAGCGTTCCATTCTACCTGGTCAGACATCCTTTGAGCAGCTATTGCTATAAATTTGAAAGAATTATCGTTAAGTCTAATTTGACGGCAAACAACTAAAAAGAAAAACCAAGAAAATTTCTCCCCTGGCGTAGTTGTCTTGGGAAAACAACAACGCCCCCCAGCATTTCCTGGCCACAGGACACAGAATATAAAAAATGGTCAACGTAGAAAAACACTTACTGTGTTTTCAGCCTATATTTGGAGCATATTTATTGAATTTGAGCATCGGGGAAGCCGGCGGGCAGCAAAGTAATAGATACGCTTACAAAACATAGGAGAATGTTTATTTATTGCAGGCAGGTGCCCAGGCTGACCTCCTTGGCCCCAGGGGGAACCGCCAAGGATTACGGGCAACACACTGGCCAAGGGCTATTTATTTACAGACAGATTTAACTATACATATTTACACATAATGACTGCCATTTTCGGCGCCAGGTGTAGGCAATATACGTATACATATACAACTTTATATATAAAAAACTATTTGTCCTGATTTACTGACTGACTGATTGGTGATCAACGCACAGCCCGAACCGTAAGAGGTAGGAAGCTGGATTTTTTTTTTACTGTAGTTACTTTAATTTTATTTTGAATTAAATAATATATATTTTGTAATATCTTTGTTGAAATTGTTTTGAGGGGTGTTTCACACTTTCATTGGTGGGAATGGGGTCAAAGATTTGGTGGTGATAAGGTTTTGGTTCAAAAACAGTTCCAAAGATTTTATGAATATTCATTTAGGACTTGTTTCACATTTTTCACAGCAAGCCTGAATACATTTATTTAAATATGTGTGTATATAAAGCTGAGCTAAAGATGAACCAAAAACGAATTTATAAATATTGCTCTATTACGCGATTTTTATTATACTATAGTAAACAATATCTTTACTCTTTCTGTTCTTTCAGTGGTTTGTTTGTACAAGTTTGACGATAAAATAATCGGGCCTGTGAATGTACAGGTGAGTAAGAAATTTCAAATATATATTTAAATATTTATACAGATACGGCCAATAAAGTTGTAATTATCATTTATAGATGTGCAAAGCCTAAGAAAGGGGTATAAATTCTAAATGAAATGTAACTAGAAAGGCGCACCCTTAAAGTTTGCACTATATATATATATATATATATATATATATATACAGGTGCATTTGTCAGCTGACCCCACCTCGCTGCTGTTTATGTAAATTGAGCCAACAAATCTGGCGAAAGCTTTAAACTGCTGTGATTGAAAGTGTGGACCTGACTTTTGTATTTATTGACAGCCATAAAGAAAGTTGGGGCTGTGTGTCTGAAGCCATAAATAAATAGAATTCGTATATCCTTTATGGACTCCCATCAGCGCCCCTGTCTAGCACGTGTGTGTGTGTGTGTTTTCTTTATGACATCAATTGTGTGAAATCCTCCTGATGTTTTATTGACTGAACGTAATTGATTTTAGATGTGCTTTCAATGTGTTTTCTTGTGTTTTATTTATTTATTTATTTATTTTTTTTTTTGCTACTCACCGTTCTCAGGAATGAGACATCATCCTGCTCGGAGCCACCTTCCGCTTCAGCCATTTTGCCGGTTTACGCAACGACTGCAGCGTCCAAACCAAGTTTTATGCAATTGTGTGTAGTATTTCGTTTATTTGTCTATTTGCCCAGGTAACTCTCAAACAGGTCTCTAGGAGCAATAAATGGTTCGAACTAATTTTAATTACAAATATAATTACAAACATATTCTTTGGTCATGCCAAAACAACCATTTTCTATTACACTATTTAGTCATGTTTGACCTTGTATAAAGAGATTTACTCTCGCGAGAGAGAACTTTCTATCTCTCTCGCTGTCCCCCTCTCTCTCTCGCTATCCCCCTCTCGCTCTCTGCCACAAGTTAGCGTGGTGGGCTCGTCGGCTTTTACAAGTTTGTCATATGGTTTTGCTTGCCAAGTTCGCACAGCTGTTCTGCCGGTTTTTCCAATTTGTTTTCCCCAGTTTTCCTTGTCGCATTTCTGTGTCATTTGTCATTTTGTTTTGCGGCGCCTTCGCGTGCTTTTCAGCATGTTATGTTATGTGCGCCTCATTCAGATGTTGTGTATATAATATGGTTAATTGTATTAATAGGTGGATTCTATTTAATATATTATTTTTTGGGGCAATGCCAAATTTACTGTGGACTTTTAGCCGCAAATATTTTAATGTTACATAGACGAGCATATGCATCTGAGCATGCCCAATATAAATAAATTAGGGATTCGCAAGGGGTCGCTAGCATGACAATAAGAATATTTATGTATGCAAGTAATTATATTCATGTTATTTTCCACTCATATCTGTGCAAAGTATCTGTTAGAGACATTTAACTTGGCATCAGGATTTCACTAGGACGCTTCCACTGCGGCCATCAGTAATCCAGGGTCCGATGGCACGCAATGAACGCAGCGTCTAATATAATATATTCGATTATATCCGGCACTAGCACCCACATTCAGATTTCAATATATCTTTTATATATATGTATATATATTTCTTCTTTTAATCTAGCCAGAAGACAATTTGGCAGTTTGCAGCACTGTCGTGTGTTTATTTTTGGGTTTTTCGCCGCACGAACGCGCCCGAAGAGTAGACGAGCGCTTCACAACTGTCCAACTAGTCCAAAAATATCACACGCAAAGCCCTGGGCAGCACAAAAAACTAGCACAGAAATTGAAAATTTCTTTCAAAATTGTTCATATTTTGAACTTTTAATTGCATTTCTTATGCAATTGCTTATTGGAAAAGCACACGCGCGGCAACTGATTCATACGCATGGATTTTCCACGTTTTCCACGCAGTTCCATCACATGTAGAACTATGTATATGGTTATATGCGCACACACTTATAAATTCTATACTCGATTTAGCTGCTGTGGGCCAACGGACAGGGACCCACAGGCCAACTTACTTTTCGTGTCGATATTACTCTCTAGACTGACGAGCACGGTCGAACGGCGACTGGGAAAATGCCGATTGCCGAATGCCGAGCTGCGAGCGCCGAGCGCCAAATACTGCGGCACGCAGCATGCGGCAGCAGCGGCGACCAAAAAGTATCTCAATGCACAGTGGTTCAAGTATACGCAATGTGTAGCGCACGACAACTTTTAAAAGCATATGCATACATCAAGTCTTGCAAACCGAATCGTTGTGAATTCGCAATTCCAAGTTGTTTTTTTACCCTGAACCCATTGAAAAAATGTATGTAACATGCAGAAGGAAGCATCTCCGAATCCGTAAAGTATATATATTCTTGGTCAATAACCGAGTTGATCTAGCCATGCCGCCTGGCTGTCCGTCCGTCTGTCTCTATGTATGAACACGTGGATCTCAGAACCAATAATCGATAACTTGTCCCGTTTCCAAGCAATCGATATAAATCGAATTTGGGTATTCTTTTTTTTTCGGGTAAAACCAAAATTTTCTGTCCTTAATATTTTGAGAAATGATTGAATCCAAATCCGGCAACATTGCAGTGGCAACGGTTCAGCACACTGTTGCACGAAGGCAATAAGGTCTGCGCTCTGACTAAGGAAAGTGGGCGTGGCGCGACAATGGGCGGCTGGCAGCTTGTTGCTTGTTAGTTTCGCGCTCTCTCTCTCTCTGTGTGTCTCTTTATCTCAGCGTGTAGGTTCTAGGCGCGCAGAGGCCTCTGCTTGACCAAGTATTTGGAACAGCTGTTCGAGCTGACTTCGTCTAGATTAAACAAAAATAAAATAAACATTGCGTTAATTTGTTTTCTTGCATAAACTTATTTATAAGTAGTCTCTCGCTGCCAAGACTGAGTACCCAAAATACATATATGTACGCATATATTATACGAATTTGTAATAGATTTGGTAAAAATAACATATATATATGTATATACATATACCCAGGTATTTCATTCAACTTGAACTTGCCAAAAATCATCTTTTAATGAATGAAATCACAAATCCTAGGGTCGTCCCATAAGTAAATGACTTAGTCAGCAACCGACTTGGGATATAATTTTTTAAAGAACTATTCAGTTGGAACAGCTTGATATAAGTTTCTTTCAACTTGTAAGTTTCATTCTGATGCGCAGGATGCGTAATGTGAATCATTGTGCATTTCATTGCAAATCCTTACACCCCCCCACACCTCCTCTGCGAGGATAAACAGTGAGCCAACTTCGAGCATAAATTAGCCATGTATGTGAGTCTTTGGGTGGGTGTTTGGTGGTGAGGGGCGGGAGGGCGGGCGTGGGGCGTGGTGCTCACCACTGCAGTGCAGCGATAAAGTGCTGCATATTAAAATCTTCTATGCCTCGAAATGAATTTTGCGAAATAACCAAACAAAAGCCTCACTTGCAGAGTGGGAAAAGGATACTCTCTCTGTGTAGTATAGAAGGCTTACCCACTATGAAGGATTTTGCCATGCGTGTTTGTTTTAGTTTTCCATGGCTGCCGGAATGAATGCGTAACTCCAGTTTCCAGTTGGCTAATGCCACAGATACATCTCATAAGTATAACAAATTGTTTATGCAAGCGAAACGTGATTTCATTCCATATGACTGGAGATGTGGGTGAGCCTGCTGATCCTATAGTCTTAAAACTATCTCAAAGGCTCTTTAGCTATTAGATATAATCATCGTTGTGTTCGTTAAAAAAAATCGTTTAAGCATTGCTTGTTTCTAGATCTGTATGTAAGAGGGGCAACAGCTCTTCAAACTGAAATTATAAAAGAGTATTTCAGCAGGCTGAGTGTATTGTAATTGTCACAGTACTGCCGAATCCTTGGGTGCGATTCCTGTGTCGATCAATCCACAAAATTAAGGCTTTTTCCATTTGGCCGCCTGGTGAATTCTTCAGTTCTCCTAGTGTTTATTCATTTTCAAGGATCTATATGAAAAATCATTTGAGACGTGTTTCACATTTTTCGCAAAATGTATGCTTTCTCGGTGGAAAGTGCAATTCATAGATTTTTTAATGAATTTTTAAGTTTTGTCCGATTTGCTTCAAACCTATTTCCAAAGCTCTACTTAAGAACTTAGTGAATAACTGTTTCAGCGATTTGGGGAATTCCACCCGCAACAGTGGTTTATTGGCGGAAAACGTTTGTATGAAAGTGGTTTGTTTACCGTCTGATCTGTGTCCAAATCATTTATAAAGCTTTTTGGTTAAATTTACTTTAAACGTGCCATGGCAAGGCCGTAATACTTACTTTCATTATCATCAACTGAACATGCTCCTATTCCAGATTATTTTCAATCAGCTGGGAGCGGTTGCCCCTAAAGGATCTGACCTTACTTGTCCGAGGCTTATGCCTCAATGCCTGGGCGTGGGCAATGCGACTGATAATTCGCAAATTTGCGCGTCAATGGCCGTGACAATGATTATCCCCCGCACAGAAACTTTTCGACCGCCATGGCAAATACTTTTGTTTCGTGGCCTACCATCATTTTGACCAGCTGCAACGAATCTTCCGGCGTTTTCTTTTCTGTCTGCTGTTGCTTTTTTTTTTGTTTTTACTTGCTGGATAAAGTTTTGGCCAAGGTGGCGTACTAACAAAACTTTTCCATTTACTCAAACAGATGAACTGGCTGCGCTCGGAGGTTGAGACTGTTCTTTTGGGTGTGTTAATCCTTTTAGAACTGCGAGAGTCGCGATTTACAAATAGCAATGTTTTTGGCTTGTGAAAGGATTCGAGCTGCGGACTCACAAAAGAGCAGCGAATCTTTGCATTTTATTCATCCAGCTATTTATTGAAAGCGCAACAAAAGCGAATTTCCTTACCTCAGTCCCCTTTATCGATGTTGAGGCTGAGAACGCAGCCGGCGGTTGAGGCGGGGCTGTAAAAGTATTTACACGCTTTTATGTGAGTGTGAGAAGGAGGGCTTTATTTGGCAGTTTGGCGGAACTAATTAACTTCAATTTAAATGAAATACGAGCTGCGATTTGGCCACATCGAGAATGGGCATCATAAAGTCAGTGAGAGTAAAAATAATGGTGCGAGCAGCCGGAGAAGTGCGCACATCACATGTCCAATGGGCCGTATACGCAATTCGAAGCCATCGCCCTCGCTGGCTAGGCTGCGAAGCTGTTAAATTAATGCCTGCTCGTAAGTTTTACAAGGAATTCAATTTTTTGCGCCACACCAAGTAAGACGAATAGTGGATACTTTCTTGGGCGTCGCTGGCCCACACCTAGTTCCCAGCTCTAGCTCCAGCTCCAGCTCCAGCTTCCGCTCCAGCTGCCGTTCACACACACGTTTGGCAATCTCCCAACGTTCTTTCCCTTCTTTGTTTCACAGCTCTTGTAGTTTTATTTAGCTCGCTTGGCTTTCGCTGAAAATTGATTGGAAAGTTTTACCATTAAATTGTCCTTTGCCGTAATCTACCATTTTACGTCACTCACATCGAGATTTCTGTAACTCAGCCCGCACCGCCCCGTCCACTCTACAGATTTAAGTGACTTAAATGAAAAATATTATTGTATTGAATATTCTTTTTATTCATATATTAACAGATTTCTTAAAAATGCAATAAGTTTCATATGCATTATTTTCATTCCTTCAAATTAATTTATACAATTTTTGACTGCGTTTTCATTTAGCAAATTAACTTATATATAATTTGTTGTTCATTATTTTGTTTTCTGCCTCTTCTCTCATTATTGTTTCACTTTAATCTCTGGCTTCTGTACACCGCCTTGCTGCTTTTATGCTGCATTAAGAGTTCTAATAGATGCTACATAGAAGTAAACCCAACTCATCATAAAAACATTCACAATAATCGAATCTGCTTAGATGCATTCATTTTTTACAGGGTATATAAGGTCTATGAGAATACCTGTTGGTATTCTATTTACGTTGCTTGAGATTGAATTACATTTAAACTAAGTTCAGTATTCAAGTCTTGTCTGCCGGTCTCATCGCTCCTTTGCCTATTATTAACATATTACATATGCGTATTAACAAGAGAATTTCTTAAGAATTGTTTTGTGATTCGAGATGAAATCATAAAAGGCAATTGAGAACAAACATTTGAATGCTGTAAATAATTATATTCTTTGTTAACAAATCTCTTTGGCCATGCTTTAACTACACATTAGCATAATAATAATAATAATAATAATAATTATAATAATAATGTTATAACTTATATTATTTTATATTAAAATTTAACATAATTAAACTTTAGTCTTATTTAGTTTCCCCCATTTCATATGTTAGCATTACAAACTAAATAAATACATACTCGTATCATATCTGTGTATGAAAATTATAACTAATTAAATTTAATTTTTATGTGCACTTATCATAATTAAAAAACACGCTTTGTTTGTACCCAACAAAAAGTATTCTCTATTATGCGGGGAAGACATTTTTTTTTTGTTTTTTTTTTTTATAAAAATGTATGTTATCCATATTCTCATATATTTCACATTCATACTTGTATTCAGTTATAATCGAAATATTTGTAAAGTGCGGTAGTTATATTTAAAAAAACAGCAAGATAGTGTATATGTAGTATATGCGGGAGACGCACTGATAGACTCTAGTGTTCCGAGCGATTGAATCATTCACAAATTATTCACTCTTGTTGAGTAACCGTCAAAGAGGGGCCTCTAAGGTTCAAAGCTAACTCATACACTCACGGGTTTCTGACAGCTTAAATAGTTTAGATAGGGAGTGTCACTTAAGTGTAAAACACATTTCTACACGTACGAGATGCGAAATTTATTCTACTTTTAATAGCTATTTATGCTTGTTTCCAATTAAGTTTATTTTAAATTTATTTTATTTCTTGTATGACTGTCTCTTTTCTATATATACCTGCATTTGTCCTTTTACATAATTTATATCGTTCTTAGTTTTTCCAGTTAACCTTTTATTGTACAAATTAAATTTGGCATATTGATTGAGTAGGTCGAAATACGCTTCTTTTCTTTATCCCAGTTTATTGATTTATTCGTAGTACTTTCTCTCTCACTAGAGGTTTAATTAGTTCGCTTAGCTACTTATGTCTAGAATTTAATTTTAAATGCCTTTTATGCAATTTTGGCAGCCCTATTGGAGTTATAAGCTTTACATATATGTTTGTTAATTGGTGTGAATACACTCGATCCTAGACGTGTACCTTCAAGCACATTCGCAGTATCGCAGATCTGACTTGAAAGAATAATATGACTATAATTGCCTTTTCTCATATTTTCTCATCTGTTGATGATAAGTGTATTAGCTAGTCTGTTTGTTGCTTTGGATTTGCTATTAAGTCTTGTTTCCAAGGCTTTCAATTTATTGTCTGTCTGAACAATGGAAATCTTTTGCAAATATGAGAGTATTTAAGCTGAATCAGTTAGTCTGGTATTTATTGATAAATGCAGTTTCAATTTTCGTTGGTAAATAATCTGCATTCGTACACTCAGAGAAAAACAACTTACAAAGACCTAAAATGAATAGCAAAGAATTTATATATTGTTTTACTAAAATTTGCATAATTTATTTCGTTCTAAAGTTAAGTATTCTCAACAATTAAGAAATGTCTAACTTGGACGAATATGAAAATTGTTTGCGTTAAACAAAACAAGCTAGACTTTTTCTCTGAGTGTATATGTTGTACGTGCATAAAGAGAAGTATGTGCTGCTGGCCTCTTGTGGCATTAAGCTCCATTATAATTTTCCTTATTTTCCTGCTCATTTAACTTTTATCTCCGAACAGCAATCACAATTATTCAATAGCGGAAATCCCAGCGAAGACCTCACACAAAGCAGGGCCTGACGCAACAATGTGCGGGCGGGAGGAGAGGCTTGCAAGGAGCTGCAAGGCCTTTAAAATTGATAAACACATATATATATATAAATGTATCTGTATTGTGTGCAAGGATATGTGGCTTATCCTTAATTTTACTTTCTGTTTGGCAAAGCATTGCTTCGCTCCCTGCACTGCCTTTGTCTCAGGCTTTGGCTTTGTCTGTACGTTCGTTAATTTCGAATATATATATATATATATATATATATATATTTAATTTAATTCTTAATTACTTTCAGTCAGAGAAACATTCTGGCAGCAGCGACAAATGCTCATTTTTTATTGATGCTCAGATAGAGGCATGCAGTTGCGATTATCTGCGACTGCATTAGAGAGTGGCAGGGGGCGGGTGGGGAGTATAGAAGCAGGGTCTTGCTTTGGTAATTACAGCTCGATGAATATTAATTAACACACACCCACACACATACACATACACATACACATACATATATATATATATATATACAGAGCGAGATACGGCGCGGATATCTCCTTGGATATGTCTACTTTTGCCCTTGGAAAAAGGGTGGCATTTGCGGGGCGCTGGGCGTAGGGGTTGCGGGGTTCTACACTGCATTGATGCTACATAATAGAATTGTCATGATGTGCTCCAGCGCGGCCAGCAGCAGCAGCAGCAGCAACAGAAGTTAATGGCGTCCTCAAGATGAGGAGCATGTCACGCTCGCTGAGCTGCGACGAGCAGCAAATGTGCGGCGAGCACTTAAGACTGAGTCCGGATTGGGGGCGCGGTGGGGCGGGGTATCTGGGTTGGGGTATGGCAATGATACCTATAAGCACCCATAGATCGCAATCGGAGGCGGCAACAGAGCAATCGTAGCTGTGCGGAAGCCTTTGAATGTGCCAACTGCGGTGCCTGCACATAATGTGCCCGGGCATTGCTGGGCGTGGCATCAGCTGCTCCATTTTGTGCTTTGTGTTATTAGAGGAGCCGCATTCGGCTACCGGCACTGCCACTGCCACGAGCTATGCTTGTTTTGGTTATGCTCCGAGGGAGTCGCCCGTCTTCAATATGGCGCACTAACTTTCAGCAACAGTTCAAGGAGTTGGGGCCAACTAATCGCTCGCCGTAACCTGCCGCTGCTGCTGTCGCTGCTGCTGCTGCTGCTGTCAACTGTGTGTATTTTTTCTTTCGTTTATTTGCTTGCCACGCCCAGTGCGCCCGGCGCAATCACGTGCCCATCGACTTGAGGCCTGAGCACGCCCCGGGGAGCTGTCAAACGGCTGCGCGGCTGTTGTCTTCGTTCCGCTGAACTAATTTCAAAAATTTTGACCGCTTCCTGCCCCGCTTCCCCCCGGAGCCACCCGCTCAAAGTTTTTCGCTATAGCTGTTGTTATTGCTGCAAGCAGCAATCGGCGAAGCGACTGACGAACCGACCGCCTGTCCAGTCTCTTGGCAATGAGATCTCTGGGCTGGTTATCTGAATAAACACAGTCCAATGTTTTATGGGGAGGGAGTTTCGTTTTAAAAATTAACATAAACTAATTCTGTAGCTGATTTGAATAAGGTAATGGGGCACTCGTTGTTCTCATACCCTGTAGCCTTTCCACTGTGGGGTGGCTAATGTGTGTAACAGGCAGAAAAAAAAACTTCAAGCCCTATAGCGTAGCTTCTACTTTCTTATCTCATATCACAAACAAACTGATATCGCAACCCATTTGAATAATATCGATAAATATCGATTGTATGTATACCTCCCCCGCCACTCTTCGTATGCAGGGTATTTGGTAATTGCCTACAGTACACGTCTAGGATACATTCATACAGACTTCACGCTGAAGAGAGGGAAAGCTTCTAAACTAGCTACGAGTCGAGTGGAGTACATTTAGTTATATATATGTATATGTGAAGATGATGCAAGAAGTTACCTCGTTCAATGGGCCGAAAGACAGACAGACAGACAGACTGACCTGGCATCTTCTGTCTCCCCGTCTGGGGGCTGGCTGCTCAGTACCGGGTTTCAGTGCTGGCCCCAGTCTCTGCCTATAGCTATACGAGATGTCCGTCCGCATCTGTGTAGGCTACCGGCACGCCGCCGGCTCCGCTCGCATTGAAGCTGCTCAGCGAGGCGGGGTCGTAGGTGGCGCTGGTTGTCATCAGCAAGTTGTTGCCCAGCGCCGCGCTGGTCACGGGCAGATTCAGTATTTGGAGGCTGCCAACGGTCGCAGAGACGGGCACGCCCACCAGGCTGGCGTTAAGCAGCTGCTGCTGATGTTGTTGCTGCTGCTGTTGCTGCTGCTTGTTGCGATTAGGATCCTTGAGGATGCCGTGCGGCTGGCGAGGCAGCGTGGCCGTTGTCAATGGCAGGGCCGTCGTCATGCTGCCATTGAGCGTGGTGCTAGTTGTCAGCGTTGTCGCGCTGAGATTGACCGGATGCAGGTCGTGCATGATTTGCATGGATGGCGTGCCGCCGGCTGAGGTGTGATGCGTAACATCGGGTGGCGGCACGCCCACAACGCCGCGCAATATGCCGCGGCGCAATGTGCCCGAACCGCCCACGGCGCTGCCATTGCCCATGAGCGTGGCGCCTCCATTGCTCGCCAGCAGCGCCGCCTGCGAGGTCACCGTAATGGGCATCGGCTGCAGATGCGCCAGCGGCAGCGGCGGCCCACTGAAGTCCAGCGTTGCCGGGTATTCCTGAAACGAATAGAGTAGCAAAGAAGTCGGCAATTAGAAAAAGTTTCACATAGTAACTGCCACTGCCCTGGCTTAGGCCTGAGCCATAATTATGCATAGCTTTCGCTCTGGCTTTAAGACGAATTTCGGTCTCAGTTTCCGTTTCGTCAAAAGTTTTCTCATTTGTGAAGAAAGTGGGCTGTGAACCCAAGCCCAGCCTTTGTTATGCCTGCGTCTTACTCAACAAGACTCCTTTGCCTTCCTACCTCATAGGGCTAAAGAGAAGTTATAGCTGTGAAAATGATAGTCCTATTTTGCTCTGGAGGCGGCACAAGTTACGAACCCTAAACTTTATTTGTATTATTCTATGAAGCGATTAAAAAAGAGAATATAGTTTTAACGTGGAAAAACAGACGAGGTGTGATCCGAACTCTGCAGTTTTCAAGTGAAATCAACGCGAACCTTTGCTGCGTTCTCTTTAAATTGGGAATTTATCTTTATTCTATCTGTCAGTTTTGTTGAGAAAGGACTGCCCGTCAGGAGTAACAATGTGATAATTGTAAATTGTGCGTTGGTTCGTTTGAAATGTCGCTACACGAATTGCAAACGTATTTGAACCCCCATTTTGGCGTTTTCTTGCAGCTTTTTGTTGCAATTGCTGTGCATTGAATATGTGTGACTACATGTATAAAAGTTGTGGACAAGTTGCAAGTGCAAGTTGCAAGTTGGTAAAAAATGTGCTGCATTTTTCGTTGGCTGTGCTGCTAGTTGCCTTAGTTGGAAATATTATCTTCTACTTCGATTGACATGACACTTTGTGTCAGTTTGGAAATTGTTTCGCATGCTGGGGTCCAGTTGGATCCGCGCAAAAGTATTTCCAGTAGTTAGACCGAAGTTTAACGCCCGGCACAAGGCACACGGAAAAGGAGCTGTGTTAACTTTTAAGTTGCCTGCTAAGAAAAACTTCAACTTGGGCGGTGACTTGCGTGCCTAATTGGAATATTGGAGACTGAAAAAAAGACAGCAGCAGACTCTAAAGAATTGTTCTCTTTCTACCTCCTTTTTTTTAATCGAGAACAAATTATGTAAGGAATATGGGGCTGTGGCACATAAAGATGTATCGGGGCATATACACACACACACACACACCGTGCCTGGCCCTGATTAACAGCGAAACTCTGAAGGCCTGGTAGTTTAGCCTAAAAGGACTTGAGTATACCAAGGCGGACATTTTGTATCAGTTTACAAAGTTAAATTGTCTTTAACGAAAACTTCGAGCTGAGCTTCGGGTGTTGGCCAGGCCTGAGGCAGAGGCAGAGGCAGAGGCAGAGCGCCAGCAATTTGTTGCACTAGCTGAATCAGCATAGGCGGCGGTAAAGGGGTTTCTCTATAAAACTTTGGCGGCTTGTGCCACTTAAAGGTCTTTGTTGTGTGTGGCAACTCGCGTGCGCTAATTCTGCTGGACGGGTTGGGTTGGCCGGCTCATTATTGTCGTTATTGTTAAAGTTAAAGCCAACGAGCGGCAAGGAGTTCATTTTGCGTAAATAGAATATCAAATGTATATGACTGCGCACCCCAAGGACTACGTAACCGAGGCGCTGCCACTTTTAGAGCCATCAAACTTTACACATTAAAACCGGCGAACGCGGCAGGCGCCAGGGCTACGCGCCGTGCCTGCACTGAAATTAAATTATGGACACTACTGTGAGTGTATTTGGTTATTTATTTAATCGACAACAGCTCTGGTCTGTGTGGGCCTTGAATTTTAAACACGACATACCATACAGTGCGTATGCGGTATATACGAGAAGCTGACTTTCGACCGGCTGTCTCCGACAGGCCAGACACGACTCGAAAAGATTCCAGCTAAGTGAGACAATGCCAAGTGCCCGAAGCCCGCACAAAACTAATTGAATTTCAAACTCTGCAAAACTCGCTAACAAAGTGAGCCATAGTTAAGTTGGACGACGCCACTCAGCACATGCACGTAGCTGCTCCCAGATAGCGCTGGAATCCAGTCCAGAACCAGAACCCAGTCCCGGTCCCGGTCCTGCCAGCTCACGTCGCCCACGCCCAGCTCGGACATGTGTGTGCCGCATATCTAAATGGGACAGCAGCTCTCAGCCAGCATTTAACTTATCAACTAGAGTTGGGCAGGGGCGAGATGTGGCCCAAACTTTATTTTTTGTTGCTCTTGTTTTTGTTGCTCTTGTTGTCGTCGTCAAATGGACATGCAGAACGCAATTGGCAATAAAATACAAATTGCCGCTTAAATAGTTACATGTGGGCCCATGCCATCCAAACACGAACCTGGGCGTTGGCCAAAACTGGCATACGTATGTATACCCTGGACTTTAATAAGCAATGCTTGTATTCAAACCACACCGTTTTGAGCCTAAAATTTTATAGTTTTTTTTTTACCTAAGTTTAATTGGGGTAGAGTACAATTTTTTTTCCTTGGAATGGTGTCATTTCAAACCTAACATTTCTATTGCCTGACCTTTTAGTGGACAACTTTCGTGTTTACAATTTGAAATAAACAAAGCTAAAATTGTATAAACTTAAAATTGAATTGTTTCATTCGAAATGGCAGAAAATAAAAATGCTGCAAGGCTCGAGGCAAAAACTGGGTTTAGGTGCAAAGCTAGTTTAACAAGACTTTCGAGCCGTTAACCGAATCATTGGCTATTTTTGTTTTGGGTCTGTTGCCGGCGTGTTTGCTGGCATTAAAAACAAATTCAACACTTTTAATAAGCCGCACTGTCCTCGTATATTACGTATGCGCCGCGTGGGCCACTTGGGCCAATCCAATGGCCACGCTTTGCCTGTCACTGCAAACAGGAGCATCGTGTGAATGTGAGTGAATCTTTTTTGTTTGCAGTCAGGCATGCGATTGAAATTTAATTTGATTTACTACTATAAATTGTTTTTATTCATTTAGTTTTGTTTGAGGCGGTTAGAGGGAGGGGGGGGGGGGGGGGACGACGACGACAGAGGATCTGCGCAGACATCTGTGCACCGAAAAGTAATTTAGTGCTAGGGAAAATGTTTTAGAAAAACCGCAGCTGATACAAATGTTGTGCCTCTTCCTCTTCCTCTCTCTCTCTCTCTCTAGTCTCTCTCTCTGTCTCTGTCTCTCTTTCTGGCTGATTTGTTGCCGCATGCCGAGTGCTCTATATATTTTGTAATTTTTCTAATGATGTTTATCAAATAATTCAATTTGGCTTCACAATAAACATTTCTTATGTGTGGCAGAAAAGGCTCGCACGAGCATGTCCACACACAGTCACACACAAGAGGACCCTCACACACACACCCACAATGCCATTGTTGGCCAACTAAACCGAAATTGAATTTTTCTCCCTCGTTGACTAAAAACCGCAAACAAAAGGTTTTGTGTCCCATGCTGAATGACTAACATGTGCAATGGCGCAGCGCGTGGGCCGCAGGCGGCACAGGGGGCATCGAAAGCCTGCAGCTGTCCTCGGCACTCTGATATGGCTAGTGATATCTCCACTGGGCGACTCTTCATCATTTAACTGTTATCCAGAGTAAACAAACGCGCGTTGCCGGGACTTGAATTGGAATTGAGTAACTGGCCAAATCGCATAAAGCATAAAAGCCCATAAAAATGGTCAGCAGCTAGCATAAATATTATTACATTAGCCGCCATTAGGAGTGTGTCTCTGTGTGCGTGTGTGCGTCCCTTGCAGCTGGCGACATCCCTTTGGGGATCCACAAGAGTTGGCTGCTAACTGCATTTCGTTCGTATCTAATTTATACAATTATTGGCCTGGCAGCGCCATAAAATGCTAGCTGACAGTCGACAGCTGTGGGTGGCCGGGCGATGGCAATGCCAGGACAGGGGGACACGAGTGTCAGCCGCATTGAGTGTCGTCTTAACTTGTCACATTTACACCCCTTTAGCAGCAGCAGTCGACAGCGGCAGCAGTGATAAAAAGAAACAAGTAAGATTGCTCTAGTCCGGAGTATATGACTAGCAAATACCCTGAGCATTGCGTCCAGTTTCTTTTAAAAACATTTAAAAGCTTATTTCAATACACGTATAAACAAAAAAAACACGCATATGCACTCGAAAGCAAGCCGTTTATGTGTCTGCTGCGCGTCTTCTTTCCTGATTTATAATTAACTTTCAAGGTTTATTGCCTGATCCTTATAAACTTTGAGTGTATATGCCAACAGACAGACAGGCGACATGCTAGATCGGCTCAGTTCGTCCTCCTGATCAAGAATATGTTCACACCGTGGGGTCGAAGATGCCTTCTTCTGTCTGTTGCATACATTTACTCAAAACCATTATACCCCTTTTAGCCATTTTCAATGGGTTTAGCGAATAAAATATACATATACACATATCCTCACCTAAAAAAAGAACGATAGCAATAAATTTGGAAAATTGATTTTCCCATGTTTATTGTGAATTTGTGGAATTTATATTGGGTTAGCCTAATGCGACACGAAGACACTGCTCTCTGGCATTTTTTTGTGCCAGTCGAGCCCGGTCAGAAGATCAATGCTGGCTGTGGCATGCCACAAAATCTGGCAAAAGTTTGAAATAAGGCATGCCGCATACATATTTGAAATGAAAATCATGCCCCGGTCGAGAAGGTTGGGCGGCAGCTCTTTATGAGTGATGCGGCGCAAAACTTTGTTGCATGTAATGAAGCGAGGCACATACAACAAGAGGGAGCAACATGGCACAAGACAGCACATGGGATAAATTGTAAGTTACAATACGCGGAGGTTGTCTGTCCTCAGAAACGTCGTTCTTGCTGCTTCACACGCTGCGTATGCGTAATATTAAATTGTTGTCTTGAGAAAATAATGTTTACTTTTGCAAGTACAAACAGCAGCAGCACAAGCAACAACAATGACAACAAAGCAAATGCAGCATCCAACTTGCCAGCTTCGCCAATATTACAGCTGCCCCCCCCACCGCCTTCATCTTATGTACCCCTCCTGCTGCCTGCAGCTTAATGCTTTTGAGTTTGTCATTTGTCTTTACAGCGTTGCATGCGGCACGCGGATTATAAAAGTCGAACCGAGTTAACTGGCAGCCATTCTGCTGCAGCGCACATTGGCAGCTGCCAGCTGCCACATGGCAGTTGGCTGCCGCCCCGCAAGCCTGATCGTATATACAGATATATATACATGTGCATATATGTAGATAGATGTGCTAGCATATATAGTACACTTGGAGAAATAATCAATAGTTTTAGATCAAATTTGCTGACCGAGTTCAGCTTAGAGAAAACTCGATTTAATACTCAAAATTCCTAATCACAAGTTTCGTATACTCATTTTAGGCATATACAAGAAATTAAATTTCAAGAATCCAAACTGTATGAATCCCATGTCCTTCTAACTAGACTACATAACTTGCTTTTTCTCTAAGTGTATGTATAAGTATATGTGCATTGCCGGTCACAGAGCGATGCAAATGGAGTGGGATTTGCCTAGGGCTGACTGGCGGGTAGGGTGTGTGTGTGTGTGTGTGCGTTGTCCGGGCAACGTGCATAAAACTCCAACTAATTGCGCGAACTAATCCTTGGCCGTGACTAGCCATAAGCGGTGCAGCGGGTAGCGATATTAAGGATCAAGGCGGGCAATTAACATTGCATTGCAGCTGCATCTAATCCCGGCGAGTCTTAAAGAATCGCCGAGGCGTGACGCGGCAAGTTTGACGGAGATAAGGACGAAAACTCGCAGTTCTACTCACCATTGGCGGATACGACAAATATCTGTCGCTGTTCATGTTGTAGTAGGAGCCATCCGTTGGCGGTGCTGGCGAAGGGGACGGAATATAGACGCCCTTGCTGATGAGCATCTGATCGTCGCGCGTCATGTGGCCAGCGGCGGCGGCGGCGGCAATAGCGGCCGCGTGCCCGTTGTTATGCCGCGGATGTGGTAGCGTGCAGGCGTTGACTGCAAGTGGAGAGATAGCGGTTAATTAGTATCGTGTAAGGTCAGCGGGTCACAGGTCACAGATCACCCAGTTAGCTAGCTAGCGGGAACTTTGACCTTTGCATGAATTGAATTGAATTTTTAATGGTTGGCCCGACTGTTTCCGTTGCCAAGGCCCGTTCCATTAATGTTGTTGTTGTTGTTGCAACAACTAAAGCGCTTGCCAGCCCAACTAAAGCCTGGCCAGCAGCACAATTTCAATTTGGGTGCTGCAAATGACACATTTACAGGGGCATTTGAAAAAACCAAAAGGCACAGACTTTGCCTGAAAGGGACACACACTCGTACACACACACACCACATTGAGCACTGGAAATGCACACACGTAGCCTCCATTCGGCATTGAGCTTCCCTTTTGGCAGGCATGCGTGGCGCACCCACGTAGGTGCAACATTTTGCTGCTTTCTGGTTCATTTGGTGTGCAAACGTTTGGAAGTGAATAAAACGAGTGCCATTAATTGCAACGAATGGCCGGGACAGGTGATAAGAGGCAGGTGTTGCGGCGATAAGCCCAATGGGCAAATCGTTTCGATACACTTGCAACAAAGCCGGTTGCCCCAAAGCGTTAAAGTTGCGACGCCGATTGCATAGTATTTATGGCATCTACTTATGATAAGACAAATTGTCTGGTATTTGGTGCTGCCACAATCACACATGCACAGGACCCTCCCCCCCCCCCCCCCCCCCTCCAAACAGCCCACATTCACAGCGCTTTAACCACTCAAAACTCGCCGAGTTCCAACAAGGCTGTCATTCGAAAAGGCGTGAAAGCCACAAACGTAACAAATTTGTAATTTTGTAAAATAGACTTAGACAAAGAGCCACACACGCATACACATCGATACACACCCACACACACACACACACACGCACACCTACTAGAGTATACAAACGTGTAGCTCAAGTGCCAGCAACGCTCGAATGTAGGCAACAATAATTTTGTTAAGAAACTTGAGGAAGCTGCGGCTGTGGGAACAATCTACTCGAAGTAAGAACACGGAGACAAATCGAAGACGCCCGGGAGCCTGCCACACGCCGTAAAGGAAATGAAGCTCGAGCAGATGGAGAGGGAGCAGGAGCAGAAGCAGGAGCGGGAGATGGAGCTGTGGCTGACCTGCTTACGGGCTCCCATGTTCATTTTGTGGCCTGTTTACTTTGCATATGCGTATTGAGTATGCGTGTATAGTACAACATGGCGTAGGCTGGGGTGCACCTTCTAAAGGTGGGGAGGGGGGAGAAGGGGGAGGTGGTGTGTCCTCATGAATTATTGATTTTTCGATCAGCAGCAGCAGCAGAAGTCTTTGCCAGTTACAGCTAAATCAAAATCGGAGCACCGGCAAAACAAAAAAATCATTACTGTACATATACTTATAATGTGTGTAATTGGCCAGATCCTTGCAAGTAAACTATGCACGCTCACACACATTCATACATCTGCCCATATGTACATCTATAAGCCTTATCCACCCAGGTGGCATTCATTTCATATTAATAGCTTTGTTGAAAGGGAATTATTTTGTCGAAAGCATTGCGCTTGGTAAATAAAAACAAAGTAAGTAAGTTGCCTACGGATCGCCGAAGATTGAATACCCTTGCAGACATTTGTGTATGTGCATGTGGTTGTTAAAAAGATTTTGTTCAAGCTGTGGTGGAACATTTTTGAAAAACGATTTTGAACGATTCCTCCTATAGGATCTATTTATAATATTAGTGTAAGGCCAATAAGATTGGCCACTGTTAAGGAGCATGGTAGAATAAGTAACTGACAAGTCAAATTAACATATCATAGAAGACTAAAAAGTTTTGATTTTAAAAACTCATTTCTGGACCCATTCTTTCTAAGGCATTTATATCATATATATCGTTCCGATGCAGCTGACATAGGCATATGCACAGTCTGTATATTCGCCTTATATATATTTTGAAAGAGTATACAAAAAATATTTTATATATATTTATCCCTGGTCGGTTCTAAGCCGGCCAAGGCTATGGAAACTTGCTCAAAACCTGACTTTTCATTAAATTTTTTTTTTTTTTTTTTTTGTTGTCGCATATTTGCACATTCGTAGTTCGGAAAATCGCCCGTAGATGGCCGGGGGCTTTTCCATGCGGCTGCTCATTAACAGGGTGGCGCGTTCTATGGTATCTCATTAAAAATGCGCTTCACAGTTTGCTTTTGGCTTAAATGCAATGGAGGGGGATGCGAGGACGAGTTGTGTTCATCTATTATTTGATCTCAACTCAGCCAGCAGCAGGTGGCGACAACTAACAGCAAGACAGATGTATTTAGTATGTACGCTCGCATGTATGCATGTACATATATGTACATTTGTATATATGTATGTATTCCGGCTCTGCCTCTGCCCCATGGCGCATTTTCGCCTGGGGCGCTTGTTTGAGCTTCAGCTTCCGGCAAGCATTTTAATTTTTATGCCACGAGGCATTTTTGTTTAACATTTTTTTCTTTCATTCCTTGTCGCTTGTCTTTGTGTTCGTGCTCGTGTTCGTGTTTTTGTGTGGCTTTTCTTATTGTTGTTGTTTGTGTTTTATGTGTTCCTTTTTTATTTTTTACCACGCAGCCGTATACATAATTACTCGCCATCTCCGTTTATCTGTGGCAAAGTCCTTGTCCCGGCGTCAAGCGCTATCAAATATTGTTGGTCTTCTAATACCCTAACAAAGGGAATTTAAATTTGAACACGAAACGTGTAACGCATATTACCCGACCACCTAAAGTATTTACTAATAAAAAAAAACGGCGCTTATAATTCTCAACAAGTTTAGGCTTCCAAAGAGGAACAACGTGTTTGCAGTTCTTAAGTCGATAAAAAAAGTATCTTGACAATAGAACGGGGAGATTCTATAGAATATCTATACAATTAGCAGGAAGTACATATGTATATATATATTTGGTATGAAAAAGGCACTTTTGAGGATCAAAGGATATGCGACATATCCGCTGTCTGCAAGGGTATTTTGTGTTCGGCAATCGGAAGTTTATTGTTTTTTCTTGTTCTTCTTCTTCTTATTTGAGCTGTTGTTGTTGTAGTGGCTGCCACTTTTGAAGTATGCTCCACTTGGCGCCTTCACTTGCCAAATTCGTTGACATAAGGTAATTGTATTTTATTTCCAGCGCAGGCACGGCGGAGAATTGACAAGGAGACATGGGCACACCGGCGAGAAGAGGAAGAGGAAGAGAAGAAGCGAAGAGAAGCGAGCAAAAGTTTGAAGCTAATGTATTTTTATTATTTTTGCGCTTTGCATTTGAAATGCAGTTGCGATGCTTTCAGCAATGTCTCAAATGTTATTATAATACGACTATTGTTTTTCCCTTCTGCTTCTTCTTCTTCGTCTTTTACTCAGACATGCTGAGCATATTCCCCTCTCTAGTGGGGGGCATTAATATTATTATTATTCTTTCATTTTGATGCGCCTTGATAAACGATATTCTTAAATTCAGACGCACTCTTAAATTAGCGCAGGGCCCGGAACGTGATTTGGTTTCTAGTGCTGAACTCAGCCGGAGGCAGCACACATTTGCACGCACACACTTGCACGCACACACACACACGCATACACACTCATGAGTCAATTGAAAATCAAGACTGGCAAAAACTTTGCTGCTCAATTACAATTAAGATGGAGATGTTGCACTCAAATTGAATTTTCAGCTGGCGCGTACTTAGTTGCTCTGTGGATTTTGCCGATATCCGTTTTTACATCGCTTTTATTTTTATTTTTAGCTTTGATTGCAATCATGGCATAAAAAAATCAGCCAACAACTGCAGCAGGGCAGGGGGTCTGCCGCTGGAAGACTGGGCCAGAACGGACGTTGACGTGCTGACAGCGCGTGCAACTCTGAACTTGGTTTGTTGTTTTGGTCAAAAGTTAATTATCTAAAATGCTTTTTATGTGCTCTTCTCCTTCTCTTTCTCTCTTGTTTTTTTTTTGATTTGCAATCTGGACATTCATTATGCTGCAGCTGATATCTGGTCAGCTGGATCTTGACTTACCCATATTATTTGGATATAATGCTGGCAGTGTGCCATCCTTTTGGTATCTGGGTGGTGGCATGTCCGTGCTCTCAACTAGATATGTCGATGCCGCCTTCTTGCGTGATTCGTCCTGCATGGAGAAAAAAGAGCGACACGAAAACAATCAATGAAAATGCAATCGCCAGGACTTTTGCCTGCCCCCTGACCACAGCTCTGATTCAAACTCTGACACCTGATCCTTTAGCTGCACCTTGGTAATTACGTTCTACTTAAGCTTTTGTTTCGGGAGGCGTTGAAAGTCATTTGCGCGCAATTGACAGCGGCAATGACAGCGACGACATCGACGACACCTTCTCGGAGGGGTGCACGCTGCGTATACGCAACGTTGATTTATGGCACGCCCCGTAGGCAGGCAGACTGTTAACAGTCAACATTAGGCAGCAGTTTTTGTGGTTTACTGCGCCACAGCAAGATTACGCGGGTAATAAATGATTTTAATAATTTGAAACGATTTGTTTGCCGTTGTCCCCGCTCGCTTGGGTTGTGTTTGGGTTCGGTTTGGTTTTTGGACTCGCGCTCATCATTATCATCAGCAGGGCGTAATTAATCATGACGTCTTAGCCGGCTGCTGCTTCCGGCTAGCTGACTGGTTGCCAGCCAGTTCCGGCGACCTCGATGTCAACAGTCCCAAGCCCGAACCCAGTTCCGGCCTTGAGTTGTAATTTCAAGCGCCTGGCAATAACTTAAGGCAGCCCATAATTTTTTAACGCAGTGCCTGCCTAAATGCTGGCCACAGTTCCTCAGCTCCAGCATCAGACGACATTTTTGCCCATTGTACTCTCATTCGCGTTCACAAATTGCATATTCATGCAAAAAAAATCCAAATAAAAATGCTGCAATGGGGTTTAACCAACTGGGAGCAACGCTCCATCAGACAGCTATAAAGCACTCTTGTTTCAAAAATAATATTTTCTAGATCTGAGTGTACTCTACGAGATGGTGTCCCTAACTTCTGTATGCTCCAAAAAAGTGTGGTAAAATCTACTCTAGAAGCTTTCGATAATTTGAAATAAACTTTATTCTCGGACGGACGTGTCCCAATCATGTCTTCTTTTAACTTTTACATACAGTTGCATAAAACGATTATACCCACTTTCAATGAGCACAGGGTAGACAAAATAGTTTGGTATAAAAAGTGGACCTAAAAACTGAATTCGCAAACGGGTAAGTGGGGTGGTAGTGTGGTGGCAGTGTATGTGTGTGTGTGTGTGTGTGTGTGTGTGTGGTATACTCACAATATATTCCGGTTGACTGCCCTCATTGGAGTAGGACTCGCTCTTCTCCGACACGCTGGACAGTGTCTCGCCGGTGACGGTGTCATTGTACGAACTGGGCGCGTACATTTCGATGGTCGCCGTTTTGCCTGGTTGATTTGTAGTTTCCGCCACTGGATGCGACAATGCAGAGAGAGGATGACAGAGGTACAGCATCCAGCCAGTTTGGGCATCCAGCAAAAAAAAAAAGGTAGAAAGTATGCGGCGCAAATATTGAAAAGGTGTAATTGGCAGTGACATGCCGAAAATTGATTGGGCGGCGGCGGCGGCGGTGCGCAGTGCGCCAGTCGTTTGGAACACCGCACGGGCGGAGCATCGAGCATCGGAGACCCGGATATGGAGGGTTTGTTGTAATGCCATGGGCGTGGGCGTGGGAGTGGGCGTGGGCATGGGCGTCGGAGTGGGCGTGTGCATGGGCATAGTTTCAGGCAATGCAAATCAAATGCAAATAGCAAAGATTGTCAAAGTGCAGAGCAAGCAAATGTTGCCAAATTTGACAGGGTGAGGGTGAGGGTGAGGGCAAAGCGAGGTGGCAGGCATTGTGTTAAATTATTCACATTTGGTGCAGAGTAGCGCGCAGCCAACAACAACGCCCGCCGTCCATTTGGGATGCCAACGCATTTTTGTTGGCCGTGGTCAAGGGTTAAAATCAATGCACGATGTTCAGTTCGGCGATGCGTGGCAAGGCAAGGCATGGCAGCGCAGGGGCGGCGCAGGGACGGCGCGGGGTTGTCGAAGAGTAAAAATGCAATTAAATTTGTATATAAAATGCCATTAAATGATTCATGGCACATTTTCACAAATGGCAACGACAAAAATGACCGCGCCACATGGTTAACACGTGTTTTCCATAAAGTCAATGTGCGTGTGTGCGTGTGTGTGTGTGTGTGTGTGAGTACGTTGAGTGCATTTGGAGTTTCCATATTTACACGAAAGCAGCATTTCGATGAGTGATTCGTTCAGGTTTCATGTTGAGGAAAAGGTAAAAATCGAAAATATTATGTTAGATTATATTCAAATATTTATGAAATTTTATAAATTTATTACAATAGAATATTTAAGTATGTGTTGTTATTGCAGCTTTGCCAAATTCTGCCTAAATTCTGGTTTTTTGTTACTTGACTATTGTTCGATATTAGGGCTATTTTTAAACTCTTACCCATATTCACTTTAAATAATTTTTTGTTTATGTTAATACAAATATAAAAAGCTTTTAATTGCGAGTCGTCAATTTGTAGAGCACTCCCAGCCGACTGCTGTCGACAGCGTCACGTATTTATTGCGACAGTCGTTAATAAAATATGTTGCCCGGGGTCAGCTACTCGGGGAAGTGGCTCCACTAACAAATATGCGATTGCATTTATAGTTTAGTGAATTAAAAAAATATTTTTTCAACCCATTTACATGCTTTATTTATGGCGACACGTGGCGGTTACAATAAAGCCAAAGCCTGCAAAAGAACTACAATTGGCTTTAACAAGAATGAAATGTTATTTTTCGGGTTGCCGATAATTAAATACCCTCGTTCCTAAAGGAGCTATAATAAATCCCATGCTGATTGGATTTTGCCAACTTTGCATGCGTACTAGCTGCATACTCTTAAGCTCAGAAAACAGTTTACCTAGAAACAAACAGATGGAAGGACGGACAAAGCTCTATCGACTTGGAATACCCTCTGCTAGGGTATAAATAGGTTGAACTGTTAAATATAGTCAAAAGTCGACCAATCTAAACCAAAATTGGAGACGCACCCATTAGAAATCAATGCACAGAAATAAATACGCTTCGAATGGCAAAGGTAATCTCAACATTTCTGGGCTACTTGACTCTGTCAAATGTGTGGACAGACAGAATTAAAGGTTACCACACGGGCTTATCACTGTCAAAGCCTTCGGCCAATAACGTTCTGGGTGGGAGGCTTTATTCTGTGCTGTACTACAACCAGCCATACGTCAAATAAACCAGAGCCTTACTCGAAGATGAGCCGAGTCTTCCTCCGACACCTCCTCCGCTGCACTTTATGTGGCCGACACAGAGATTACAAATTTTGCACTTATGCCACGGCAGCCCGAAAAATCTGGTGCCTAGTGGACGGGAAGGACTGAAGGCGAGCGGATTTTGTCCGCTTTTTGCGCTGCTATATATATATATATACATATATATTTATGTATGTATATATGTACATATATGACATGGCTTAGACAGCTTTTGCGGTCGTCAGGACAGTTAATGACGTCGCCGTCGACGGGCTCGTCTGCTTTGAAGGTTTTTCTCCTAATCTGCTGAACTGTTGGGGCACAGGGTGAGCCGGGCAAAAAAATAGCTGCCAGTTATGCTTTGACTTCTCTCAGTTTTTGTCAGCATAGCTTCTGTTCGAAAGTGTTGGGCAAACTTCTTGCCTAGCTGTGCAGTTTTTATACCCTGTACCCAGAGAGAAAAGGTATATTGCAGTTGTGTAACTTTATGCAACGTGCAGTAGGGGACATATTTGACGCAATAGGGTATAAATATGATCGATAAGGTGAATTGAATTAGCCAACTTCCGAAGATAACGAAGAATGAATTGTGCATAAAGTGGAGCAAAGAAATGAAGAACTACAGCTCTGAGCTGTCTACAGGATATCTGGAGTTGGTACAGAAAATTGCAAATACCAAATATTTAAGGTTCACCCAAATATGTAGCATGTAGATAGCAATCCTTGGAAGGAAACTTTTAAAACTTTTGGACATCGGCAATGGCGCCGAATTGTTTGACAGGCTGTGTGCTTATCTCAACAGATTCGATGGACAGTTCCATACCCGCTGCCCACTGAGGCCGTAGTCAATTGTTTAAAGAGTGTCAAAGTCAAGTGGTTTCCGGAGGATTTCGTTTGTATTGAAGCGTTAGCGACATCGCTTATCGCCTCTGGCAACGTTCGCACAAAAGTTTTGCCTAGTGTTGCAGCCACAGTCTGCCCCAACTACTCGCCTCTCGCTCCCTGTCATTGGTTTTTGAAATTTCATCTTTTCCAGTCTCAAATTAACGTTTGACTATGCCAAGTGCTAGCCCAGGAGCACGACTACTCTTGTAATTTTCATTTTTTCTCAGTGGAACTGCCGCTTTGTCATTTCGCTCTACGCACTTCATATCTACGGAGCAGTCGACGAAAGGCAATAAACATTAGAAATGGCATTCTACAGGATGGCAAACTCATACGAGAATGATATATGTGTGTGTGTGTCCAATGTCCACTGGAGTCCATTGACCTAGTGGATAGAGGATACAGCCGAAAAGCCGAACCGCCGACCAGCTGCCAACCGCAGACTTTTGGCATAGTTTATCGGGCAACAGCCCAGTGGAATAGTGAAAGCTTCTTGGCCATGTCCTAGTCTCTGTGCGGATGACTTCCTCTTGTGGCGGGTGTATTTCTTTGCCGTCATGCGGCATTTGGACACAAAAGCGCAAATGCACATTAAAAATGCATATCCAAGGGCCGAGCACAACAAACAAACAGCAGCTAGCAGCCAGCAGCAGGCAGCCCACAAGTCAAGTTTCGCTAGCGAAAACATTGAAATATGCAGAGTTATCTTCGGGCTAAAAGCTGTCCACTAGTCCCCCCCCCTCCTCATACCCGCCACCCTTGTCATCCTGGCCAACGCACCAGTTTCCCTGACAACTCTTTTATGGTATAAAAAAAAATGGAAAAAAATGCTTTTGGGCATTGTCAGTTATCGGCTTATGGCGGGTTCGGGAGCGGCTCCAAGCCGAACATTGTCATAAAAATGTTGTTGGAGTAGACAGTTTTTTTTTAGTTTTTTGTTGGGTAGCAGAAGAAGGAGGCTCCTGGCTCGCTTAACAGTTCTTGTAACAAGCGGCTGTTAAAACTGAAATATGAATTTCTTTTGTGCAGGATATTCAACGGGATGGTGGTGTTAGGCACTTGCATCCATATGCAAGCGCGTCATTTGTTCAAACCTAACTGTGCACTGGCAATAAGAGAGAAATTGCTACCCCTAACCCTATCCCCACTGTTATCTCAGCTCGCATCCGTATCCGTATAATAAAGCAAGCGGAATTCTAAGAAAAATATCTTATTTATGTCCTGCGGCTATAGTTCATGCTCCGCTAGAGAGTGCCTCGCGCTCATAATGTCAAAAATCTTGGCCTACATTTCACACAGAGCAAATTCGAGAAAGCAGACAAAAGCGGCAACTACAAAACCCGCTGAATAGGGCCTAGGCTAGGGGCGTTCCCAAGGAGTCAAACTTCATTTAATGAAGTACAAACAAAAAAAAAAAAACGAGAGAACATGGACATAACTAAAGCTGAAGTACCTAATGATAATTTGCAATTTACTAATACATACATTGAGTTTTAATAAAAGCCAGTAAAACGGAGTTAAAAACCGATTGGATAAAAAACAGGAGAACAGTTTTCCGGGAAATGAAGACAGATCTTATGGGCTTTCTAGCTTTTTGAGTTTGAGCTGTGCGTCGTGTTGTCGATGGGTCATTCAGTCAGTCAATCACTCAATCATTCAGTTAGTAAAGTGAACCAGTTATGTATACATAAATACCCAGCTAGTTAAAAACTTTTTAAACTTTGTGCAAAAGATATCATCTATGCTACTCGGCCATGAATACAAAGCGTCCCATTAAGCCGTCAAAAGTTGAACTGGCGGGCAAAAAGTCGGAGAAGTTAACCAGCTCATAAGTCAAATGTTTGGCAAAAGTATACGAGCATACATTACAACTGCAAATACCGAGTACATACGGAGAACTGGGAGTATGCACAGTTGTACAAACTGTTGCGAACGACAACTGGCAGTCGGAATGCTGCATCTGCTGTCTCTGCTGCCTCGGGGTATGGCATGTAGGAGCACATCATATCGTACCAAGCTCACGTACAAATGCGTATGCATAATTCTGGAACGGTGGTGCACTGGGACTGACTCTGAGTCTGATTGAGAAGATGCTCCTGCTACTGCTGCTGCTGCTATTGGCACTGCTGGTGCGGCTGCTCGGGAACTCTGCGTGTCAAACCACTAAATTTGGCTCAATGAAAAATAATTTGGTTAGCACGCCCGGCCAAACGTTGGCTCATCTCTGGCCAAGAATTTTTGTGGTTCTGGCACTTGAAGCGTTCGAAATTTTTTGCTTCTGTGCTAACACTTTCTGCACGTTCTAGCTTGGTTTGTCTTTGAGACCTGACTTGCCAAGAAATGTCTGCAATTTTCTCAACTCAACGGTCGGGTGGCTCGGTGGCTCGTTGTCTTCGGTCTGTGGGAAGGGGAGGTATATTTATATTTCGTTCACTTGGCCTGTTGAAATATAATTCCATATTAATAAACAATCTCCAGCTTTAGCTGCAAATTGAGCGGCAGGCAGCCAGCGCAGGATTCAAACACTTGCCGGACACGTGCTCTCTATGCTATCTGGTGTCTGCTGTCTGCTGTCTAGTGTCCGTTGCCGGGTGTCTGCTGGCTAAGGATGGGGTAAAGCAATCTGATTTCCGAAAGATTGTGCGTTCAGCTAAGAAAACGATGCACATTTGTCTTCGCCATCGGGCTAACGGGGGCAACCGGACGAGGGGCAACCGGACGAGGTGGCTGCCAACGTCGTTGTTCAATAAACAGTTGCACTTGGCATGGCCCCGAGTCGTCGCTGCTGTCCGCTGCCAGGATGCATCATTATTTTCTGTCATCATTATATTCTTGTTGACTGCTCAGAAAGCGGTTTGTTTTTCTTTTCGCATTTCGCATTTCCAGTTTTCCCTTTTGACTTGGCTGTTTCCTTGCCATGCTCGGGCTCTGGTTTTCTCGCGGAAATTACAAGAAGCGCATATTGCGCATATACGATATTCAGACCTATAGCCCGCCCCACCTTTATCTATCTGTATCTGTGTGTGTATCATCTATGTAGATGCAGGAAATTGTTTAGTGAGCATCATAAAGTGAGCAGCCACGTCCACTGGGAGCATCGGATGTTGCACAACGCGTTTGCTTCCTGTGGTATCGCGGAAGTGGTGCGAGAGCCACGAAGTGGCTGCAGCCTGACTTAAGACTCAAAGATTACGCCAAGCATAAGGGTGTTCATGAATTTAAAGTATAATTTACATGGCCAAATGTGCCTGATAAATACGATTAGAGCTCTGAATTCCATACCACTTTGAAACGCATAGGAAACGCAACAAAAATAAATAACAAACCAGACACATAAAAGTACAATAATAAATAGTATGTACGTTAAAGGAAATAGGATCAAATAAATAAAAATCCTGTCAACGAACCTTTTTTCCGTCGCTGATGTACAAAGAACCAAGCGACGAGCGCCGCATTGACCAAAAGAAATCCGAATGCCGCCAGAGAGATGCCAATTATGACCAGATTCGGCGTGTTGCTGGAATCCTCAGTTAACTCGGCTGGCATCATTTCAAGTCCTGGTCCATGACAATGTCGCGACATCGAGTCAAAATAAACCAAAGCCAACCGAAGCGAACCAAACGAAACCATGAAAAAAAATATATAAAAAACAAAAAATATGCTTGCAAAAATAAAACAATAAATAAATTCGAAACGAAATGAGAAATTGTAATAAAAATGACGCAGCATCGCTCCAGGGCAATGGGATGGGGATGGATGCGAGCTGCTCGGGGCTGGGTAGTCGGCTCTGGGAGTTCTGCGGTTGCGCCCTATTTCCAGCTAGAGCTGAACGTATCTGGTCCCAGTTAAGGAACCCATGCAAAAGTGACGCAAATCACGTAGCCATGGAGTCACAATGGCGCACGCGGAAACGCAGCCCCAACATGTGACGGGCAAATGAAATTAGCGCCGTCCGACGCCTGACCACACGGCACGTAGCAGAGGACCGTGGGGTAGCAGAGGAACGGTGGCTGGATTATAAATTCAAATGATACGATGGTCAACTACGGCTGCGACTAGCTGTGACAGCTAACAAGTATTGTATTCCTTAAATTTAAAATCTCTTTATCTTCCATTTTTTATGAGGTTTATCGAATGTAATCTTTAAGGAGCTTAAGAAGTGTTCTATCCAAAGGAATTTCGCAAAATTCCGTCATGGGTTTCGAAAAAAAATACTCTTACGGAGTTAGTCAGTCAATCAGCTGCATTATTTAGACAAAACAACAACAACCACATAAAATATTCCTTTTGAGCGCTGATAATATACCTCGCTTGAGACGCTTCTCGTTGCGCTTGTGAATACAGCAGCCGATGAGAAACACGTTGAGCAGAACCAATGTAATTCCTGCCGCGATGCCGACTAGCAGTATGCCCGATGTGCCACCCAGGGGTGTCTGACTAGTGGTTGGCGGTCCACCGCCCAGCGAGGAAGCCGGTTGCGAGGGAGGCGGCGCTTCTGCGGTGCGGACGCATCCAGCGTGTATTCATGTTTTAGGTCGAGGTTTGGCCGTGTTGTCGTTGTCGTTGTCGTTGATGTTGTCGTGGACGTTGTTGATGGCCATAATACAATTCCAATTAAGTGCAGCGTTGAAGTAGAGAGAGATCATTGAGCGAAGGAATATCGTTGGGTGGGACAGAAAACGGCAGCAACTACCGCTGTGCCAATCTCAGGGGAAATGGACACTTCATTTTCTGGCACAGCGACTGAATGGACAGCGGATGACCATAAATGCCAACTGGCGGTACGCATAAATCAATGTGGAGAGGCTGGCGCCAGGACGGGACAGGCATTTGGCCCCCGGCTAATTTGAATATTTTGCGCGGCTTAAAGCCTTGCTTACCTTTGGTCTGGGCACGCGCCAAATCCGGCAGGTAGGAGCTCTGGCCCAAATCATTCCACGACATGACCGAAAACAGATACAGCGTATTCATCCGCAGCCCTCCGATGGTCAGCTTGTGGCTGTTGGGAAGCCCATCAATGTATTTGTACTGCTCGCGGTCGGCCATCCTGCAATCACAGAGAGAGGGAAAATGCAACGGGTTAAGGGGGGGAGGCTTCTGGTCGAGCTGGCAATTTCATTAGTGCGCGTGACATTTGCAGTAATTGCAATGGAATGAACTTAAGGTTTTGGAGAATCGGGTTTTCGGATTGGGAGGGTGGGATACATACCGATATCGCACGCGGTAGGAGGCCTTTAGGCCGCCATCAAAACCTGGCGTCCAGGCTACGGTGACAGTGTCATGGGTGACATTCAGTATATTAAGACTGAGCGGTGGCTCTGGCTGGGAGGTAATGTCCAGACGAACCGTTTCGACATCCTCGCCCAACTCATTGCGTGCCACACATTCGTAGGCGCCATAGTCGGCGGGTGCCACCTTCTCAACAATCAGGGAGGACTCGTAGGTGAGCGAGTCGATTTTACGCTCCTCCAGCTCGTATTTGAATGTGTGATTGATTGGCAGATCTTTGCCGTCCTGGCGCCAAATGAACTGCGGCTTAGGAGAGGCCTGCGCTCGGCAGGGTAGTCGGCCCCGCTCCCCAGTTCCGCTCGCGGCTCGCAGCAGCGTCGGCGACTTGGCGATCTCCGGCGCAACTGCAAATGGAAATTGGGAGTAGCAGACGCAAAAATGAGTTGCTGTCGAATCACTTACATTTGACTATAAGCAGCACATCTCTATTGGTGGGATTGGCCACGTGGTTGTCGGCCACGCAACGAAAGTTTCCGACATCTTCACGCTGCGCGTTCTTAATGTGCAGATAGGCGGTGCCATTAGTAAAGGTTGTTGTGGTCTTCACTTTCATATCGTAGCCCACTCGCTCCCATTTGACATGCTCGTCGGCGAGCGGTTTTCCCTCTACGGTGCAGGACAACATGGCATCCTCGCCCGGATTGACAATGATATTCTCCGAGACGGACTTAATGGCGGTGCCATCTGTGCAAGAGCAGCTGCTTAATGGCGGACTTATATGGTCGCTTTAGGTACTTACATTCCACCACAACGGTTATGTTGATGCTGGCCTTGCCCTGGGAGTTGCTGGCCGTGCAGGAGTAGATGCCGGAATCTTCGCGATGCAATTTGGTAAAGTTGAGAACAGCGCCATCCGCAAAGATGCGATGCTCGCCGGCGGAGACGCTGCCGCTGGTGTCTTGCGGTATGGGTGTGCCGTTTTTTGTCCAAGTGTAGCTTATTAGCGCAGGATTTGCATTGGCCTGCAGCGGTACCTGCAAGGACTCGCCCTCTAACCCAACTGACGTGGACGAGGGCGGCGGCACAAACTTGGGACGATCTATGCATGTGTGTTGGGGGTGGAAAGGGAGGAGCATTTAAATTCCAATTCCAATTTCAATTCCAATTTAAATTGAGATTCAGATTCAGATGGAGTCTAATTGCTCAATTAGGTATCCAGACGGACTACTTACACAGCACATTCAGGCTGATTGCCTCGTGGACGCTGCGCTGCAATGCCTCGTTGGCGCTTTGGCAAGTGTAGACCACACCGTTCATTTCCTGGGTAATGTTTAGCCTGAATTCGAGCGTGGAGACCGTGCCGCCCCAGAGGCCTGGCTTGGACGTGTTATTAATGCCTGTGGAGCAGCAGCAGCAGGAGCAGCAGGAGGAGCAGGAGAAGAAAACAAAATGGGCGTGATTTTACTTTACTGACTGAACTCGACTGGACGTTGGCTGGGCCAGTTGACTGGCTGGCAACCAGACCGGATGTTGTCGTGGAAACGCCTTAAAAAATGCAACGGCGGCATCAGCTCTTGGGAGGACGCAGCAGCAACAGCAGCAGCAGCAGCTGCCATTTTGACAACGGCGCCGCCAAGTCCACACCATGCCATGCCCTGCCGCCTGGGCAAACTTCCAAAATCTTTGGCGCTTACGTACCTTCAATGGAAATGCCATCCTTCCACCAGGACAGCTTTGCCGGTGGATTGCTCGAGCTCGAGTCGCAAATGATGGTTGCCTCCATGCCAGGTCGCAGCTCTTCCGGTTCAATGCGTATTTTTACCGTCTCTGGCGCAACTGTAAGCACAGCCAGCGGATAATAATGGCATGAGCTGTCTTCAACGACTTTTTCTGTGGCAACAACAACAGCAACAACAAGAACAGCAACTACTTACAGTGAACACTCAGCGTCGTAGACTCAAAGAGTGGTATCTCCGTGGCGCTGTTCGAGGCCTCGCAACGGTATTGCGCCTGGTTGTCGGTGACGTTGGCCAAAATAGTTATTTCGGCCGAAACAGATTTGTCTGCGGCCCGAATGACGGAGTTGATCTGGAAAGCAACAGCAAAGGTAAATTGCGTCAGTTGGCATAATGTATGTACATTCGCCGTTTGCTAAAAAATAAAAATGCACCTCCCATAACATGGCAAGAAATATCCAGAGTGTTCTAGTTGTGAGTGTCCAGCATTGAGATACCGTGTACCCAGCCATAACGTACATTAAAATTTGTCTTTGCACATACATACACACAAAAGCCGCAAGTGGGACTCTTCGGGACAGGCATACTACAAAATATGCTGTGTGTCTCTATATTCTCTCATAATCTGTATAATATGCTCGAAATGCTTAGACTCTAAATATATACTTTATTTTGCTTGTTACAGACATTTGCCCAGCTGCACTAACCAATTCCAATGTCTACAGGGTATACAAGGAGCACACATACACATACTGATAAAAGGTGGGCGCGAAGTGAGCTAAAAGCAAAACAACTCGCGGCAATGTGCTGCATATGCAAAGGGACAGGCAGCGGCAGCTGGCTGAGCAGCTGGCGGGCGAAGCCGAGAGCTGGCGTAAAACACAGCGCATTTTAATTTTGTTGATAAAATATCATTTAATCTGCGCGCCCAGATGAGCAGCGGCACCAGCGAAACCCCCGGGCAGCGCCTTTCGACTGGGATAGATACCAAACCGCAATGGTGATAAAGATGGCGAGAGTTGAGCGTGCAGCAGCAGCAGCAGCAGTTGCTTGTTTCCGTTGCTGTGACAGCAGCCAGCAGAAGGCAGCTGGCGGTGGCCACTTGCCATTTGTTGTATATCAACTTTACAACTGCTGCAGTGGCAGTGGCTGGGGCAGTGGCAGGATGTCGCCCCCATAAGTATGCAACAGCAGCTGTGCAGCTTGTGGCCACTTCCGTTGATGCCCAGCCCAGCTAAAGATTTAATTTTTCAGCTAGACCAAGGCAACGATAATTGCCCGATAGCGCATCAAAGTCCAGGTGTAAAAAGAGGCAGAGAATATATCTGGATATATATATAGAACGGCCCTCGGCCTGCTAACGCCTTATTAGCACTTTCAGCACATAAAGCGGAAGCGGAAATGGTCAACAAAAGCGTCATTATTGTTTGGCGCATGTTTGTTGTCTGCTGTTGATATCATAACGAGTCCAACTGTGTGTGTGTGTGTGTGTGTGTGTGTGTGTTTCTATCTCTGTTGCTCTAGTTAGTTTTTTGTACCCAGTACCCATTGAAAATGAGTAAAATAGGGTATACAAGTTAGCTAATCAAAGTCATAGGAAGGTTGCATCTGTGAACCCAACAATTATTTTGTCTAGAAATCAATACAGCCCTTCACCTAAGATTTGAATTATAATTTCTTTTTAACGATATCTTCTAATATTTCCAAGATATCGCTTGAAGAATATAGCCTAACCTGATATGTAGGTTCTCTATCTATTTTACATGGTAACTCCGAGTCGGGCACTCTAATTTGGATGTTTTGCCTGTGTGCTGCAAATGCTGTGCTGCATATGCAAAAACAAAAAACAGCAACAAGAACTTACCCGCTTGTCGTTTTTATACCACGTTAACGTTGCCAGCGGATTGCCGCCCGATGAGACACAGAGCAGTTTTTGCACCGAGCCGGCTGGTATAATTTGTCCCTCCATATAGCCCGAAATTAATGGCGGCGCGGGCGGATCTGCGAAAAAGATAGAGAAAAACGTCAGCATAAAGGACCTGAAAAAAACAATGGGAGCTCTCCCAAAAACTTGGCCAGCAAATTATGGCCTACTAAGAGTCGGAGCCAAGCCAACCCAAAAGCAGGACCAACCGCTGTGACGTCGCAACGGGCCGAAACAATAAAAATTAAAATTATTTAATTTGCCGCGCATAAAGTACAAGTATCTGGAGGGCCTCCCCGAGGGCAACCGCATATCCACATAAGACACAGCGGTTCGGCCTTGAATATTTCTAAATTCCCGAGCAGCTGGAGGGAGAGAGGAAGAGTGGAACAATTTCTATGCCCCACCAAACTGGCAGCTGCAACGTGTCAGCACGAAAGCGGTCGCTGGACACTGGGCAGATGGGTTCTATAGGGGGTTAGGGGGATCTCATTACCCCCAGGCCTGAATATGGCTAATAAATGTAAATCTCACAGTCGTGCTTCGGCTTCGGCTTCGCCCCGCTAATGCTGGGTGGAAAAATTAATTAGCGCTGCAGGAGCTGCACAAAAAGGACTCATGGAGTGGAGTAAGGCCTTTCAAGTGCCCACACAGACACACACACACACACACACATAAACACACACATACAGAGAGCTGGCTTTGTTTACAGTTGTTGCCACTGGCGTTGACCAAGTCAAAGCTAAAACTAGGAAGTCGGCGCAATTATTAATAAGCCTTGTGTCCTGGGCCATGTTACCAAGTTGGCATCTTGTTATCGAGAAGTGACTGGTGGTTGGTGGTTTGGTGGTTGGGTGGTTGGACTGTCGGCTCCTTTTCTCTTTCTCCCCCTCTCGATGAATTTCGTGTTCCGTTGTGTTCGTTGTGTTTTGCGCTTTTCCTCGCGCTATCCACTTATAATTGAGGCAAATGAAGAGTGACGTCGAACATGGCATAATGGAGTTTAAGACACCTGCGTTTGTAACGTGGCAAATAGAGATGAGATGTGACTGGACATGGAGCAGCAAGCAACTATAGAGAACTATGTCGGTCGTGAAGGGAGGATGTGAGGGGTTAAACAGATTGACGAGCGTTGACGCAGCGCTGGCAACTGATTGGACTTTTATGTGACAAGTGTGAATGTTAATGACAGTCTGTAAGAGAAGTTCGGGGTAAATGTAGCCGCTGTCGTATTCTCCCAACCCAATAACAGAAAACAGAAGTCGAGTAAAAATTTACGAAAGTCGTTAAAAGTTAACTTTGATGGTCAATATCACATAAAATTTATAGCACACCACAGCCCGTGAAGATAATGCTGCGGCTAAGCTTGCCATTCTTGGTGCCATAGCTTTGGAGGCAATCCAGAATCTTTTTGCCCTTAACAACTTTACCAAAGCCAACGCGGGAACCGTTCACCACGCGGAGCGGCTTAAACGAAATTGAAAAGGACATGTAAGTGGGAAAGCCCTGCAAATGCTGCTTGCTAAAGGACAGCACATAACTGGAGGCACCATGATCAATTATTTTGGCATCATACTCCATGGGCTGATTTAGATCCGCATTGCCATGGTCCCACAATTCGACGTCAAGCCAGAGATTTGGAAACAATCGCCTAATAACCAGATTTCTCTGCTTATTGCACATGCAGTCACGCACCAACTGTAGCACAACCACAGGGGCCGCCTCCGTGTACAGTTGGATGACGATGCGGCCGAGCGGGCGCGAGCCCTTTAAATAGATGTCCAGGTAAATTTGCGGACGCAGTAGCTGCCAGCGATCCTTGTCCGTTTCGGGCATCTTAATGTTGTAGCCCCTGTACTTGTCCAGGCTTTTTTCGGGCATAACGAACGGCTGCGCGGATCGATTACTTTTCGTGGGCCGTTTGTCTTTCGCTGGAAGACCAGTATCGATCTCGCTGACAACTTCCAGGAGGCGCTTGGCAATGTCCTGATTCTCCTGGTCAATGCGAGCCATTACTTTTAGGGTCATCGGCACCGCAGACATGGTATATAAACGCTCATGCCGAAATGGGTTTATAGCACCATGAGTTCGCATTGTTCTTGATATCTCTACCAGCATCTGAATGTTCGCCTTGGTACGTACATTGTAGGACTCTGCATTTTTCCGCAAGCCCAATACGCCGGTCATACGGGCCGCTTGGAAGCCGGGAGGTTTCGTATCTAGCTCACTCACAACATTGAGCACTCGATGACGATGCTCTAGCCATGCTTCCATGTGGCGCGTATCGCCCACTTTAACTTTCGGCTTTTTTTTCGAAAGTCTCGTTCCTTTTGGCTTAACACGCGATTGTGCCTCTGAAACCGGATTCTCTTCAATGGAATAAAGAGAATCCCCCGAGTTACATTGCGGCAACTCTGACATGGCCGGCTTATCAAAACGTTATACGATAAAAAAAATCACTACAAATTTCTGTATTATTTTTCATCCGACACGGAAAGTCGATTAAAAAGCACTAAACTAAAATTCAGAGCGTACTTACAACTCTGTGTCACTAAATTTGAAATGAAATGTTTGGCATTCTATTTCAAAAAGGATTCAGAAAATTTCTTGTGCTCTGGTACTTCGAAGACTTAACGATTCCTTTACATATTAAACAAAGAGTGTAGTCTCGCTTAGACGACGACGAAAGCATCAAATAGATGCCACTTACTTAGGATAAGTTAAAGCATCTGAGCAAAGCTTCATTCCCTTCATCAGGGAGGTCAAGTAAAACACAATGGACATTCTCGGGTTTTAGCATTTGCTGAGACTAGCTATCAGTAGTTTAATGCTCACCCATTCAGTAATCAGTAAATCAGACGCCGCTTAATTACACACTGATTTACTGGCAATACATCAAAATTTTGTCATGTTTTGTGGAAGGACTAAAGTACGCCACAGCTGGTACAGAGTATGCCGCGGCTGAGAGTGCCGTTCTTGGTGCCATAGCTCTGGAGACACTCAAAGATCTTGCTGCCCTTGATGACGCGACCGAAACCGACGCGCGAGCCATTCACCACTTGGAGGGGCTTGAAGGAAATGGAAAAGGACAGATTATTACGAAAACCCTGCAGGTGTGTCTTGCTAAACGAAAGCACATAGCTGGAGACACCATGGTCAATGATCTTGCCATCGTACTCCAAAGGTCGATGCAGGGACGCATTGTTGTCCGTGGGCAGCTCCACGTCCAGCCAGAGGCCAGGAAATAGCCGCTTGATGAGAAACTTATTGTGCATGTTGCACATGCAGGCGCGCACCAGTTGCAGCACCACCACTGGGGCCGCCTCAGTGTACAGCTGGACGACAAAGCGACCCAGTGGGCGCGTATCCTTGAGATAGATATCAAAGTAGATGCGTGGACGAAAGAGCTGCCAGCGCTCCTTATCTGTGCTGGGCAGCTTGATGTTGAAAGGTTTATACTTGGCCAGCGCCTGATCGGGCATGGTGAACGGCTGCGTAGGTTGTGGTTGGTTGGTATGGCGATCGGGTTTTAGGCCCGAGTCCACCTCGCTGACCACTGTTAAGATGCGCTTGCCCAGATCACGGTTATCCTGCTCCATTTGCTCCAGATTGTTAATGATTGTTGGCACTGCGGACATAACACTGACATTCTCGTAGCGGAAGGGATTAATGGCGCCGTGGGTGCGCATAGTCTGCGACAGACCCAACAGCATATGTATGTTTGCCTTGGTGCGTTCCATGTAGTGCAATGCCTGATCGCGTAGTTGATTCACACCGGTCAGCCGCACCGCTTGGAACGAGGGTGGCTGCTGGTCTAGATCGCTCACCACATTTTGTAGACGCTGACGATGCTCGCGCCACATCTCGTAGCGTGTCGCCTCCAGTATATTCGTGAACTTCTTTTTCTCGGCGACCTTTTTCTTAGCGACCTTTTTTGATGGCAGCTGGAACTTCATCTCTGATTTAGCCGAAGTCTTTTCGGAAGAATCATTGTCCAGATCCCCGGATGACACACATTGCGGAAACTCATACATTGCAAAAGTTTCAAAAGTAACGCAGACACGTAATTGCGCAAACCCAATGATATTAAATATGCGTAATTTTATGATTTCCAACCTATGTGTTAAGACTTTGAAAACAAACTGAGTTAAATTTCAAAAAGCCTAGTCGGATCCCCATAATTGCTACTAGATTGATTTGTTGGGCAAGCCCGTGCATCATAGACACTTTTGTCGCGACAGACTGCGCTATGGAACAATTTGTGAAAATCTGTCTTTACAATCTAAATAAAACTGTATTACTGATTATTTGACTGATTGATGGAATAGTACTTTAGAGGGAAATCGAAAAACAAATCTTATTAAATTGCTACTACTTACATAGAACGTTAATTGTGTGCGTGGAGACAACATTCTCCGTGAGCTGCATGTTGAGGCCATGACAGATGACCACCAGGGAACGCTTATTGGGCTCCACGATGGTCGTGATGTTCGAGCTGGTTGTCCAGCCGCCTGGAATGGATAGATTTCAGGATGATTAGTGAATTAATAAAGTGTGCTCAAGCCAACATATTTCTATACATCTAGTTGGCACTCACCCTCGGCACTAACGGCAGTCTTGGATGTGGCATTGCGTATCTGCCGGCCGCCAACCATCCACTTGATCTCGGCGGGCGGGTTCGATGGCGCTGTAGCGCACGCCAGGGGCACAACGTCGCCGACGCGTGCCTCCGTCGGACCCGTCACTGTCACTTGCGAAGGTGCGACTGTAGGTTGTATTGGAGCAGATGGAAGTAGAAGGGGAATTTTAGTTAAAACGGAGCAGAGTCGGAGCATCAGTAATTTCGCACAGCATTAATATTTAATAAGCCTGCGTCAATGTGAGACGCTGCCTTGCTTGTGGCATGCCGCACGGCTTCACATACTGCGTATCGTTCGCTCTTTGCCGCGTGTGGGCCAGAGCTGGCTAGAGACTGGCTGACTGCATGCAAATGATGACTGAGTGACTGAGTGACAGGCGACTGTGCTGTGCCGAGCTATTACCTAATTCCAGGAACGAGCAGAAGCTGCAGCTGCCTTCTGTCAGCTATTTGCCTTGATGGATAAGTGCAGGCAGCCATCAGTAGCAGTAGGAGTAACAGTAACAGTAGCAGTAGCAATAGCCGTAGCAGTAGCCGTAGCCGTAGCAGCAGCAGCAGCTGTGCATATATTACGCATACGCCGTAGTGGACCGATTGGGTCTGCAACCGGGGAATACGAAACTTCGGTTCGATATGTTTCGCATATAAATAAACATTATGAATTCTTAACTTCTCGCATATTTCGCCATACATCTTCATTCCGCACACACACACTGACACACACACACACACGCACACCCTCGGGTGTGGGGAGGCGTGTGGGGCAGGGCTCAATGTGTATTCCTGCTACGTCTTCATTTTTGTGCCACATTTCTTTATACATAAATAATGCGTGCTGCTTGGCGAGAGCGAGCGCAGCTGAAGTCAATGTAGATGCGCATGTATGTGTGTGCGGGCGCGTGTGTGTGTGTGTGTGTGTGCGAATGGCCACTCAATGTGGCATATTTTGGGAGCTAAACAAGGTAAACAAGGAAAGCTTTTTGAGGCTAAACAAGAGCCAATTTTATTGGCAATCGCCAGCAACTGGACAAGTCCTGGCCACGTCCGAGTAGTTGCTGGAGGCTGCTGCATCAGGTGCCATCAGGTTCGCCTAAAATCTTTCATACTATGCAACCATGCTGCCAGGTAAGGCCAGCGCTAAACAGCGACAATTCAGCTGGGCGAGTGGCTCGCCGCTTCAAATTTAAATATCACGCATACGCGGCGTATGCCCTCAAGTCAAAGCCCATTTGCATGTTAGACACAAGGGTGTGTGGTGGGGAAGGGGGCGACAAAGACTAGAAGCTGGAGCCACTGCATGCAAATGGCGTAGACTAACGACGTTTTGGACAGACGTCGCCTACTTTTTAGGCTGCTGCGCCTCGGCCTGATTGCAATTGTTGTTGTAAAGAGGCGTAGCTGAGGGGGCGATGAGAGGGAAGAAGTGAGCGAGGGAATGGTGCTATTTGGCACTTGAAAAGAATTTGCATTGCTTGATTTGACAAAGCTAAGTGGGGTGCGGGTGCAAAGTGCAAGCTTAAGCTTAATTGCAAAAGAAAGCAAGCAGCCAGAGCGATGTAGAGACAGAGAGCGGGAGAGAGCGAGAGAGACGGAGAGAGAGAGAGAGAGAATGTTGCCAGGCCTGTTTTCGCTTTGTGTCGCGTGCCAAGTGGCAGGCTCTGTGGAATGCAGCGAGTATGCAAAGGACGACTGTTGACACAAACCAGCAACGGAATCTGAGTGTTAGCATAAGTGTGTGTGTGCGAGTGTGTGTAAATATGAAAATTAACGAAATACAATTAGGCAAACAAGCAAAGGAGTCACAGGCGTCGCAGTAGTAGTAGGCAATTGCCACCGTCTGCATAACGAGCTCGGGTCTGGCTCTGGACAGGAGAGAATCGGTAGGCGAGAGATTCAAGTGTCACTTTGATGATGATGAGGCTGCAGCTCGAGAATGGTTGGGTGGCTGGGCGGTTGGGTGGTTGCACTTACATAGAACAGTCAAATCCACTTCCGCCTTGAGCGGTGTCTGGGACATCACATTGCTCGCCTCGCATCGGAAACGCGCCTTGTTGTCGCCCGCCTCGGCGGTAAATGTGTAAATGTTTTCCGACAGCCGGCCCGAGGTTCTGCAAGCAGTTAGATCGATTAAGGGCAATGGTGAGCTGCAACCAGCTGCCCACTTAGTAGCCACTTACCTGTAGGCCATACGTATCTGCGAGTTGTTTTTATACCAGATGAGCTGCGCGGGCGGATTGCCGCCGCGACTGCGACAAATCAGCTCCACAGTCTGGCCGCGTCGCAGTGTTTCGCTGGGCGAATAGCCCTCGATATAGGGTGGTCCGGGTGGATCTGTGGTTGCATAGAAAAAAGAGCAAACACAATAGTAAAACCGTGCGACGTGTTTATCAGCCCATATATATAGTTGGATAATGGATAATGGAAATAGCAGTAGCAAAAACCCGTGTCTGTGTTTTTTCGCGTGCATATTTAATTGTACTGGCTGCCACAAATAAATTCAATTTACACTAAAACAAATGTGGCCAGTTGGACAGTTGGACAGTTGAACAGTTGGCCATGCGGCATGCCACCAGGCCGAGCCGACATGGACAGGCGGGCATATGCAGCAGAATTTGTGCGCGATTTTTAATTGAAGTGTTTGCATGCAAATCGTTTATGTGGTCAAACGCATTATTTTCCGATTTCCCTTTTTCCCTTTTTATTGTTTATTTATTATTATTATTTTTTTTTATTTTTTTTTATTTGTTTGTAAAATTTGCACTTAGGGCGGGGCCCTGTTAAAACGTGTGCAACTGCATTGCATTTGTTTAAAGTGCAACGAAATGTTGTCTGTAATTTTCCATGTTTGTGGGCGGTTTAATAACATTTTAAATGCCGCAGACAATAAACAATGCGACTTGTTAAAAGCGGCCTTTAAACGCTTCAAAATTGGTGCGCAGTTCAAATTTATAAAAAAAGAAAATTTGATTGTTTCCCCTTGTCTAGCTGCTATAGGTGCGTATACGTAATGTGTGTGCACTTTAAAGCGGGAACGAGGTGTGCTGTAATGTATGCCACACAAATACACACACACCCACACACACACAGACACATGCAGAGCCGGCACAAAATTAAATTAATATCACTTAAAATATTGTGCGAGTATCGGTTGCCTCGGCGCTTGCCCATGACTATACATACATACATATATAGCCCAGCATGTGGCCAACTGAATCCGATTACACCACGGCCAGTTCTTGCAAATGACAGGACGAAGGGTTTGGGCTACGGGTTACGGGTTACGGGTTATGGGTAACGGGTAACTGGTAACGGGCCACAGGTTGCGGGGCCCGGGGTGCAATAATAGCGCATAATTGAGCACGCGTGTATACGAGTATGGCCCAACTGCACGGCAATGTGCATGTCCCAGAGATACGCGTAAGTGTAGCCGCAATTAAGATATATAAATATTTATATCTAGTACACACACAGACACGCACGTCGGATATATATCTGTGTGTGCGCGCCTGTTATCGATAAAAACATATCCATCACATGTCTGTATTTCATATATCAGCTGCCATGCATCAAATTGGGCAAACCGAAAAAGAAAATGCATACGTAGACTAAATACCCCTGTCGACCGATTGTTCCAAAGTTATATATGATATAGTAGTCCGATATTGATAAGATTTTGCGCATGGCTGGCTTTCCGTTTTTAATTAAGACATCTTAAAGAGGTCCTTTTACCTGTGCTCAATGCTCGACTGATTTTTCTTATTTATATGAACTGCATTCAACAAAATAGCTGGCCAAGATTTAATTAAGAGACTGGTTTGCATAGCAACAGACAACAGACTTGACTAAGTCATCTTGGCTGTTGATATAGATGAGAAATACATTGACTTCATGGGAGACGGGGATGTCTACTACTAATAATACAAAGCGTGTGTTCGGTTGCTTGGCTGCTTTGACAATTGAAATCTATTAGGTCAACGGGCGGGCTTTTGGCCAAAGAGCACGAAATGGCTAAATGAATGGCGGCGCCAATAATAGCCTCGTGGCCAGCTTCAGCCTGGCGGTCAGCGTCAACGCCAGCGCCAGCGCCAGCGCCAGCTTTGGCTTCATAGGCAGCAGCCTATGCATAAATAACAAACATAATTAATTTGAATATGGCGCACGTAATGTGTGCTGGGGGCATGGCCAGGTGCGTTGGTTACCTGGACAGCCAGCGCCGGTAATCAATAACGGAAATACGCAAATGCGACGCACCGGGCACGGAATTGTTGTGACCTCCCGTGCCGCTTCACGTTGCCATCATACACATCATACAATGTCCCCGTTGACCCGTGCCCCTTGCCGCATGATGCATGCAGCAGCTGGGCATCGCATTAGAATTTAAAAACTAATTAATACGCGCGCCAATTGCGCAATTAGCGGCCGCGGAGGCCATCAGAGCGACCGGCTGTGGCCATCGGTAGCCATCTATGTTTTGCGGGTCAGCATTGGCTGGCACCTCGTTGCGGCCCGAGCCTGCCTTTGGGTGAGGTGGGCACTTGGCACTTGGCATAAACGCGCGGCTAGCATTTCAATTGTATTGCAAACTTGGCCATTTGAGCTGGCTAATGAGGTCGGCATTTGGCATTTCGCAGTTCGCATATATTTGACATGCCATACAAAAGGCATCCCAGTTGGCCCGCTGGCCCGTTGGCCACAGGCCTCGCAATTGCAATTGCAATTGCAATTGGAATGGGCATCGGAATCTATAACGCTACTCACACAACACGGACAGTTGCACGGTGGCACGCATGGGCATATCCGGCGAGAGCGCCTTGTGCTTCGCTTGGCAGGTGTATTCCGTATAGTCATCGTTCGCGCCGGGCTTCAGCTTCAGGCTGGAGGTTGTCGTATAGCGTTTCGGTGTCGATTCCTCCACCTTATCGTCGCGTTTATCTGTGGAGTTGAGAGCAAAAATCGACAGCAATTATAATTAATGTAACTATAGTCTATAACAGGTATTGCCAGGCATTGCCCGGCCAATCTACAATTTTTCTGCATTTTATGAAAATGAGCTTGAAGCGACTCGGATGACGATTAAGTACATTTACAAATTTTACACCCTTGCATCAAAGACCTGTCGTGGTCTTAAATTACACATCAAAGTTAAGCTTCCTCTTAACGCTTTGCATGCTGATAGTCAGTCAGTCAATCAGACAGTTCGTCAGTCAGAGCATAAAAACAGTTTTGCATGAATAGATACATGACTTCTATAGTTTATTTGCCTGTCGTCTGCAGTTGCTGCTAATGTGGGGTCGGGCTAGGGGGGTCGGGCTGGGACTCGCATTGCCATAAATAATGACGCAACAAGCGAACTTCCAAAAATGCAGCTGAGCTTGGGTGTGTGTGCGTGTCTGTGTGTTGTGTGCTGTGTGTGTGCGTGTGTTATAAATTCTTGTGCGCTGCGTTAAATGTCTGCGATTTATCATAATAACAACAACAAAACATCAACAGCAGCACTCGGTCGAGCTTTACACAAAGAAAATTAAAATGGCGGGTGTATCTGTGTGTGCATATGTGTGTGTGTGGGTGTGTGGGGGGGGGGATGGTTGTGTGAAGGGCGTTTTCCCTCTGACTGGGTATTGCAAAATTTGCACGCCATTTTCGCGTACGTGCAGCTCCTCTGCCCTGTCCCGTCCCGCACCGCACCGCGTCTAAGTCGTTGTCATAAAGTTTAACGCATATTTTATGAAGTTTTCTCGCACCCCGCACCGTAATTCTCTTGCCCCTCTTGCCCTGACCCACGACCCATGGAATTCATTTGTAGGCGCATATTTTGTGTAATATTTGCTACGCGCACATTTTGTGACATAATTTTTAGTCATAAATTGTCAATGGCTCGTTGTATCTGAAGTATCTGCAGTGAGTCGCTCCCTCTCCCCTCTCTCTCTCTCTTTCTTCCGCCCTCTCTCTCTTTTTTCTGGCTTTCTGTAGGCCGGTTGTAGCATACTATTTGGGTTAAAATGAAGCTGCCTCAACTATTCACGTGTTGAGCATATACGCGAGGTTGGGCTGAAAAGTAATCGGCACCAAAAGGCTGTACACATTGATCAATTGGTATATCGGCTTTCGAATAGTATATTTAGATATAGACTATTTTACTCTTTTGGATAGATGGCAGGTGATTATGTTGAAACAACAACAACAAAATTGTATCTTTTCTCATCTAGATCGAATACTTTTCAGCCTGCCCTCTTGAACGTATTTAACATGGCAGCGGGATAATGAGCAGGCTGCTCGGCCTGTGCCTTGAACTGGCATTAACCGTCATTTACGCGACCACCACACACATATAGGGACGACCCTGAGCCACTGAGCCAGAGCCAGAGTCAGAGTCGAGTCAGCTTCACTGACAGCTTGCAAATGATGCTACAGGCTGCAGACCCGCTGCTGCTGTCCATTGTCGTAAAGTCTTGTTTTTGGGGGGCCCAGCCAGTCCAGCCGCAACATATTGTGTCGTAAACATAATTCATCATGCAGCTACGTCCAGCGCTTCCTGCCCCCTGTGCTGGCCGCATTTCCTTGCGGATTTTCCTACATTTTACGCCGTTTTGCGAAATTTTCTTATTTTGTTTTTCCTCGCTTTTCTTTTTGTGTGTGTGTATGTTGTTTTATTTTATGTTTGCCCAAAAATTTCCATCATCATCGTCGCTGTGCGTTTCACATTTTAAGCATTTTTAACGCGCCAGTTGTGTTAAAATGATTTCGTTAGCCGCCAAATGACAGCCGGAGACGACAGCCCGCACACCCACTAGCCACCCACACACACAACCACACCCACACACACAACCACACACACACCCACTGCTCGACAACACCTATATGTATGCCGCATATCATAATCATTATGAAAATTAAGTGTCGTGAAGGCGACTAAGCGACTAAGCGCCGTATGATGCCCATGCCCATGGCCATGTCCTGGTTAGCCTGGCCATCCCGATGCCTTTATACATTTGCATTTTTCCATATTTTCCGCAACGTCCACGGTCCCGTTTTCCAATTTGGCCGACTGCCGGGCAGCGGGCCACAATGACAAGGCACAAACAGAGGCCAACAGATAAGGGAAAAACGTCAGCATCGGCAGCTAAGAGAGACCGTTTTGTTAGGGTATAAAATTATTATTTAAGCACCGTCATCAAGCAGAAAGTCAACGGGCGGGTCTCATATGTGCCCCGGCCAACTGGTTGACAGCCAAAGGGCTACCCCTTCCCCTCCTTCCTTGTACCCCACCCCCGCCAAAACCCATTTACACTTTTCTCTCTTTGTTTTTTTTTTGGCCAGAGTGGATCAGCCCGTCGCGGTAGCCGTTGCGGGGGCTGCCTAAAAGCGCTCATCGGGTCGATACAGGAACGGCAAAGTGGGGAAGGGGGTGTAAAGGGGGGGGGGGGTGCCATTAGAAGACACATGCGTTGGAGGCTGGATGTTGTTGTGTAAGTGGACATTAAATTTGATGGCTTAGTGTTGTGACACTTGTCACGAGCTGCGTCTATGTGTGCGTGAGTGTGTGTGTGAGCTTGATGTTGATTGCGCCAGCCTTCTATTACATTAGTGCATTATGTGCGAATATATAGAAGTATCTATAGGCATATATGAATTTGCAACTTCGGGCTGACTGATTGAGCGACTGATCTGATGTAAGTGAAGATTCCAATTGCGGCAAATGGTTGAAAAACTGATACTTTGCCCGGGCAACGCCGAGTAATCCTTGCTAGCTGTTATAATACGTATGTTTGTATACCAACCTGGCTTATATTCGACGTTTCCTCTATACCAAACGATTTGCGCTTCCGGCTTCGAGTTGGCCACGATGCACTTGAGCGTGAGGTCCTGGTTCTCGCGCACCTCCACCTTGGAGTTGTGGCTGTAGCCTTTGATCTCGATCGATGAGGGTGGCGCTATAGAAAGAGAAAGAGCGAGAGAGAGAGAGAGCAAGGATAAGTGATTAGACGATTGTTACTTCAAATGCTCGAATCCAACAACTGTAGCAAATAATGCAACCGTCATGGAAGTGGGCGTGGCCGTAGGCGGAATAAAACAATGGCAGAGCAAAACAACGCTCGCTCATTATGCGACAATGCAGCACGTTGGCCAGCTGCTTGGGTGTGCGGGCATGGGCGTAGGCGTGGCAGCCATTGTAGACGACATTGTTGTGCTGTTGTGTGTGTGTGTGTGTGCGGCGGTTGCAGTCGCAGGTTGAATGGCCGCCAAAGTAGTGGATGGCCTGCAGGCTGACGTCTGCCACCAGCTCCCGTTAATGTGCTCAAGTATGAGTCTCAATATTTGTGCAGCACACGGCCAACGGGGCAGGGCAGGACGGGACAGGGCGGGACGGGCGGTAGCCTAACAATGGGAGCATTGCAGCAGAGTTGCAAACACACACACACAAACAAACAGTCGTGGATAAAGTTAAGTGCACGTGTGCATTATTTTAATGCCACCTGAAGGAGTAGGCAGCCATTGCGTCTTGTGTGGCAGCCGCAGACGGTCTGAGGAAAATGCGCTCGAAGCTGCTGCAACACATGTAGAGAAGTTAAAGTGAAATGCGGATGGCAGCTGGGGGCTGGGGGCGTAGGGTGTGTATTTGACATGCAACATATGTTGCCTGCTGTAGAAGTTGTTGCATGCAAAATGAATGCTCAAAGCCGTGGCAAAGCGAGGCTGCCCAAGCATATTGCCAGGGGAGCGCAGACGCTGCCACCGCGTAAGCCGTCCTGTCGAGGTAATTGCTTTTGCTGCTACTCCAAATGAAATCAACACCGTCCGAGCTCCCCATTGATAGCCTTAGCCAAGCCCTGATGCCTCGAAGCTGGCGCGTTGTTTGTGAATTTTATTTGCCTGGCTCGGGGCGCATTAAATTATTATGCACAAATCAAATATACAAAACACAAAATCCCGCGACACACAACAGAAACACAGCAGTACACAAAAGGTGCGACCCTGACATGTGTGTGTGTGTGTGCCTGCGGCATTAAATATTCCAGCTTCTCCAGCCTCCAATTTGGCTGCACATTGAGTATACATAATTTCAGCGCTTACTCCCGAAAGCAGGCAACGCTTCTACACACAAGTTCCCTTTGATTTCATAGATATACTAAAAAATATCTCATAGTTAGCTTTACATTCAAACTATTTAAAGCCGCCTTCGCATTTACTTCAGCTTCCTTCTTATGCAACTTGCTTATCTCGCATCTGTTAAAGGATATTTTCGATTGGGTCTTTAAAAAGACATATTCTTAAACCTATCTACGTGGCAAAGTCAGCCTTAAGTGAAGGCGTTTGTGTGCAAATTGGTGTCGCAAGGACGCCCCAAGGAGCATTACGGCTGTGCGGCATATCCGCGGCAAGGGAGGCGCTTTGCATTGGAAATTCATAATATTTGGCATATTGCAGCAGCAACGCAGCGTCACGACGCCGCGCGTGTTGCATATCTAACAGGAGAGAGCAACTGAGAAATCTAGAAGCGTAAATACTCTTCTAAATATACAAAAATATTGGGAATGTCTGTCTGATCGATTGACTAATTGAATAATGATCAGCGCATAACCCAAACCCAAAGAGCTAAGAAGCTAAATTTTTTACAGTAAATAACAATAAAAAACAACTTAAATGATGATTAAGACGCGAATTTTGAAAAGTTTACCAGAAGTATTGCAAAAAAGGGATAACTTTTTTTAGAAAACTTTTTTGGATCTTCAAAAGGCGTCCGAATGTATCCGTGTTATTTCCCGGAATTTCAGAAAAACCATAGTTGGGGTCATAATTATAATACCCTACATGAGCGTAGAAAGCGAGCAATGCATATACATTTTATGATTCTGTTTTGCACAAAGTCGAGGCAATGCAAGTGCGATTTGTAACAAGTAAATCCTGGGGCGACTTCGACCTGCAAGCACCTACATATATGGGGATTGAGAAGGACCTGCGAGCACACACATATGAGGGGGTCGAGAAGGATGTGTGCATTGTTGATTGGTATGCAAATTGTATTTGATTATTGACATGTGCGAGGCGCATTCACGACAATCGATCAGTGTAGCCGACGGGCCCGAATGGCAGAAGAAATGAGAAGATTGTCGTCGTTTTGTGCTCAGTTGTTGTCGTCACAATTGGCGTTACATGCGATTATGAACGAGCTTAGAAGGTACCATGCTGCAGGTGCAGGAGCAGCTCCATTGTGCGCTCGACCCTACTCCATTGAACCCTAAACATACGAGAGTCGCAGCGATTCGTTGATTAAATTTTATGCACTAGCCCAGCAGGGTAGGGCTAGGGGCAGGGGTAGGGGATGCTGAGGAGGTTGCAAATAATTTATGCAGCCATTGTTGGGCTGCAGCAGCAGCAGCAGCAGCAGCCCGGGCAAAAGGGTGTACAATGTGCAATTTGCCATGAATTCAGGCTGGAGCTCAGCCCGCTAACCCACTAATAGTACGCCTCATAAAAGTTTTATGCGCTGAAATATTTCTCGACTCTTTTCTCTACTTCTTATTTTTTGGTGGGTAAGAAAAGCAAGAATTGGCAATTTTTCCATTTGACGTCAACTGTTTTGCTGGGGTCTGGAGACAGCCTCTGAGTGAGTGAGTGCTGAGCCTTGGGTTCGAGTCCGCGTCCGAGTCCGGGTCCGAGTCGCTGTCGTCCCAGGCACACTCCAAATTGTTCACATCTCTGACATGCGCTCCCTGAGGGAATGGGCTCGAATGGTGACTTTAAGGTCGCAAAACAAATGTTTGGCCATATTTCAGAGCCTCTCACTGGGTGGCCTTAGCTGGGGATTCGAACTTTGATCATTTGCACTACAATTACGATGCGATTACTCGAGTCAAATGAGCGGAAATTGGAAAAATTCTTGACCATTTAAAAATCATTAAAGCACATTTATTGGCTGCCAGCCTCAGCCAGGCCAGGACTGAGACTGAGTCTGAGTCTGAGTCTGCGGCTTGGGGGTTGCTCCAACCGTTCGCCAAACTTCCGTCCCCACCCCCTACAACTTCCATTCGCATTTTCCCATCTAGACTGCATTGCATAACAGAAAAAAATGTTTCTCCTTTTTTTCTTTCAATTTTTGCAATGCTGCTTTGTATTCAAAATTTATAAAGGCAGCTCTGCTTTTTGGCCGTGCATGCCTGGAATTCCATTGTGCCTGGCCCGAAGCAGCTGAATCGCCATTGCCCACGCCCAGGCCCAGGCCCAGGCCCGGGCTCAGGCTCAGGTTCAGGTTGAGGTTCAGACTCTGGTCGTGGGTCCCTATGCGTTGGCAGCAAAAACTTTTGGACCCGGTCGGTCGGTCGGTCGGTCGCCTTGCGGCATATGTGTTTTTGGCTGCGTTTTTAAAAATTAATGGCATGCGAACATTTTCTAAATTTCCATAAATTTGCACGTGGACTTTTGTGTGCAAAAGTTCTTTACTATGCCAACTTATAATCTAATTGCGCCCTCACGTGTGTGTGAGTATGTGCGTGTGTGTGTGCGTGTGTGTGTGTGTGTGTGTGCGTGCAGTTGGGTCCATGAAACTTTTAGCTAAGCGGCCAGCGTACGTTGAAATTAGTTCAAAAAGAACTTTGCATCTGCCTCGTTGGAGTGTTTCAAATTTAATTTGCGAATGACAAAGGTTCGTTCATTAGGTTTCTGCGTTGCATATGCTATTTAAATTAGAGAAAGACAATGAGACACAAACAGAGACGAACACGAAAAAGCATTTAAGAGGGTTGCAATCGATTCCGCAATGTTCTATTCAGTGTAATAACCGCCGACAACAGGTCGGGAATTGCCTCTGGGAATAGGGAAAGATATATAAATTTTTGCAATCTATAATCAATATGCTTTTAACTCATGCAATTCTAGTTGGATTTGTCTAACTTCAAAATCGAACCAATATACCCCGTTTTGTGTGCTTGATGTAATATGAGATCAATAGAGAAATTACAGAGGAGTCATCCTATAGCCAACGAAACTTGACTGGCAAACAATGCGAAAGCAGGCATCAATCAATAACAGGTATAGGGGGGGGGGATGGTAAATTAGCTTAATAAATAAATCAAATAAATGTTACTTGAACTTAATTGAATTATTACGCATTTGTCTACATTTTGCCGGGCTAATTGCTGCAATAATGTCGCACGTGTTTTCATGGATGCCTAAGGGACATACCTATGTATGTAAACACACATACACACACACACATACAGTCATAGCCACACATATTTTAGTCCGTCAGTGAAACATAGTAGATGCCATTACAGAACAAAAGAGAGAATGGCACCTAGCGGGTGTAAGCGAGAGGGACGCACAAGTACCGACAATTATGACAAACATTTCTTCATGGGCTGCTGTGTTGGGACACAACAAGAAGAACAAGAAGAAGAAGAAGGCAGAGGCGCCGCCGGACGACCTTTTGCCGCAACAACAACAACAGCAAAACAAAAACAACAACAACAACAACAGCAATAACTAACGAGCTTATACGAATCCAACCCATACATATACACAACCCATACATATACACTCAGAGAAAAAACCAGAATTAATCGTAAGTTAAAAATGAAGCTGTTAGTTTATAAACTTTTTTAATTTAAGTATTCCTTACTTATAAATCTTGTTCTTCTTTTTTAGAAAGTGTTGGACTTATCTTATGCATACAAATTATTTTTTTCTGCTTAATCCAATTAACTTTTAAATCGAGGATAATTAATCGCTAATAAAAGAACATAAAAACAAATACAACTGAAATATTGAGCAGAACTCGTTATGTATGTCGGCCATGTTTGCAATATAGAACGTCCTTTTTTCTCTGAGTGTACATAGGAACTGGCGAGAGATTTTTTTCTTCTTTGAGTTTTTGCAAGGCTCCTCGGCACACATCATCATTGTCACAGCTCATGGCGCGTAATTAACTAAACAAACGTCATTAGGCATGCGCATATATGTGTGCGAGATGGTGTGCGCGGGTGTGTATATTGGTGTGCGTGTGTGTGTGTGTGTGTGTGCATGTGTGAGCCTTGGGCAAGACAGCAGCATCGCAGTCGACGTCGTCGTCATCGTCGTTGTCGTTGCCGTTGTCGTTGCCATGGACCATCATAGAAGTGGGCTGAAGTGGGGTACTCGCTGCGGAATCTCTACAAGAATAGAAGGCAGCCAAACGAAGCAAAGGAAATGAAAATCGCTGTCATCAAATGTAGCGCAATTTCTTGAGTGATTACAACAACAGCAAGCGGGAGCAGCAACAGGAGTACCCACACATTCAAAGTGATTACACGACAGCAGGAATAACAATGCAACGAGACCAACACACACACACACACAAATACACTCTTACTTGCCCACACACACATGCATACACTGATACCCATATACACCCAACACTAAAAACAAAAATAAATTCATTTCGCTTCAATTTGAAAATGCTTGCTTCCCTCCCTCTTCCCTCTTCCCTCTTCTCTGTTCCCGTCCACCACTCCCACTCCCACTCCCCTAACTTGGTCCTGACAGTGTCAGCTCAGACTGTGACTCCTTGGAGCAATAAACTGCGCTAAATTCAGCTCAGCTCGCACAAAGTTGTTGTTGTTGCTGTTGTTGTTGTTCCAGTTGCTGTTGCTTTGCAAATTGCTGACAATAAATGTTGGCAGCGACAACCAACAGCCGCCCCGCCATGCCATGCCCCCAATTTGGGCACCCGCATGCGGAATCTCCAGCATTTAAATATGCAAGTGCAAATGCTATAGGTGCAATGAGCGAGAAACTAAGGGGTAGGAGGTTCTACGAATTGTATTTATTACCGGAATTAATTGATGCTGCCTGCAACCAGAGCCTGGACTGAAGTTAAGAGGAAACTGAGAGCTCTAGTTAGGAATCGACCACAAATGAATGTCGTGCACGCCAAGCAGCTTGAACTGTATCTTAAACTCCCATTTAATTATATTTTGCCATGAATTGAAGCCTTTGTATGCTCAAAAATGAAACTAATTTAAGCCAGAAACAGATCATATTTTTCCATCCAACTTGAACTGTCTTGAACTGAAACAATTTTAGCTGATCTGATTTCAATTACAATAGTTTGTATCATGTTTTCTCCACCGAACTTTTTCTACCCCTAGTAAAATCGTTGCTTTCAGGCTTTCTTCGGGCACTCACTGACCATTCCCAGAATGAGCAGTGGCATAGCTTGCCCGGACAGGCTATAAATTTTCTCGCACCGGGTCGCTGATTTCCCATTACTATCTCTTTATCCTATCTAATTAATACTCTATATATCTAGTATACATTTCTATACTTCATTAACAACTTCTTTCTTTCGTTTTTTCCTATTTAATTATAAAGTAAATTACGATTATTTTTAATTTTTACTTAAGAGCACTATTTTCTCTACTTACACCCTTCTTCTTAGCTGTAGTCACTGACACAATTAACTGTGAAAAGGGGCATAGCTGGGTGGACGGGCAAATAAAATACCTTCATCGTTCGGTGATGCTATTGGAAAATTGTGTATTTTAATTAATGATTAATTAGGAAGACACTCGTTTTTGTCGACCATTAAATAAAAATAGTGAAACAAATTTGATAGCCGTAAATTGAACTACAGACAATTTCGTTTAGTTTCGAAGACATTTAAAGTACGTAGAAATAAAATATGTAGTCTGGGGCTTACTTACATATGACAGTCAGCTTGGCATTCGCCCGAATGGCCGAGTTGAGGCGCGCTGGCCCCACCTGGCACTGATACTCGGCATCATCGTTGATGGAGGCATTGGAGATGCGCAGATTGTAGACACCCTGTTTGCGATCACCCAGCACGGAGTAGCGCGGAAAGCCGGGTATGACCGCTGAGAAGCCCAGGGCGAAGCCATCCTTGGTCCACTGCACGGCGCCGGCCACGTTGGCCACCTCGCAGCGCATCATCGCCTCGGCGCCCTCCAGCACTTGCAGATCGTGCGGCGTTGTGCGAAACTTTTGCTGCTGGGCGTGGCTGGGCAGGGGCAAGAGTAGCGCCCATAGAACTGCAAGAAAAGAATAAACAAAAAGAAAATTGGAAAAGGATCGTTGGAAAAATGCAAGATTAATTGTCAGGCCATTTGTTATTCTTGGCCAGGCCATGGCGTCTCATGGGAACGGGGGCGTTGACTTTCATTTCCATTGGATACGTGACTTTCCATTACAGCTGAATTATGAAATGTGTATTTAGCCAGCCGGCAAAAAACAATGAGCGCCGCCCGGAGTCACAAAGAGACAATGGAGCCGCGCACAGAGACTTTCCTAAATAGCAAATCCTGCCCGCAATAAAACAGGACATGCCGCTGTCAGAGCAGGAGCCGCCGCAGCAGCAGGAGCAGCAGCAGCCGCAGCCTTTACCCGCCGCTAAGCTGCCGCAGAGCTGCATTTGGGGGTGAAGCTGGGGCTGGAGTCGGAGCCGAACTTTGACCGCTCAAAATGAAAAGTTTTTTAATGAAAAACAAACACATTTCCCCTCGCTGCTGCTGCCCGCTGCCCGCAGCCCATTGCAATCCAGCTCACAAAAGCCAATTGTGGGCGTGTCCGGCATCCGCCACGGCGACTGTTTGCCAAGACTTATTGCGGACTGCATTCGCAGTCGCAGTCGCCAGCAGTTTATTTCTTGCCAGTGCCACCGCCGCCAAAACTATTAAATTGTGTAAAAAAAAAGTAAAAAAAAAATAGGAAGAGGCGCGACCAGAGCCGAGGCCAGAATCAACAAAAGCATTTAACGCGGCCATCAGGCAGCTACAGTTGTTTTAGGGCCAGTGCCCATGTCCGTACCCGTGTCCGTGCTCAGAGCTCAGTGCACTTTATCCGTGGAACGAGGCTTTCATAAATTTCAAACGGATCTGAAGGTGGGAGGGTCTACGGTCTGTGGTATGCGGAATGCGGAATATGCGCGCATATGGCCAAAAAGTGGAGGAGCTGTTTATTTATTAGCGCCGAAATGCAGTTTTAAATACCACAACGAACGAGCTAGTCGCGAGTGGCAGATGAAATTCCAAACTTAAAACAAAACAAAAACCTTTTAAGAGTGCGCTAGTCGGGTGTGCTCGACTTGCAGATACCCTTAGCCCAGTGCGAGCGGGCAACAGTCGGGTAAGTCCTAGCCAATATACTCTTTTACACTTTATAGTATGAAAACAAAGAAGAAAAAATCACTAAAACTTGCCGAAAAATGCCGAGGCAATGATTAATATGGCCACTATTTGCATACACACGATGTCTGAAATGAATTTTAAACACAATCCCTACCATGCGGGACTTGTCGGGGGTCTTGTCAGGGGTCTTGTCAGGGGTTGTGCCTTGGATCGGTTGTGCCTGCCAACTCTTTACGATTTCATTATTTTGCTCTTTCGTACATAATTTGCGTTTTCGAGCCGAAGAATGCGATACGAAAAGTTGCTCCGGCTCCGGCTCCGCTCCTGTTGTTCTTGTTGTCAATGTTGTCGCGCAATTTAGCATAGAAGTTGTTGTTGTCGCTGTTGTTGTTGTTGCTGTTGTTATTGTTCTGGGCAGAGCGGCAGCAGCCAGCATTACTGTCAATTTATATAAATTTTCAGATGCCTTGCCCCCAACCTCGCTTTATCTGAATGAAACTGTCAAGCGCAGGCGAGCCTTGGCCCTTGGCTGGGAACCCTTGCCAGCAGCAGCAGCAGCAGCAGCAGCAGCAGCAGGCGCGGCTATAACCTTTGCCCCTCGAGGGGCACGGTCTACGCAAATTCGAGCCTATTTCACAGACATCACACACACACACTCGCATTGGTTGGGCTGTGGCGAGAGTTCATAGTTGAGTAAATTTTTACCTCGTTCATGATGGGGCGCATCATTGGCGAACTTGAGCGGCATGTGTGTGCTTGTGCGTGTTGGTGTGGGTGTGGGGTTGCGGGTGTGTGTGTGTGTGTGTGTGTGTGCGTGTGGGATTGCGGGTATGTGTGCGTGGATTTTCAACAAATTTGCCTAGCTTGTTGTTTTGTGCTCATTGCCATTGTTGTTGTCCCATATTTTTGAAGCGAAAAATTTTAATAAAGTAAATTCCTATTTTACGGCCTGAGAGGAAATGGGCTTCCATTTTGGCCGATGGGTGTATTAGGCACGGCTCATCCTTGGGCGCACATTGTATTGCGAAAGCGTCATCAAACTGAAATTGAAGCATGACAAGCAGTTCACCCATCCAACACATACAACATACTCGCAGACAGACTTGCACACGCACGCACACATAGACACTTCATATGTCATACGTGTCACACGTATTGCGGCCGGAAATAGTCGATGGAAAAACACGCAACAAGCGGAGACAGCGACAAGCAAAGTGCGAAAAGGATTTAAATGCTTTTCGTGTCGCCTTTTGACCGCGCCCGAGTCCCTGCAATCGGATGGCCAAGATTGGGAGCGGTGCAGGGCACCCCTCAACCCCAAGTGCCATTGTCAAATTTGTGCACTTGGAGAAAAATGGTATTCTAATTCAACTAGAATTGAAATCAATAAAAACGGCTTGAATTCAGTAGAAGTATATATAAGTAAATTGCAACTAAGATTGAGTACAAGAGTTGAGTGCTATTTTAAGGAATATCAGGATAAAGAAAGAAATTCTTAAAATAAAAATTCTTGTGCTCAGCTGAAGAAATATTGACATTAGCTGGATTTTTGGTAGAAAGTACTTGATTCTTTCTTCGAGTGTGTGTGTGCTGTGTGCGCAGCGTGTGTTGCTTTTCCTGTCGCGCGCGCTTTCTTGATTGTTTTTGAAGCTGGAAATGGAACGGCACACACACAAACATACACGCAGAGACGACACACATGAGGACATCCGCACACAAATCCCGGCCGCAGTGCCCTGACATTGCGGCAGTGGGCAAAAAGGGTTTTATTTTACGAGCGGGACTATCAGTGTTATTGTTATGACTGAAATTTGATGGCCTCAAACGCTTCTGGCTGAAACTGAAACTGGAGCTGGAACGGGAGCAGGAGCGCGTGCTGGAGAACTAGCCAAGTGACGAATGTGTGAAGTGGTGGCGCACCCATCGCCGGTCCCTTGCGTTGGTCCTTTATGGCGCTGACGCAGTCAAACGATGATGATTCCTGCTCCCGCCCAGCCCCAGTTAGTTATCTGTCACGGCCTGGCCGCTGATTAAGCAGCCCTTTCAGTTGGCGCAGATTGGTTTAACGAGGGTCGGGAGCGCAATAGGCTGCCCGCCCAACCGCCCAACCGCCCGCTCGCATCAGTTGACACCTGGTTAGCCTTGGCGTAGCAATACGATGCCTGCCAATCTCTGACACCATACATATATATATATAAGCATATACCTCTTTCTACACACGGCAGCACTTAAGTTTTATTCGCATGGCTTTAAATGCTCACGTAGTATTTGTGGCCCGCATCGTTCTCCCAAGCACCAATTTGAGCCTGGCGAATTTGGTGTTTCGTGCGAGGCGCGCGTTAATTTGATGATTATGATTTTCACACTGGCGAATCGTGAACATCTTTTACGGGTTTGCTTTTGCCATAGCCAAAGTAGGCTGTGCTGGAGCTAACTGTCGCAGTTTGGCATGTGGCATGAGGCATGCGGCATGAGGCATGTCAATTGTGCCACCTTGCGGTATGCCTTGGCCACGCCACGCTGTCAACAACGTGCTTTGCATGCCCAACTCGACGAATTCGTTATAAAATATTGTTAGTCCAATTCAGCGTCGCCTACTGCTACTGCTGCTGCTGCTGCAAATGCAATATAACAATAGCTGCGGGACCTCTCCGCCTAATGGTGCATAGCTCTATCCCAGTTTCCCCTTCTACCTTGGCGCGCGTACGTGCAACTGCAGCATATGCTCCACTCGATTGGACACATGGCCTCAAGCTTGAATCCTTTTTGGCTCCTGGCCTCTGGCAACGGCAAGAACTTATGTACAAACATTGCGGCTGCTGACTAAACGGAGCCTGCCCTGGCAAAGCATCTCCTGTCACTTCCAGCCTTTTCGTGTGATGGCAGCTGGCCCAAAATATGTTGAACGCAAGGGGCATGAGCGGAGAGTGTGGGCCAATTAATCGCATGCATTGGCTGAAGTTGGCATCATTATTGTCCATTTTGGCTGACTGCAGATGTCAGTCTTCACTTTATTGGGCAAACACATGCAGAATTCACTCAGAGAAAGAATCGAGTTCTTTTTACTCCAGTTAATATCTACCCAAGATTGCAAAATTTTTGGCTCTTAACGAAAATCTTTTTTTGTTTGCATTGAGATTGTTTTATGTTTATTTCAAGAATGTAATATTAACAATTAATTTTTTCAATAAATATTTTTACCTAATACAAGTAATTGATTGATTTTTTATACCCTGAACCCATTAAAAGTGTGTAAAAAGGATATAATGTATTTGTGCAAATTTATGTAACAGGCAGAAGGAAGCATTTTCGACCACATAGTGTATGTATTCTTGATCAGCATCAATAGCCGAGTTGATCTAGCCATGTCCGTGTGGCTGTCCGTCCGTCCATCTGTCCGTCCGTCTGTCCGTGCGTCTGTCCGTCCGTCTGTCCGTATGTATGAACGCAAGGATCTCAGAACTTATAAGAGCTAGAGACTAAAATTTGGGCTGTAGGTCCTCCTAGTCCCCGCGCAGATCAAGTTTGTTACCGATATTCGATAACTGCCCCGTTCCCAAGAAATCGAGAAAAATCGATATCGAAATCCTGTTTTTGAGCAATTTTGGTTAATAATAAGAGCTAGAGTCTCCAAACTTGACATGAAGCTTCTAGAATAGTATATATATATCAAGTATTTTATATCTTATACCTATCGCCTGTGGAAAGAAGAGGGTTTAGGATATGCCCTAGTCGGGAGCTCCCGACTAGAACCTCTTGTTTTGTAATATCGAAAATCAGTTTTTAGCTCAATTATCTTTAAAATAACCAAGGAATATTGAAGGACGAAATGTACTAGAAACTTGAAAGAAACAATCGGTTTGTATTCTAAAGTCATGCTAAAGTTTACAACTGGATTTCTCGAGGGGTCGATTCAAGGATTCTCATATTCCACCTGAGCAGCTTCAGGCAAACACTTTGCCTGAATTCTTTCCCTCAACATTGAGACCTGCGGCAAAGGGAAGGGCAACATAATCACCAACAACATTATTAGCATCAACATTGCCGTAACGGCGCCGGGATGAGGCCATAGTGCAACACAGCTTGCCAACCCCTCCTGCTCAGTTATCCACAGTCTTGAGACTTTTTCCGTGCCAACATAAAAAAAAATTGCGAAAATGCGGCAGACAACTTGTAACCTGCAACCTGCAGCTAGGTAACTCACGCTTAAAATTCTGCAACAACTAATTTTATTTATGCATTAACTATGAATATTTGCGGCGCCAAGCGACCGCAGCGAGTCGCGAGCCTTTGCCAATTTTTCGCAGGACTAAATTAAGAAGGAGACCATGAACCATCTAATAAATAAATGGGAGCAGGAATGAACCGAGCTATCCACAGACTGCCGAGAGATAAATGCCCCTGCAGATGAGAAATATATATTTATACATGTTATATAGTAACCCGTACAGCTAGTTGGTTGTTTCGAGTGATAAGAATAAATTCATGCATATACCTTCATCGAATACCATTTCTATCTTCTTAAAGATTCAACTAAATAATTCATAAATATTTAAATAAATATTACTTGCTGTTGGCATCTCTAAAAATGATATTTGCGAATTCTGCTGCACTTGAAGTGCTCCAAAACTAGAAAACTTGTTGAGGCAACCGTCGAAATGCTGCCGAATGCGATTTGAGTGCTTGAATGTAGGGCGCGGAGGAGTTGGACGCTGAAGTGGTTTTAGGGTATATTCTGTGAGTGTTGCGTTTGATTAAAGTGGTCATCGTGGCGCATACCTGTTGCAGGCAGCAAGGTGAATGCCGCATTCTGCATGTGCCTGCTGCTGCCGTGGCTGCTTGCACCCACTTTAAGGGTTCTCAGTGGCGCATAGTTTTTGCCACATCTCGTGCAACCACACAGATACATACATATACACATTTATGCGTAGTTGTGCCTCAATTAGCTAGTCGCATATCAAGAGGGGGCCAAAGCTCACTTTTAAAATGTGAAAAGTACAATTTTTATTATTTTTTTTTTTTGACTTCTGGACAATTGTGGGAAGCGACAGTCCATTGTTTTGAACATGCGTTCCGACAGGAAAATAATTTGGTCAGTACACGCTACAAGCGCAGACAATTACAAGTGTTGACCACTAAAAAGATCGCGGGGCTTTGTTGCCCGGGGGGAGAGCCTCTACCCTCTGTGGGGCATTTAAATTAAATGCCAATCTCTATAGAAATCCAAAGCTGATTCGAACGACAAGCATCTGAAAAATTGCTCCCAGCATGCTTGATTTATTTATAACACATGCGACGCATCTCATATACTTATGAAATTCACAGAATAAAGAAAACGTATACCAATCGACAACAACAACAACAAAGATGTCGACAGGATACAGCGGGACAAACGACATAAAAAGCGACATCATCCAATCAATTTATGCGCCAATGTCTCCAGTGGGTGGCTTGGGCAGCACATGAGCAGGCTCACAGATTGGAAAATGGATAATTGGAAGTGGGTTCGAGTTCGATTTGGGGCTCCTTTGATGGGGCGCAGGGTGGGTGCGTGCGTAATATTATCTTTAAAAAATCATTTCAGTTAAATCGAATTTTTAGGGCAAATCTATAGCAAGCAGTTCCTTTATACCATATCTCCTGGGTGCGGAGGTAGAAACAGAGTAGAGCCCTTCCTGACTGACAGCTCCAATAACTACAACAGACTCCAATTTTTGCGCAATAAACCCATCAATTGAGAATGGTGCCGATTTGGTCAAGAAGCTGTCATCATTAGTATTCTCATCCTAGTAAAAGGACAACTCAAATCCCGACTCCTGCTCGATTTCAACTTTAATTCTCCATTCAGGCGAATGCATTGCTTGATATTTTTGGCTGTCGTTGTTGTTGTTGTTGTTGTTGTTGTTATTGTAACGCTTTCAAAGTTATTTGCTGTCCATTTCCAAACATTAAACCAGAGTGACTTGAATAAATTTCATATTTGAAAGCCTCACACACACACACACACACACACACATACACAGCATACAAGAACACACACACACGGTAAATGGGGAAGGCGGAAATATCGAAACCAAAGTAAACCAACATGGCTAATATGTGCGGAGCCGACGGCGGCAGCCACTTTGGCGGGGTCAGCGGTAGGAAGGGGCAGCCTCTGCTATCCAGAGCCTGAGGTAGGCACAAGCCACTGAGCGTGTGTGTGTGTGTGTGTTGGGGCATAAACCAAAAATTCCTATACGCTGATGCAGCAATTTCCGGCAGGAGCGAAAGTGGTGCGTGCGACAGCAGTGGCTGGCCTGGCCAGTGGGCGTAGGCGTAGGCATGGGCGTGCCACCAGCTCGTCCTTTGCCTCACCGCCGCCTTATCACAGTGTCCCGAGTGGGGCAGGCAGGCAGGCACTCAAGAATTTTTGCTGCTGCTGTGGCTGGTCGGTGAGTCGACGGGTCGGTCGAAATAGCTGATATGGCTACTGCGAAACTGATGCCATTAACAGACGCAAATTTCATTCATATTCATACACTTGACAGTGGTTTCGGGTTTAGGCATTCAGTTTTTGCCTCGACTGGTTGCCATTTTTTGCCAAAGAGAAACAGAAAGGAAGACCGAGAGCAAGAGCGAGAGCGAGAGAAAAAAACGTCGACTATATCGAGGCAACATCTAGTTGGAACCGCAAAGAATTTTCAAAATTATGGCAGCAGTTATCGGGCGTGTCAGCAAATGTTGCCAAAATTGAGGCATGCGAAATTCAGAATGGATAAGCAAAATGAAGATGTATCTGTGGTTCAATGAGAACGAAAGAGGGCGACTGAGGCAGAGGGAAAGAGAGAAAAAAGCATTGCTCAGGCCAAATGTGCTACGAAGCACACAAGAGCGAGGTTAACTTTGGAGTGCCACAAATGACATAAGTCAGATGGGTAGATGATATAGTTAAGAGCTTTATGCTCCACCCTTTTTAAAATAGCACTGACTAATATATCCTTGGGATAAGAAAATAATGCATCCATCGACAAGCCTGCGATTCCCCACTTAGACAATTTATCTACCTTTCAGAGAAAACAATAAAGTTGTCCATAAACCGGGCCAAAAAATAGAAAGCTATTGAAAGGGTCATAGAGCCTGAGAGACTAGTTATAACAAATATATAATCAGAGGGACAGAGAAAAAAGCTTTTTATCAACTCGGCTGATCACAAAAGTATATATTTATATCCATGCGTTACACTCTTCTTGTTAAAATTGAAAGGCAAATAGCCTAGAACCTGAGACGTCGAACTTGAAAAACGGCAATTAGGGGAGACACCTGCAGCTTGCAGCTTGCAGCTTGCATCGGCAGCTTGCAGCGTGCAACTTGCACCACCAAATGACATCGGCGGCAACGGGTGAGGCTGGCGAGTTGTTTGTCAGCTTATTGTTTGCTTTAATTGCCGTTTGAGCTGGCAACGCGGAGCATTTGCATTGTTTGTCCAAATTACTCGAAGCACACACTTGCCCCTGCCACACACACACACAGTGAGTGGAACGGTGATGACAATGGAAGTCACCCCAGCGGGTTGCGAGCGAAAATACTGCGAGGAGGATGCTGCTGCTGGTCGGGCAAGGGTTAACAGGAGTCGAGTTACCAGGATTGGAATGAGACCAAATCTGTGCACACAAAATAATGTTTGCGCAATCGAACGACAATGCGAGAGGGATGGGGGATGAGATGAAAGAATGATTGTGCTGTCCGAGCTGTCCAATGAAGCATGTCTGCGTGTGAAACCCGATGCGAAGAAGAGTGAGGGAGAGGGCGAGTGGGGGGGGGGGGGGGGGGGATAGGGTGGTGGGAAGAGCTGTTGCATAGTTCCCAGCAATTGTTGCAGAGGAAAACGAATTTTTCTCTGTCGCAATTAAAAGCGCTGCGAAGCCATCGCCAAGTTTTTCCCAGTTCCCAGCAAATGCCGCGTCACAGATTTCCACACATGAACCACCGCCCCCCTCTCGTGTTCCCTCTAACCTGATGATGGGGTCAGCGGCAAGCCGGCGAAGCGGAACCACACGTCAACTGGACAGGTCGGTGCAAAAGGTGCAAAAGGTGCAAAGGCAAGCGACTCGCCCGAGACAAGTTAACTGATGCGTGGCACAAAGCGTGCAGCCGACACAGACAAAGCCAACAACAGCTCGGACGAAGACGAAAACGAAGGCGAAGACAAAGTTCACACGATGCAGCGCGATAAGCCAAAAGCCATCCACGAGATGCGGTTGCCACAGGCAGCTGCCGCTGACGACTTGCAGCATGTGGCAGGCTGCAGTGTAGCCAAAACCGGTTCAACACGCGCCAGCGTGTCGCAGCAATTAGGACCTGGCTTGGCTCACAAATGCTGCCTGCTGCCACACACCGAAGCATGCAACAAAGCTCACAAATCATGCAACTCAAGTCGAATGTATGCAGAGCTGATCAAATATTAATTTTCAATATGTGAAACAAGCTGAACAACAGAACTCAATTTATAACTCGGACTAACATACTTCTTGTTGTACACAAAAAGCGTGTGAAGTGGGGTATACACAACTAATGCTAGTGTATGCAACAATATAGATAAAAAGTCTTACAGGAGAACAATTCAACGAAAGTGAAGCCCGTGAAAGGATCTGTCAACAAATAAAAGTTATTTAAGAATGAGCGAACGGGGATGCGTGCAGGGTATCTTCTTGTCGGACATTCGCAACTAGTCCACTCTTATTTGCTCTTCTTCTTATTGTTGTTGAGTTGTAAACTTATTGAATCTGCATAAAATATGCAGAGGATTCCAAACTCACACACACACATACACACACACACTTGGCACACACACACATGTTGCACAATAAAGGCACTTGGGTAGAGGGAACACGAAAAGCGAACATTCATAAATAAATAAAATTTCAAAATTCATCCAACTTGCGATGATTTCGATTTTAATGCAAAAATACAATTTGAAAAGAAGCAGCAGCAGCAGCAGCAGCAAGGAGACCAACCGTATCTCAGTCATGAGCGTGGGCGTGGCTGTGAGGCGCCTGTGGTTTTCCTTCGCATATCGATAACAGGACCCGGCCTCACATCAGACGGAGGACCAGACGTTGGGATTCACGCACAGTATATCTCTGGCCGGGCGCACACAAAGGAAATCGACTCCCTTTGAGCAGAATGATGCAATTATTTACACTTGATTAAATACTCAAGAAAAGTGAAAGTGTGTGGAAGCAAGTGATGCGGGGTGGGCCAAGGATTGGGGGTGCGGGTGGGGGTGTTTCTGTCGCCCGAAACGAACACATAAATTTATATTTTAGGCAAATTCAAAGTGTGCCACACGCACTTTTCGTATTGAGCTGTTTTTCAGAAATTCATAAATTTAAATTAGCAAATGAAGCCATCGATCCGGGCAGCTCTAGAGGCTGGAAAGGGAACGGAAGGGAAGGGGGCGTGGTATATACCTATCCGCAAATGATATTCAATTACAATCGCAGTCAGCTCTACCCAGGGCAAACATTTAATTTATTGACTGTGCGCTGTGAAGGCGTTTCTTATTACCAAAAGTGCCAAAGCGCTGTCATTGCCATGGCCAACGCGGTGGACACACCAACACCCCCCCCCCCCCCACCCCCCACCTCTACCCCCAACCGCACCCGCAGCAGTTCTCCTGCCACTTCGCTTGCCTCTCTGTAACCATCTGTCAGTCAGGCAGTTAGGCAGGCAGTCTATGACGAGTCTCATTTGGCATTTGCTTGATTTGCTCTCTTTATTTATTCATCCATCCTGTCCAAACTGTCTGAGCGAGGGGTCGATAAGGGAATGGGGGCAGCTACTTCTTCTTCCTCTTCTGCTTCTTTAGCAACTGCTACTTCTTCTTCTTCAATTGTATCAGTCCGCATTGCACGCTTACCAAATCAATTCGCATCAAAATCGAACCGAAACCCATCAAAATTGAGGCGCAGTCATCTATGATGCCATCTAGAGTCCACACCCAGGACCCCGTCTACCCCTCTACCCCCGCTCCCTCTACCACTGTGTGTGTGAGCTTGTGCATTTCAACGGTATATTCTGCGTAGGAAATACGCTGGGCTGCACATTGCTAATATCCTGCGCACCACCCTTCTCCACGATTCTCAACTGAAATACATTTCATTAAGATACCCCCACAGACCAAGGAGAAACGCGTAGACTTCTTTAAATTAAGTATAGCGTAGTCTAGAAGTTCGCTTCTTGCGGCTGGACCAGAATGGACATTAGGCGTCCGTTTCGATGGCGGCGCAGGAAACGATAAAGATACGAGTACACTGAAAAAGAAAATGATAGAACAAATAATGCCAAATTGAATACAAAATGCTTATTTGTTCATTTCAAAAATCCATTTGTTATCTTTGTAGCATAAACACAATTTTGACATCAAAGATAATTCATATTAAATTAAAGAATGTATGCACACGAAATACAATTAAATGTTTGCGAGCGAAACAGCATGAATTCCAGTTGGAACTACCCTTTTCTCTAAGTGTACGGCAGCGTAGCAATAAAACTGTTTATTTGGCATTGGCAGCGAGGCGTGGCAAGGGGCCATCTACACACTCGAAACACAAACACAAACATAAACACAAACACAGGCGCATTGTGGGATGTGTTGAAAACTCATAAATCTGAACACAGATGACAAACTGAGGCAGGGATCAGATCCAGGGGCAGTGGCAGTAGCAGGGGCAGCATCAGTCCAGGTAGCCTCTGTCTGCGGCGCAGAGCAATTACCACATGCTACGATTGACAAACGCTGCAGGAGTTCAACTCGCCTGCGGGAGCTGTGCGGCAAGTGGAAACTGGAGAACAGGAAAATCAGAGAATCGGAGAAACTGGAGAGACGGCGACTTCAAGTGCGCAGCGCTCTTTTATATCTCCTCTCGTCTCGTCTCATCTCGTCTCGTCTCGACTTGTTTCTGTTTTCTCTTTTTTTTTTTTGAATAGTTATTGCCACATGCTGCAAGTGCAACCGATTTATTTATACACACACACACACACACACACATACACATTTATTTATATGCATTGTGCTGCTGCCGTTTGCTCACAAATTGGATTTGCTTGTTTGCTGTTATTGTTGTTGTTGTTGTTGTTGCTGCTGTTGTTGCTGCTGTTGTTGCTGCTGTTGCACTGTTGACATCCCAGCAATTACAGCGGCATTCTCAACAGCTTGGCCCGCCCCTGCGGCTGTAGGCGTGGCAGCACGAAAGAGCGTGTGGCCAATGTAGTTTATAGTTTTATATAGCCCGGCGCTATTTCGGTGCTGGCCACTCCGCAGGCGGCAAATAAACACACGCACACACACACGCACTCACACACGCACGCAGGCACACAGCCTGCCACAGTGTGTGGCAAGTGCAAGTCATAAGCGCGACAGCTTTCGGCTTGTGCATTACGTAAACACAAAGACACCAACGCAGCCGAGCTCAGCTTTTGTGTCACCTGCGTGGGCAAAAGCCACCGCTCAGACGGGCTGCCAAACTGGTTGCTCGGCTCAAGGTGTTGCGGCAGCCAACTAGTCAAGTACCGATATATACTATATATATATACTTTATATATACATATGCATGCAGTATACATGCGACTGCCCACACGGGTCGAGCGGGCGCAATCTTTCAAACTCGGCTGGCAATTGACAGCTGGAGAGCAGCGCAATTAACTTTGGAGCGAGAACAAACAAAGTCAAACGCAGACCACGAAGCCAAGTGGCCAATGGCTTCTGAGATGCTTGCTGCAGATATACTAGCTACTCTGTACAGTGAAATCTATCCCGAGTGAACAGAACTACTCTTCAAAGATTTGTCGAAGAAATGGGAAAAAACTCTATTTATTATATACAACAACAAATATGTTTTTTAAGGAAAATCACATTGATTACTTCCTTAAGATTTTCTCCTGCCATTTTTTGTATAAATTTGTAGATAGTAATTGTACAAGCAAAATTGAATCCATTTAATTAGAAAGGCTTGTGGGGAGTTGTTCGCCGTTAGCAGACTTTTTACTGTATTTGGCAGATTATCCGCTGAAGATATGCGCGTTGCAAGGACTCTTCATCCTGTATTCCCTTCACTCCATCTCCTACTCACTTTTTGTGTGTGCTAAGCACTTGCCCTTTGAGCTCTAGAATGAATAGAAAACGCAGTCTTGTTTCCTGCATGCATCTCTCTCTCTCTCTCTCTCTTTCTCTCTCTTTCTCTCTCTCTCTCGCTCCCTCCCTCTCCATCTCTGTGTGGTCGCTGGTCAAGCGGTGGCTCCTATTGTCAATGCACTTCAGTACATTTACCAGCTGTCAGAGACAAACGCAGCTGAGAAACCTTTGGCGCTTTCTTTGCTGCTCCACCTGCTGCCCCTCCTACCCTGCCCCTACCTAACTCTGCCCATTCTCTTGCTTATCTCTCGCGCTCTCCTACTATCTATTACGACATGTTTGCCGTACACTTTCGCCGAGACTCTTCTGTGGCACACACTTCAGCGTTTCAGCCACAAAAAAAGAATCGCACTCTTCTTCTGTATACGTGTCCTTGTGCTTGTTTATTTGGCCCTCGAAAGTCCGTCCTTCCGTCCGTCCGTCCTTCCGTCCGTCCGTCCGTCCGTCCGTTAGTCCGTTAGTCCGTCCTCGTGCCCGCATGTCCGGCTGTCTTTTCTGCCTGTTTGTTGACATATTATGATCCTTGATTATTTTGTGCTGACAAATAAATGCTTTTATTTTGCTTTTCTATGCTTTAACTTCGCATTCAACTTCATCTACATCTTCTGCTTCTACCTTTTGCTACCAATTTCCTTGCCCGCTTGTGGCATTCAGCTTCAGCCTGTGGCCGCCGTTGCCAGGTGCGCGGGCTTCCATTTCATTTTTTTTTTTATTTTGGCTAATTGGTCCAAAGCAAAGCTCGGGAATTAGTTGTCCGCTTAGCTCTTCATATGTTTCATTGACGCATCTTTTATATTTGTGGGCGTTGCCCTGTTACGCAGCTGCTGTCCCTCGCAATAGAGAATTGTGTGTGATAGCAGAGTGAGCAAAGGGGAGGAGGAGGCACTGATGGAAGGCACTGATTCCAACAGTCCAACATATGGGAACAGCAAGATTGCACTAGGGGAAAAGTTCACACTTTTTGTGCTATAAATTAAAAGCTCAAATGTTCCCAGATATAGTTTTGACTTTTTTCGAAAAAGTATGTTAAATATATATGATATAAAAATTTCTATTTTTCAAGTTTCAGCAAAACAAAAACTGTCGCCAAAGATTATTCCCTTTAAGTTAAAGTTTTTTTAATAGCAAAAATTCGTCTAATGCGAGAAGAGCTCAGTTTAACAGCTATTAACTTTACAGATGTTATTTATAAAAGTTATGTTAACTTTTCTGCTTTATTAGATTACATTTTGAAGTATTTGTAATGTATTTTGTGCACAATGTGCTGAAAATTCGTCGAATGCGAGAAGAGCTCAGATTAACAGCTGTTAACTTAACAGATGCGTGAGTCATGTTAACTTTTCTGCCTTATTAGATTACAGTTTGATGTATTTGTAATGTATTTTGGCACATAAATGCTGAAAACTCGGCAAATGCAAGAACAGTTCAGATTAACAGCTGTTAACTTAACAGATGCGTGAGTTATGTTAACTTTTCTGCCTTATTAGATTACAGTTTGATGTATTTGTAATGTATTTTGAGCACAAAATGCTCAAAATTAGCCACAGTGCATTGTTGGCGACCTGCCGCTGGCGCTGTTGATTGCCTATGTGATTTCGTCAACAAAATCAACAAAACAACAACAACAACAACAACAAAGAGCAGCCCATCACAAAGGCAAACGCCCACCAAAAAGCTACCAAATCTAAAAACGGTGGGCGTTTAAACATATTTTGTGAATTATATTTGATTGTTATTGTTTTGGGGGCCATCGAAAATGGAGACGGCCAAGTTCCGTAAAAAGCCTGAGCCGCACAATGAGTTGCTGAATTTCAATGGCCTGGGCAGCTGGTCTTTAGCTTGGGCTTGGGCTTTGGCTTGGGATTGAAGGGCGGAAGTGCGATAAGCGCCTCACGAAGTGCATGTGCTAGCCACTAGACCACGCCCCTTTGCCCATTCGATTCAATTGCAGCCACAGCATAAAAGACGGATGTGGAACGCTGCCGAGGCGCGTCTTCCGGCTCGCACTTTAATTATTAATTAGCTCCAGTGCTTTGGCTGGGCTGCTTTTCTTTTATTTTGTGTTTGTAAACAAATTATAGAGTGCCACGAGAAAGAGTTGCGGAGAGTTGACTGCGGTTAAAGGACACACTGTTGCTGAATCTCCTCCTCCTCCTCAGTTTCCCATCGCCCCTTTCGTGCGCTGAGCATGTGAACGACATGTGAAGACACCTTCAGACTCATCAGAGCTTTGCACTGACCGCAACGGTTATTAAAAGGAAGTTTGGCTAACCACAAGTCCAACACGCACACACGGACAATGTGACACATGCAGTCCCTTAACAGTTCCTGCACTTTGAGAAAAACTCAAGAAACTTGTTCTCAATTTCTTTAACTTGGTTACAATTTTGTTTATTAAAAGACTCAAATACAATGCTCGGAGTAAAATAAAGGTTGTACTTCGTTTAAAAATTCTAATGCTTATTTTAAGCTTGCAAATTCTTAAAATACATATTTTGTATTTCTTTATTCAAACCAATTTTACTCATGTTTCATGTTTCAGGTCAAAATCAAAATAGACTAAATTATTTGAACAAATCACAACACTTTTCTCTCAGTGCACAACCGATTGGTTAGTCAGCCGCAAAAGTCAAGCGAAATGACTTGTGTTTTTGGCCTAATGAGCTCGGTTTGGGGCTAGGATATTAAATAGTGCAGCAGCAACAGCTGCTGGAGGTGGGCGCTACCGCCACGCCTCCCCTTCAGTAAACGCCCCCTTTTGTCTGTGATATTCCCAAATGTAAAACTTACCAATGCAGACCAGTCGCAGCTGTTTAATCCAATGTGAATGCTGCTGCTGTTGTTGTTGCTGTTGTTGTTGCTGTTGTTGTTGCTGCTGCTTCCGTTGCTGTTGCCGGCAACTGCAATTGTTGTTTCTGCTGCTGTGATTGTTGTTGTTGCTTGCATTTTGCTGCCACTTTGCGTGTTGTTGTTGTTGCTGTTCCTGTTTCTGCTGTTCTTCTTCTTCTTCTTCTGGCTGAGCTTGTGCTTGTGCTTTCAATGCCATTTTGCTGGTACCTCTTGCTCTTAGCCTTAACAGTTGTTGTTGTTGTTGCTGCTGCTGTTGTTGTTGTTGTTGTTGCTGCTGCAGTTGCAGTGGCAATTGCTGCTGCTTTGTCCGAAAGCTGAGTGCTATAACAAGCAGCAGTTGCTGTGGCCGCTGCTGCAGCGCCGCATTTGTTGCAGTTGCAGTTGCAGGTGTAGTTATTGTTGGTTCAAGCAACTTTGTGACGCCACGCAACACACTTTTGCCCGGCTTAAATACCCTATAAACAAACTAGTTTCAGGCTGAGCCGCGATCGAGCGGGGCCATGTTCGGCGGGTTACGGGCTACGGGTTACGGGTTACGGTTAACTGAGGCGGCGACAGGACATGTGACGAGCCGTGAAGTGCCGGAACGGGAGGAGCCCCGCGCGACGCAACTAACGAAGCCGCGCGACAAAATACAACAACGAAAATATGTTGACGAGCAATCGACGAAGGATGCGTGGCGGAGGCGAGAGGAACGGGCAGCCGAATTGTGCCTTGAATTTTGGCCACTTGCACTTGATGTTTGGGGTACATTCGCTGGGATATTAAGTATATTCCCGCACTGCTTTAAGATTAACAATTGGCATCACTTTTGGCGCAGACTCGATAATTTGGCGCTTGTACCGCGGCGGCTGCCGAATGGACCAGCATGTGTGTGTGTGCGTGTTGCGAGTGTGTGTAGCTGCCCGACTGCGTCAGAGTGTGCGTGTGTGCGACGCACTTGATACGGAGCCCTTTTGCTTTATCGAGGCGTCCACACTGAATGAGAGCTAAAACCGAACTAAAACTTCTTCTAACTGGCGAAGCCATCTGCAATCAGCCAGCAGCCAGCGAAGGCAAAACTCACGAGCACCCCTTCGCGAGCACGCCTTCGTCTCGTGCAGAGCGAGAGCCACAAACCGAAAGAGAGTGAGAGAGAGAGAGAGAGTGAGAGCGTGCATGTGATAACACAAACAATTGGACTCATTGTGTTTGTTTGGCTCTGGCTGGCATTGCAGGTGAGTCGCTTTGTTCGCTGCAAGCAGAGCCGGTTTTACACACTCTCTCATTGTAATACTTATACAAAGACACTCTGTGCACTTATACAAAACGAGAGAGAGGCAGGCATGTGTGTGCTACGAGTCGCATACAATAGTAGCAGCCACTCGGCCTTCGATGTTTCCGGCTTTTATGTGCTACAGGACTTATACGTTACTTATACACAAATAAATGGTGTTTTTCGTTTTTGGTTTACTTATACTGGTAACACCCAATATAAGTGGTGGTTTAAGTATACGATAAAGCGTGCGACTTGACTTATACTGATTATGCTGCCGTATGCCTGGGAGTATACTCCACGTTTGGTGGTGGTTTAAGTATGCGACTAGATGACTTATACACGTATCGTATATTCATACAATAGTGAATCTACTAACATCTTATAATATAAGTGACGGCTGCAAGACTTATACCATTAACTTATACAGCACTTTTCAATGCTGCTAAATATTACCTTATAAATTCTATGTTTTTGGTTTGCATTACCAAAACTGTTATACACCGTATAAGCAAGGTAGAAGACTTGCCTTTCGTAGAAGTTGCGACAAGTTCGATGCGCTGTGCTCCGGCATCAAACAATAACATCAACAACAAACAGTAAACAAATAGCAATTTACAGGGTAATGATTAAAGGGAAAAGCCAAGTTTAATAATTGCATAAAATGCAAAAACTCATTTACAACACACAATTTAGATGTTTTTTCTCAACATATAATTTTCACAGTCATATGTATACCCTCGCAAAGGCGTATACATGAATAGGTAATCGAAGTACATAAATCTAGAAAAGAAAATATTATTAAATAATTTGATGGACTATTTTCTTATGTTAGCTAAACCATGACTGCAAGGGTATTTAGTCTTCGGCTTGTTGTAGATAATTGCTTTTTCTTGTTTATGTGCAATTCTTTGTCTCATATTCTGCGCACCCCTTCTTATACTCGCAATACTCATGAAATTCCCTTGCCAAGTGTAAGTAATTTTCATTTCATTTGCAAGAGAATTACTTCACACGCACGCACACACACACACACACGCACGCACATGTGTGTGTGTGAGAGACAACAACAAACACTTGTTACTCTCCGCTCGCCACACGCGACAAGTCCCGCGGGAAAGCTTCGCGTGCAATTTGCCTGAAATAGACGTGAATTTGGATGTGAAATGGCAGCAAACTGTTGCTGCCCGTGCAGGGGCAGGGGCAGGGGTGAAGAAGGATGAGGTGAAGAGCTGACAGGGAGGAGCTGCTGGCAAATTTAGCAGTAGGCGTGCCAGACGGGCAGAAAGGGCAGCCAAAGGCACAATAAAAGCCAGATTAAATCCTTAGAAACGTTGAATTTAGGCCAAGTGCGCAATTCAATCAACAGCTCTGGCGGCGAGGCGCAGAGTGGAAGAGGGGCAGTGGGGAAGTGGGCGTGCCGCCTAATAAGCCTCAATTTAAAATTGAGTGCTAATCTTTTTATGCGAAAACATAGCGAAGCGAAAATAACAACAAGCAAAACAAAAATAGAAAGCAGAAGAAAAATGCAAAAATAAAAAAACAAAAAAAGGCAGCTAAATGACAAACTGGCAGCGTTGTCCTTGAGCCAGGCGCAAAGCAGATGTCCTGGCAGATAGAAAAGCAACCAGACAAAAACAAACTCGAATTCGTTTTCAAATGTATTTTGCACATCATTTTCCAGCTCTCTCTCTCTTTCTCGCTCTCTGCCAACCCTCCCTCCCCATCAGTTCGCGCTTGGCTCTTTTCTACGGCGTTGCCAGCTGCAGCAAAGTTGATTCTGATTCCCAAACCGGAAGTGACAGGAAATGCAGTGTCTGTTGCTCAAAAAGGATTCAGCTGTTTTTTAAACCGCCGAATTGTGGTTGAAATGGACAAATAGCTGCTGCGACTCGCCGTACATCTTCCTCACTTGCGCTCTCTGAGAGTGAGAACAGGGAGAAAATAAGTAAGTAACACGAGCGCCTCAAATTAGCTGCGATAATACCCTGTAAAAAATCTGTGCCAGAAATCGATACCTATCGCGTTGAAATAATCAGGCACATTTATCTATAAGTGCAGAGTATACAAATTGATCTCTGCTTCTGTTACATGAGCATGCACAACTGTTGTATACCCTCATTTAGACACTTGTAATTAGTACAGGGTATACTGTCATATACTGCCATTGCTGCTGATATATTGTGCCAAGCATTCTGGTCTGGTTTAATGCTAAGCCAACAGATTTGATCCATCCGCAGCCCGCTTTTAGCCAAGCATTTACACTGCCAGAATTCGGCACATCAATCGCCCATCTAAAGCCTCTTTTTTGCAGTGCAACTTGGCAGAGTATCGTAATCTTCAGCGCACACCTCCACCCCTCCTTCCCGCCCGCCTCTCCCCTCATGTGACTGAGCTGCTGTTGTTTGCCATTGAGTCGGGCGTTTTTTTTTTCCTTTGCCACTTTTCTGGGGTTGCTGTCTTACTTGTTGTTGTTGTTGTTGTTACTTAGTAGGCCGCCATTGTAGTCTTTATTTGTTTATTGTTGTTGATTCAGCCCATTCGCCATTCACCATATAACATTCCCCCGCCCCGTCGCTCTCTTTGCCATGTGTTTTGCTTGAGCTATTTGTCTTTGTACATTACCAGCTCAGCGACAACTTATCCAGCCCCGCCCCCAAGAGACAGAGCAGCCCCCACCAGCCCCCCAAGATTTGAGTACAAATTTTTGTACGCGATTTGGAATTTATTGCTAAGTGATGCTTTGTAAATTCATATCGCAACAATTTTCCGGGCATTTCCACTGTCCAAAAGGCCGTCGATACTTTAATGAAATTAAATGCAAATATTTTCACAGACCCAACAACAAATATTTGTGTGGCAAAGCGAGCCATCAAGCTGGCCCACTCACTCACACACATGCGAGTGTGTCTTGAGAAAACTTTAGATTCATTTGCAAACAATACACGCACAACTTGGACTCTAATGCCGGGTCCGAGTTCAAGTCCGAGTCTGAGACGCGTTCCAGATGAAGGCGTCTGCCTCGGTTATGCGGCTTCTCGTTCCAGCACGCACGCAGTTTTTAATTATGTTTTGTAATTTACTCGCACTTTATATAATACACAATTGTTCAGTGTTTTCTTTTCATTTTTGTATACCCTGTAGCCATTGATAGTGCGAACAGCATATCAGTATCAGAGCAAGTTTATTATAAATAGATTATTGATAACTCTCTCAGTTTTCCCAACATCGATTTGCATTGATTTTCATTCTAGGGTTTTTTGGCATAGCTCGGATACTATAAGAACTAGAGACACCAAAAGCTGTACCAACTTTTTGTTCCTGATAAGCATGTTTTATTATTATTATATATCTATATTTAAAACTGTTTGTCCTGACTAACTGACTGACTGACTGACTGACTGACTGATTGGTGATCAACGCATAGCCCAAACCGTAAGAGCTAGGAAGCTGAAATTTTCACTGTAGTTACCTTATGTGATGCAGGTGCACGTTAAGACGGGGTTTCGGGAAATTCCACCCGCAAGTGAGGAAAAGTCGCGAAAAACGTTTGTATGTAACTTTTTTGTTACCATCCGATCGGCCTAAAACTTATTTTCAAAAATCTTTGTTCAAATTCATTTGAGGGGTGTTTCACACTTTTCCAAAAATGTATTCCTCCTTGGTGGAAATGGGGGTCAAAGATTTGGTGGATGACGTTTCGCGCTCAAATTCATTTTCAGAGATTTATAAGAAAAATCATTTGAGACGTGTTTCACATTTTTCGCAAAATCGTAACTTCTTCGGTGGAAAGTGCAATTCAAAGATTTTTTGGGCGAAGTTTTAATTTTTTTCCGATTTGCTTCAAACTTATTTTCAAAGCTTTTTGAGAACATTTACTTAACACGTGCCACGGGCAAGGCCAGGTTATTCCCGCTAGTATATATGTATATATATATTTATTATTTTAAATTATTTATAGAGGGTAACCTCCTATTCGAGCACTCTTCAGCAGGGTCTGCCTTCGTGCTTTTTGTCACTTTGTTTTTTGTTTCTTGGAAAATTGGCATACGAAATGAACTCATTTCTTTCGATTCGCATTTGATGGCCCTGTCCAAATTCGTAGTCTGCCGTGGCCTATTTAAAGGTGCCCCATTTTTGGGTTTGGTACAACCACGCACACACACACACACACACACACACACACACACACACACACACACACACACGTACACACACACGTACACACACACACGCGCGTGCATACACAAACAATTGAAAGTTATTTGTGAAAATTTTATTGTAATTACAAAAGTTTCCCCGTGTTGTTTTCTCGCGCTGCTTTCCCTTCGCCCCACCGCAACCTTTTTAGAGGGCTTCTTCGATTCCCTGATACCTTGAATTTTACTCAAAATTCCTGCCCCCGCCCTTCGACCACTTTTTATTTGGCGCTATTTCTATTCCTAGTCCTGTTCCTGTTACTGTTGCTGTTGCTGTTGCTGGTGTTGATTCAGTTTGGCTTGCCACGTTTCGGTTGCGTCTCCGTCTTGCTGGAAAACTTTATCCACTTCATTATTTGCTCGTTTTCATTGCTTTGTTTCGCTGTTTGTTCTCTTGTTTGTTTGTTGGTTCGTTTCGATTTTAATTGTATCCCCCCCGCCTGCCAACCTGCCAAATGGCGACCCCTACCATGCCATTTAATGGCAAAGAGGTGCGAGTATATTAAAATAACCCCAACTCAACCCCCTCAAGCCAAACGAAGCCGGTAAACCCGAGCCGCAGGAGCTTTGTTGCTCTGCAAAGCCAAAACTAACTTTTATAAAATAAAACCATTCTAATAAATAATTTTCGTTCACAAATTTCAATTCAAACTAATGCCTTTCTTCGATTTACGAACTAGAAAGAGAAACTAAATACCCAAATCGACCCAAGGTGGATAAGGAATATAGACTTGAATCGATAAGTTATAATTTCGTAAGTTATAATTTCGAAACAAGCCAATGTTCGGATCACATCAACAATTGCAACGTAGATACATCAAGTTATTTATAGTAAAAGTTTCCACAATATCGAGTGCCCTTCTTTAGGTTATTGTAGATAGGCTCAATGGGCACAGCATATTTGGGGTTAAGCAAATACTGCTCCTGGGCCAGTCGGGTAACATGCTGCAGGGGCTCGGAGAAACGCCGCTTTCCGTACTGCTGTGCATGCTGTGGATACTGGGCGAGATATTCCTCCTGCTGCTGCTGCTGCAGCTGCTGCTGATGATCTGTGGGCCGAGAGCCCATTATTGTGGTCGGACGTTGACAGAGCGGCACAGACGCATATGGGTTTTTGATTTTCAGAATCGTCCTCTTGGGCTGCTTGCTTTTGTCATTATTGTCAGACGTTTGCGTTTTCTCGTGGCTCTTGTCTCCAATATCGGCATCGCCTTGCCTTTGGTTCCAGTAAGCACGCAGCATCGTCGCATCGACAACCACAATCTTGGGCATCTCCTTCGGCTGTTGCGGATTCGGTCTGCCATTGCGCTGTCTTCTCTTCTTTCTATTCCTGCCCTCGCTACAATTCAGAGATATCATGTCCGCTTGTCTGCAACCCTTACAGTGCAGAAGGCCGGTCCCCTGCTGCCTTTGTGCACTGTATACCTGCTGTTGATCAGCGTCTACAGGATTGCAGGCTAGTTGCCAGGATAAGCTCAGATTGGGGCTGGCTGTTCCTGTCGCTGTCAGCATCGGAGACAAGGACGGAGGCGGAGAGGGAGACGTTGTCCTTGTGGCAGACATGCAAGGCGTGGACTGGCAGCGTTTGACTGTGATGCTGCTAAAATACCTGCTGAGCTCCACATAGTCGGACCATCTCCTTTCTGTTTGCCCCTCGGGAAGGCGATCAGGTGTTCCTTTATCCATTTTTATTTTGACCCAGTTAATTTCTTGATTGAGCGACTTCTAACGGCTAATTTAAAAACTGTACGAAAGCTAACCAAACAACATTTTATAGATATATTAAAAAAAAAAAATTTATCAAAAATTTTTATTTTCTATTTTTTTGTAGCTGTTTAAAGTGTGTTACTCAGTATCTGATTTTAGAATGAGGAAAAATATACAAACATTTCCAAAGCAAGCAAAGTTTTCGCTTTGGCTGTGTTTTTTGTCATTTTGAAAATGTGACTTGTTTTCGAAAGGAAATAAGCAAACATTCAAAATCTTAAAAAATAAACAGAGACTGGAATAGAATACAGCCCAAGCCTAGATAGCTGAAATCCAAACTGTATTTTTCCTATCTGTCGAGAGTGGCGCTTGGTAAATTTCACCCGCAAGTGTGGAAAATTGGCGGAAAGCGGTTGTAACTTCTTGTTTGTCATCCCATTGGACTTGGAGTGGAGAAAGGGTATCGAAGTTTGAATGAGCGGAAGTTAAGTGTTCGACTTCAAGCTCATTTACAAAGATCAGCATTGCAAAATAAAATGTGTATGTAAAAAATATTTTGCAAACTATATTACAAAACTAAGTAATATAATCTTGGATGAAGAGCAAAACAAAACACTTTTTACAAGAATTCACATACTTGAAATAAGCTCAAAATCTTCTCAACTGAACTTTAACTTATCTTAGATTATATTCTATAGTTGAGTTCTGCATTTAGGAAATTCCGTATATAATAAAAGTTCGTTTCTTAGATTATATTCTACATTTGGGTCGTGCATTTAGGAAACTCCGTATTTAATGCAAGTTCTTTAAGCGGGAATTTATAGATTTGTTATTCCAGATTGAACCAAGTTGTGATTTAAATCATTTGCAATGCGCGTTTGTAATACCTGAATGTAATCTTTGCTTATGATTATGTTTGGCATTCGATGGGTTTTGTTTATGGCCTATATGGGTCGCAGGTTGCTTTTGTATCCGTCTCCACCTCCGCACACGCACACTCACACACACACACACACATAAACTTTCAGATCGGCTGGGGCATTAATGCAAATAAGTGGAAACACAAATATTTTCAACGTTTTGTGGTCAGGGCAAACCTTTCTCTCTTTTCCTTTTTTTTCTCTCTGTGTTCTGTTGGCTCAAACATGGCCCATGCCCAAATAAATCGCTAGGGGGGCGTCGGATGGAGGCAACGGCAGCAACAAGGTCGATGGATCATTTCCGCTGTCATGGCGCTTCCTGAATCCCTTTGCCCAAGCGTCCGTTTGGGCAACCGTTTCCTGTCGGCGACGTAGTTAAATATTGAAATTTATATTTAAAATATTTCAAAAATACAGTTAAATGTGCGCTTTCCCTTTTTCCCCGTTAGCCGCCATTTTTCACTTTAGTTTATGTGCCGCATGTTTAATTTATGAGTCCAACCTGCCCCCAAATGCTTTTGCTCGACAGGCTGCCTTCCACATTAGGCCAATGAATATGAAAATCAATTTGGCTGGCCAGCAGGCGTCACACACACACCACAACACACACACACACACATATACAGGTCCATTAGTGTGCGTACAACCTTCCCGCTGAAGGTCAAAACCGTGTTCTGCTCTTTAAACAATCGCATCTCGTGCTGGACTGTCCGTTCGCCCAGGTCTGACTGAGTCCAGTTTAATAGCTCATTCTACATTAATTTCTCAAATTGACAATCATTTTGACGATGACTTAACCATTGACCATTGTTGTCTTTCCTTTTTTCTAAACAGAATAAAGTACGCGCTGCTTAGACTTCCGGTTCGTTGCCGAGGGTTCGGGTGAGTTTTTTTTTTATGATATCCTCCCCCGACCCTCGATTTCCAATTAGCAACAGGAATCACCTTTTTGTTTTGGGCTTTTCCTTTTACTTTCCTTTCGACTTCTTTACGTGTCTTTGTGTTAATTGAAGATTTGTACTTGCTACGATTTTATGAGCAAGGGATAACTCGGGCAGCTGGCGGCCATTGGGGGTTGTGTTTTTCCAACTTTCGTGCGAAAGATGCTACAAAGATGCCCCAGTTCAGTCTGCCGAAGGGAGGAGGCGGCTTCTCACTGTAAGCAACTGAAACTTGTTCGATAAATGGCGTAATAAATGGAGCTCGTGCTGTCGGGCCCCGAGTCAAACAGGATCCTCGGCACGCGCAGGTTAATTGCATTTCGCACTCATTTATTTGACGATTTCGCTTGGGTCGGATGTAGTGTGGTGCCTGCCGAGGACATGATGCTGAATCTATACAGACGATGCTTTAACTTGTATTTGTATTTAATTAGGCATGTCGTTTTTATGCTCTTAGATTTATTTGGACAGTTCTGGTTTGGGAATGTGTGCATTGCATTTCCGCTGTGCGCAGTGCTCGACTTTGGCAGGCACAAATGGAAGCTGAAACAGGATGTGGCACTGCCAGAGCACGATGCGAACGCAAAAATCCACGAATCCACTTAGCAGCGCATAAATTTTGCTGCGAACATAAAGTACAAGTGTACAAACAAAGGACTCTTGGCGACGAAGACGACGAAGAGGATGGGGATGAGGACGAGGACGAGCGGCATTAAAAACATAAAGAAACCGCATTCAAGTCCAAAGTCGGACAAAGTGCAGCTGAGCGGCCTGGGCAAACATAAACTGGGCGAGTGAATAAAATCGCTGCCAGAGCAGATGAAAAATGAAGGAGTGCTAGGCTGAAATCCTCTGCAGACCGGAGCCAAGTCGAGCCGAGCCGAGCCGGGCCGGGCCGGGCCGGGCCCCAGACCTTTGCCTATTTACAAATGTCCTCGCCAGCCAAGCGGACCAAAGGAGCACCGAATCATAAAGAGACCAGCCCCCCCCTCCCCCCTCAAGAAGATGGCGAGTGAAATGCACGTAAAATAATAAACAAGGCTTTGCAAACAATAAATGTTGCTCCTGCTCCGGCGACTGCTGCTGCTGCTCAGTTCCTCAGCTCCCGCCCGCTACGAGCTGTTGGCGACGGCGACGAGATTTCTGGGCAACCATTGTCGAGTCTTGTTGCAGCACGGAGTGCTCCCGACGTTGCACTCGCTCGCATTGTTATTGTTGTTGCATTAAATGCGAAATGCTTGTAACGGCAATGCAAATGTAATGGGCAAAGGACATTTCACGCTGCCGTGCAGCCAGCCTCCGTATGCTGCAGCCAGCTTTTGGGCTGCAGCTGCAGTAAATATTCGCCGGGGTCAGCCGCTAGTTATGCAGCCAAGTGGCAAGGCGGCAAGGCGGCACGGCAGACAGCCGCCGGAGCTGGCGACGTCGACATTGCCACGTCCTTATTAATTGCAACAATAACTGGGCCGTGTTGTTGCCACGTCGTGGCGATGGGTGTAGGTGAACCGGCCACGCGGCGCAAGGTCTCTTCTTTACGGCTTGCTCTGACTGCGAATTTATGGCATGGCGAGCACAGGAAGCGGCACTTAGCTTCTGGCACTTAGCCCTCCACTTAGCACACTGTCCTGGTCCAGTTCATCAGAAGACGAGGCAACAACCGTGCAGGTCCTGGCGGAAAGCAGGCAGCCTGTCAGGCTGTATGTGTATGTATATGATCCACCAAATGCATATCAATCGCCAGGCACATCCACTTCTTTAGTGTCTGCCGATAAGTAATTACTCGAGCTTTAACTCGGCCTCAGGCATCTCTTTGCCGGCGCTGTAAAAGCCATTCCTGTTGGCCTAGGTTTTTATGAGCCAAGACTTTTTGGGGCTCTAAAAACATTTAAAGGCAATAAAGAATGGCAGGCGTTATCAAGAGGCCCTCAAACTCAGAGCGGTCCGATTTTCCAGCCAGGTATTCAAATTAGAGGGCGAGAGCTACCCACCCCACTCCAAAGGGAAATGAGCCAGTGGCGGTGCCGTAAAATCCCCGGCGACCATAAAAACCACTGTGACGCTGACGTGGGAAAATCGGGGAGGGGGCAAGTGAAAAAGGTGGTAAAGGTGAAAAAGGGGCAGCAAAAAAGGGCAAAAAGTGCTTGGCAGTGATTTTTTTGCTTCGTAGCCTGGCAAATAAAACGAAAATGAACTCGAAATGTCGTAGAAAAAGTTTATTTTAATGAAATTCGCGTCGACATTTAACGTCGTCGGGCAGGAAGTGAGAGCGCTGCGGCAAGAAGCTCTCAAAGGTGGAACAGCCAAAAACCAATGGCAATGTGATTCACGTGTTGTTCAAAACCTGGGCACAGGCTGAACCTCTTCTGAAAAAAACCGATTGGCCGCATGTATTTAATTCGACTACCTTACCAAATCGAAGTTTAACTTAAACACAGCCAACACAATCGACTATAAATTTAAACAACCACACAACACTCAGAAAGCCAAACATAACCGGATAGATTGCCAAAGTTGAAAGTGATTGGCTGTAAGATTATTTATTTGAGTACGTTATTATTTAAACAACACAACAAAATAAGAAAGCCAATCAGCAAAGCTGATTTACATTTTTGAGAATCGCATAGAAAGGTCATATTTTGCTGAAAGAGAACGAGTAAGCAAGGTAGAGCAGGAGTGAGCACTAAAAGTGTAAAGGCGAATGGGCATGGTAAAGCTAAGTGTATCCCTTTAACACTTTACAAGTGGGTAAAATGTACAAATATTCAACTAAAGGTCGTAGCGGGAGCCTGTCAGAATCTCTCCCATGCGTATTGAACTTTCTCTCAGAAGTTTGGGTTTCAGTTAAACATTTTTAAAAGCCATAAATTTGGTTTTACTTGTTCGTTTATTATAGCTTTTGTTGCTGTGCAGTCAAGTAGAAAGACGCACAAGTAGGTCGCATTGTTCCATAGGGGTAGGAGGTAGAACAAGTGTTATAAGTTGTGCACTTGTCTTTTAAACAGGATTTGCTAGCTAATTTCCTATACGAAATCTGCATAATGAAGCACATAGAAGCCACTTGACATTCATTTCTATGCAGAAGCTGGAGAAGTGCTTTGGGTTAGCTGTAGAAAATGACAACTCCGACTGGTTAGTTGTCGTCCGTATTGCCTGGATGCGAAATTAGCCTGCTTCACCCCGCCCCTGAGCCGCTCGCTTAAAGCCTTTGATGCGATTGACGCTTCTACAAGTGGTTTAAAGCTCTCCATTGGCAACGGAAGTGCCGATTAGTTAATTAAATTATGCGGCTGCTCCACTTCAGTCAGGCCAGAACAGTGCGGGCCCAGAAATATTTTTAATTACCCTGCCACCATTTTCATTTGCCAGGACGCCGCTTGCCACTGAATGCGGTGTAGCCGGTGCCGGTGCCGGTGCCATTGTCGGTCCCGTTGCCGGAGACGGAGACGGAAATCAATAAATATGTTTGCAAGCGCAAATTGAAAAACTTGCCAGCCACATTTACTCGTAATATGATTTTTCTCTTATTTTATTTCATTTTATTATTTTTTGTGGAAAAACTCTAGGAAATATGCATCGTGATTTCTTTTCCCTTTAACTTTGCAGTCCGCACTAAAACAAAGGCTCAACAAAAGGCAGCCGGAGGCGTAAGCCACTTGAAGCAGAAGTGAAGGCGACTGCGAGAATGATAGGCAACGGCGACGGAGACGGCGACGGCGACGGGATTGGAGGCGGGTGATGCCTGTTTTCGAGGCACTCATTCATTCATTCGTAAAGGCTTTAGCAGTAAAATAAACGTGCATTGATGCGGAAAATGTGCTACGCACGACGCACGACGGTTGCCGCCTGCCGCCTGCTCCGGACCCCAATCGAGTCCTGTAGCTGCCACTTCCTCTAACCACGTCCGGAAGGTTTAGGCAGCGACAGTTTCCTCTTTGAGTAATACGCGCAGTCAATACATTTTTGGAAGTTTTAAAGTTGCACTTGAGTGGCTTAGCAAAGCCAAAGGATAAGGCGCTGGGGAGGCGGAGCACTTGACACCGACTAAAGCATTCATCGTTGCCAAGCGTTCTACACCGGCAGGCAGGCAGCCAGGCAGGAGGGAAGGAGGACAGGAGGGCAGCGCCACTTCATCATTCAGGCGTAAATTTTACTTTACGCAAATACGCGTAAATCTTGCAGCCAAGAGGCCACCTTCAGCTGAGGAAATATACACAGCAACAACATCCAAACCTGCTCCTGCTGCTCCTGCTCCTGCTGCTACTGACCTCTTGGGTCCTTTGGTTTCAGCATGATCATGTTTCATATTTATGTGTGCACTGGCATTGGCCAGGAATTCAATAAGCCCGCCTCACTTGCTCTCAATTCCTTTTTTCGCTTTGCCACTTTTATTATTTACTCCATTTACTATTTATTTGCTGCCTCAATCCGCAATCCAATATGAATCACCGCACATTTGTTTACCCTAAGCAGATTACCTCTAGTCGAGTTTCGATTGCCAAACTTTTGGCATGAATATGAAAACCTATAAACTCCCCTATATATGTGTGTCCAAAGTTAGGTATTGCTAATTGAACGAATTTCAAGGCGCACCTACCTTTCTTTTGTGCCGAGTTAGAAGCCCGCCTTCGGCTTGGTCCGGCAAGTCCAGGTCCACAGTTGCCTAACTCGATTTACCAGCAGCAGTCGGGTTACAGCTGCAATGCTAATTACTGGCATTTCTTAGGGGGTGAAAACACTGTCGAATATCCAAGCTGAGGTCCTGCGGACAGAGAAAAGAGTGATCATAAATGAAATTATCGACGCATAAATTATGAGCTGGGCTAAACGCCAGAAGCGTGCGCATGGGGCGTGGCTCAGGATGTGAGCTGGATACCATGGAATAGCATGGAATAGGATGATGCTTAGCAATAGGGTTGCCCTATTTCGTTCCAAATAAGTTCAATTGAACGGTTTGTTGGAACAAACCACAATATACATTAACAATGAATTATAATTTTAATTATACTTAACAATAATAATAATACCAAAAAAAAAAAGTAATAACAAATAATAATAAAAACAACTGAATAGAATGCAGCGCTCATGAACTAATTTAATTCACGAATCAAAAACGAAAAACTGAACTGATGAAACAATTTTCAATCTTGAATTCGAAACTCTATAAAACACTATTTAGATGAACAACTCATAATTATAATAGTATTAAAAATAATAACAATAACAATAATAATAATAATAATAATAATAATGGTAATAATAATAATAATAATAATAATAATAATAATAATAATAATAATAATAATAATAATAATAATAATAATAATAATAATAATAATAATAATAATAATAATAATAATAATAATAATAATAATAATAATAATAATAATAATAATAATAATAATAATAATAATAATAATAATAATAATAATAATAATAATAATAATAATAATAATAATAATAATAATAATAATAATAATAATAATAATAATAATAATAATAATAATAATAATAATAATAATAATAATAATAATAATAATAATAATAATATATAATAATAATAATAATAATAATAATAATAATTAATAATAAAAATAATAATAATAATAATAATAATAATAATAATAATAATAATAATAAAAATAATAATAAAAAATAAAAATAATAATAATAAAAATAATAATAATAATAATAATAATAATAATAATAATAATAATAATAATAATAATAATAATAATAATAATAATAATAATAATAATAATAATAATAATAATAATAATAATAATAATAATAATAATAATAATAATAATAATAATAATAATAATAATAATAATAATAATAATAATAATAATAATAATAATAATAATAATAATAATAATAATAATAATAATAATAATAATAATAATAATAATAATAATAATAATAATAATAATAATAATAATAATAATAATAATAATAATAATAATAATAATAATAATAATAATAATAATAATAATAATAATAATAATAATAATAATAATAATAATAATAATAATAATAATAATAATAATAATAATAATAATAATAATAATAATAATAACAATTCATTATAATAATAATAAGTAGTAATAAAAAGATTTACAATAATAATAAATAATAAAAAACATGTGAATGGAATGCTGCGTTCAAGAACTAATTTAGTTCACGAGTCAAAAATGAACAACTGAACTTATGGAACAATTTTGGATCTTGAATTCTCAACTCTTCTAAGCAGACAAGGCAACAGCAAAAGTTTTGCCGAGCCGAGCTGAAAATAATTGATTAGAAACGAACGTGATTGTTAACTTTTTGCATATGTAATTTCGATTTGGCCAATTCAGCTCGTATTCGTGCTAACCCTATTGCTAACACCCTCTCCCTCACTCTCTCTCACACTCTGCTGGGTGCAACAGTGCGTATGAGCAATGTGTATAGGGTGGGGGGTTCAACGACTGTTGCTGTTGCTGCTGCTGCTGCTGCTGCTGCTGCTATTAGCAATAAGCAAGCTGCACAATTGCTATTATGGTCGCTGCTGCTGCTGCTGCTGCCTAAGCAACATTTGCCGACATCCCCCCCTCGCCAGACTCCGCCCATGCTTTAGCCACTCACTGGCATCACACAATGCAAATTTACAGTTACATGCTTCGATTGGCAATTTAATAAGGTAACTTTTTTCTACAGAAAGAGCTCAGCTCGAGCCCGAGTCAGCGCAATGAGAGCCCTTTCAGTAGCGGCTCCTTCTGCGAGCAGCGCTTAACCGCTCACACACACACACACACGCACACACGTACACACGCACACAAACGCGTTCACACAGAAACTGACGTGCTTTACATATTTAATGTTTAACTGTAAATTAGGTTAAAATGTGTTTGCAAAAGCCGTTTTACACTGAAAGGATTTCAACGTGCAAACTTTGCACACATATCCGCCCTCCCCCCCCCCCCCCCCCTTGCTATCACCGTTTCCCTATCGCTCACTCCCTCTCTCTCTCTCTCTCTGCCTCTCTCTCTCTCTATCTCTCTCTCGTTCGTTCTGTATGCCTAACTACCCCCCTTTTCGCCTCCGGCTGCGTGTGGACCAAGTTTTTTACTTTGTGGCGCAAATTGTTTGCCTTCCATTTACTTTGCTCACGCGCTTAAAGATTGCCCAACATTCTCCTTTCAAGCTGGCCACCAACTCTGGGGATTGGCGCCTGTGACCTTCGCACTGGACCACATCCCACCTAATTGTGCACTGGAGCTGCTTTGCAAAGCGCCGGACGGCCAAACAGCTGGGATAGGGAACAGAGTAAAAACTGCTCACGCATTAATTAATAATTTATGCATGTGTGTTATGAGTGTGTGTGTGTGTGTGTGTGTTAAAGTGCATTTGCACACGCATTTAAAATAATTCATTTGCTGACGTGGCCCCGCGGCGCCGCCTACATTCAACCAACTCCTTAACTACACCTAATAACCAACTACTTAATTTTGTGAATGTGAATACACTTAGCCAAACAAAAAACCAACAATAAAATTCTTGCAATTTGCACTTGCTGCCCAATCTCACTCGTGGCCAGTCAAAACACGTTTTCTTTAATAACTTCTGTGTTTCTTTACCGATCTTGATGAAATTGTCAAAAGTAGTTCTTATTGTGCTATAGAGAATTTATATATTCTCAAAAAGTCAATTGCATTAAAATTGTGGCCCAAATTGGTGAGCAATACTAGTTGGCTAATTATCTTGATTTATAGCTTTGGTGTTAACGGGAGCTGGCGATAACTATAAAATGAAAGATACTTTATATTTCTATACTGTTCTAGAAGCAACACATCAATTTTGGTGATTTTCATCGCTTACTTGGAAACAGGGCAAGTTATCGATTATCGGAAACAAACTCGTACTGGCGTGCACTAGAAGGACCTACGTTTATAATGTCTTTAGCTCTTATAGGTTCTGAAATCCTTGCGTTCATACATACAGACGGACGGACAGACGGACATGAGTAGATCCACTCGGCTATTGATGCTGATCAAGAATATATATACCTTATGGGGTCGGAAAAGCTTCCTTCTGCCTGTTACATACATTTGCACAAATACATTATACCCTGTTACCCATTTTTAATGGGTTAGGGCTATTAAAATAAAATTCTTGAAAAAGGCATTTTATCAGTTTAATAAATTTGAGCCTAGACTCGTTTTGAGCAGAAATACCTAGATATGTTCTCTCAGGAATTGGAATCGAAGTACTGTCCGATTTTTGAATTGTTACCCAGGGGATGCAATTTATGTGTGTCTTGGCAATTTGAATTGCTACTCTACTTGTTTGGTACACAAGGCAATAAAATTGAACAAATTTTATGTAGAAATTTGTATTTTTTATTAGCACATTCAATATGCAAAGCACACACACACATACGCACACACACAAAGCAAAAAACAACACGAATTGTTTTCTCGTAAAAATACAAATTCTTCATTTTACTTTTCAATAAGAAATATTTATAGACTTTAAGGATAAGCTGAGCAAAAACATGAAAATGCATTTACATAAACAGAGAACGGAAGATTGAGCGGAGGCAGGACGCGGGAGGCGTGTCAGCTGCCGTCTTTTGCCAATATTCGCTTGTTTCCACAAAGAAAGAGAGACACTAAGAGAGAGAGAGAGAGAGAGAGAGAGATAGAGGCGAAGGCTGGCTCTGGACACATCACAAGACACAAGCAGGAAAATGTAATCCCAGCCAAGCGAAGCAAACTTCCGGCAAACACTGGAACGGACGCTTCAATGTATTGGATACGGGAAATGGCAGCAATTGGCAACAGCGCAAGAGCTGCCACTGCTGCTGCCACACCAGCTCCAGCTGCAGCTCCAGCTCCAGGTCCAGCTGCTGCTAGCTGCTGCAGGCTGTTGCGGCTGCGTCTTTGCTGCATGCGTGCCCGACTCCCGACCATATGCAACCAAAGGCAACAGCATTACAATCGCTGAACCATAACCAAGAACAGGCAACAATGGCAACGGCTTGCACAATGCCAGCAACAGCAACAGCAACAACAGCAACAACAGCAACTTGCAGCTGCAACATTGTCAACTCAAGCATCAGAGCGCAGCTTCTTTGCTCTGTGCCCCATTGTGGGCGTGAGTGTGGCAAGTGCGACGCCAGCTGCTGTCGGTTCGGGCACGGGCTTAGAGGTATTTCCCTTACAGTTTCTTTGTCTGTGCATCGAGATTTTTCTTTACCTTTTTCATGCCGTAGCACTTCCATGCCTGGACTCTGCTCCTGCTGTTTTCCCTGCCAGAGCCGAGCAAATATGAAGTGTAAGTGCATAAATGACTCTGAAACTAACTAAACATGTCCGTTCTATTGGTATTGCTCGCCACTCGACAATTGCTGCTGCTGCCTGCTTCTGCTCCCGCTCCCGCTCCCCCTGCTGCTTGCATACAACAGCATATGACATCGTGTTTATAAACATTTTTACTGCATGCGAGCTGCACGAACTTTAATTTCTCTCGCTCGAGAACTTTTATAGTTGTAAATATTTTCAACCAACTTTTGCCATGCGGCCTAGCAATGTTTTGGATCTGTGTGTGGGCGGCTTGGCTAGAGATGAGCGCGTGAAGGAAATCAGTCTCACGGCCCGACACGACATGACGCATGTACCAGCCAAGGCTGCGCGTTCGTGTCACGAAAGAAAACACGACACGCTTTCAGCTCTAGTGTCGGATGGGATAAGCACGAAAGTTGTGGGTTGTGTGTTGGTCAGCATCGAGGCCGCAGGCTGCCACGCCCACACAGTAAGAGAAAAGCCCTCGAGCGTGCGTCCTAATACTATTTGCATTTTTTTCACTGTTTGTTTTTTTTTCCCCGACAAGTTTTTGCGAATGTGGTTTTTTTAATTGAATAACTAGAACTCTAATACTGCTGCTGCTGCTGCTGCTACTGCATGAAATGGCCCAAAATCAATATAGTAGTGTATAATGTACAGTGAGGCATGTCGATAAATAAACATTATTGCGGGTTCGCCTTCAGTTTTCCTAATTTCAGTTCAGGGCAAACAAAGTTTTCACTCAGCTCAATCGCTGAATGTTTATGCAATAAACCCATTTTATAATGAAACTACCAAAAGTTCTGATTGACTCAGCCGCTTAAGCAGTAATAAAAAGCTGTGTGTGTGTGTGTGCGTGAGTGTGTGTGCTTGGAGTGTAATATGCCAAGTATCCTACACTAAACAAAGGCTCTGCTTTCATTTACCCCAACCTAATGTGTGTGTGTGTGTGTGCGAGAGTTTAAAGCAGCCAATAAATTATTAATAGCCCTGGCATTGATTGGAAAACTTTTCAAATATGTTGCCACTTTTCTACACGAATAATTTGAGAGCATTTTCCACACACACACACTTACACACACACGCCCACACACACACTGCATTCACAAGGACATCATCAAAAGAGGTGTGAGCGCAGGGCTCTGTTTATTTATTAAAGCTAAGTTTCAGGTGGCTTCCAGCTTATTTACTCGCAACTATGCACCACGCACTCCATCAGCTGCCCCACCCCCACCCCAGCCCCTCGTCCTTCTCTGAGTGGTAAATATTTGCTTGTTTATTCTGTGGCAATTTATTTTTGCAATATTATTTGATAGCTAGCAAAATCGTTACACAGCAACTGCATTAGTTTTCCACAAATCGTTGCAAACACGCATATATAATATATATATATATATATATATCTATATCCATATATATATTTTTCAATTTAATTTGTTTGCTTTGGTTTTCGGTCGTGGTTTGCGTGCTTGCAACTGCCCGGCCGGCCCGGCCGGCCAAGCCCTTTATTTATATGCAGTTACTGCTGCAGTTTCCACAATAGATCTGAAACTGACTGGAACTGTGGCAATTAGAAAAAAAAACATACACAGCTACCTGGAGGACAACATATTGCGCATACGCCGCATTGTGGCGCCTCGACAAGCTCTGTGCCTGGTTCTGACTCCAGCTTGGCTGTTCGACATATATGTATGTACATATGTATGCCAGAACTGTTTGGATCTGACCATAAACTTTGCGCTGTCAGAGCCTTGCGGACAGAACGAATGCGAGTGGCATTATAAATTTAATGCCATCTATTGGCGGCTCACTGAACGAGACACACAACACAGTTAAGCACGATTAGACTGCGCTTCCATGTCCTCTCTATCTCTCCTTTTGCCACAAGTTTTTCGAAGTTCAAGATGGCGCCCACAACTGCAGCAATTGTTGTTGTTGTTGTTGTTGCTGTTGTTGTTGTGACCTAACAACAAATTGCATACGAAAATGGCTGCAATTTGCATTCGACTGCCAAACAAGGACAGCTGACAGGACTCGTGCCACCCATTTTGCCGTTTTGGCATGTGTCGCACATTCATCGTCTTTTGGCTTTTTCTTTTGCTTTTTATACCCTTGCCGAGGACATTTCGACTATGTCACGACGAAGAGCCCATCAAATATATATGGCATATCCTTCGATCAGCAGCTACAGCCGCAGCGATATATCCCAGTTATATGTTTCTAGTTTCTAGCTAGTTTCTCATTGATGCAACTAGCCTTTAATCAATAAAGGATCGGCTGACTAAGATGTACTTTTGAAGGGTATTTAATCTGCGGCGGTCTGCTCTTCGTTTTTTTTTTTGTGTAAACACTTGGAGCATTTGCAGTATTGTCACTCTTGAAGTCGAAACCCAAAAGGGCTGCAGACTTTGGCTGCCGGAAGAGGCCCGCGTCAGCTGCCTGTCAGCTGTCGTATGTCAAATGTGGCCTCCGTTTGCGTAACTCTTTTACGGCAATATGGCGACATTGTTTGGTTGATGTCCTTGAGAGTCCACCTACAGCCAGCCCAGCGGAGGCTGTCGACACAGCGAGCCTGTTGTGGCATTTGGCTGCCTTCTCGTATTTGGCGTAGTTAATTATTAGCGCGTTTTAGTCCATTATCCGCTTCGAATCTGGCGCACTCCATTGAAATGCAATTAGCGCGCCATCGCGTCGTCCAGAGGGCCTCCATCACGCGGATGACGTATGACTATTAAATGAGGACACGTGTCCGCTCGTCCGCCTGCCCGCCTGTCTATCACTCCGCCTCTTGGCAACTGAGGCTGCAGCGCGCGATATATGTATTCATACGAGTATGTAAGTACGACTAAAACAATTTCGCTGAACAGCAACAACAACACCAAAATCAACAACAACATCAACAACGACGACAACGTCAATTTGTCATGGCATAAAAAGTGTTTAATTGTATTACAACTACAAGAGTGGCCATTTTATTTTTTGTTAGCCAAAGAGTAGCGAGGCTTTTATTTAATTTAGCGACGCCGCACGAAATATTTTGATAGCCAGCGCTATAAAGTGTAGAGCGGCTATGCTAAGCTATTGGGTGAGTATGCACCAGGCAGACAAATACTCTAAGAGAGAGTATCTACATGTTCATAAACAGATAAAATCCGTACACAACTGTAGAACACGACGAATGCCATTTCATAATTGATTTATACTATTTTATTTGTTGCACATCTACCAATGGCTATATCATGGTTAGGCTAATTTCTGCCTATGAATATATTACACCTTATTCTGTTTTTAAATTGATTCCAGATTTGTACACAAGCATAGTTATTAAAGAGAAAAAAGATATGCATATGCGTCTGATTGCATTGATAGTTCACAAAATATTAACAGTATCCACAAAAAGGGAATTCCCCTAAATTTGTGATATGAACATATTTCGGAAACAAACAAAACTTAAGCCCAAAAGTATTTGAATGGTAATAAATAACTTAAAATCGTGTAAAAAAATTAAAAATTTGTTTATTTTCAAATTGTGTTATATCAAAACCGTGTAAACTCAGAATTATGTGTATATATTTCTCACATTATCTAATGGGCATCTCATAGTCGAGCGTTATTCCCATTTCTTGTTCAGTTTTGTAGTACTTACATTGAAATCGTTTTTGCTGCTGCTGCTGCTGCACATAAATCTTTGCACATGCCCCAATCGCCCAGCTGCTTTAACTACAGCCAGCCCACACACACCCACAACCCTCCAACCCCTCCTTCCGCCACAATTTGCCATGCACCTCACCGCCCCCCCCGTTGGTTAACAAAGCTTGACACTTATCAAACTCAGCCAGCGCTTATAACAGGGTTGCGGTTTGGAACGCAATAAAAAACGGAGTAGCTGGCAAATAAAAAAAGGACAGCAGCAAACAATTATTGTCAAACGCAGACACACACACACAGCACGCACACACCACGCACACACCACACACACACACACTTAAGCATCATCTGTGTTTGTCAGTGTGTGCACATTCGCATGGCTGACAATTTTAGAGTTTCACACTGACAGTCAGACAGACAGACAGACAGCGAGTCAGTCAGGCAAACCAAACCAATCCAAACCCTAGCCCAAGCCCAAGCCCCAACTCGAGCTCGAGCTCGAACCCTCGACAGCTTTTACTATCCAATAATTTCTGTGAGCCGGTATTAGTTTTACGCTTATTATATTCTCAGTGTAGTTACAGTTGCCCCAGTCCTGCTCGTCATGCCCATCAAATACTTACACCAGATGAGGTCGTAGGCAGAGAGGGAGAGAAAGAAGACAGATAGAGATAGAGAGAGAAGGGGGAATGGTCCTGATATCATTAACTTATTGCATTTCATTCCACACCCGCATATTACCAGCCCCACCCGACGGACCCTTGCCCATATTTATGCATAAGATCAGGCAAACGCTGGAGTCGACTCCGACTCCCGCACAAAATGCTCATCTATCAAGGAGCAGCCGCTGACACATGCTGCGACGATTGCCTTTCCCTGTCCACAGGACGCACGAGGACACGTACCTGAATGTGGGGAAATATTATTTATGCACGTAACTAGTTTGTCATGTTATCCTTCTGCTTGAAGTAACTTTTTGCTGTTGCCTGGCGACTGGCGACTGGAGACTGGCTCTGATGACGATGTTCTCGAGTTTATTGCCAAGTGTGTGGACGCACACGTAAATAACCAGCTAGCCAGTTAGTCGAGCAGTCAGTCAATCAGTCAATCAGTCAGTCAGTCAGTCAATCAGTCAGTCGGCCAATCAGCCACCTGCCTTCTACTTAGTTCCGCAAATGTGACGTCATTGGCCTTTTTCAGCTGCAGTCACATACGAGTTAATGACGTTGCTGATAATAATAATGATGATGATGATGATGATGATTATGATTATGATGATAATGCGAAATCGACAGACTGTCGCACAAATCATTAGCATATCAAATTGACAGATGGCTACTTATAATTCACTCCCAAACAACTGCTCAGCAGGCGCTCTCTTATACCCCGGCACTTATACGCAGCAGCTGCCAATTGCTGAATTGCGTTTTCGATTTTCGAAATTCCCAGAGAGTCGGCTGCAGCCAGTGTGATGCTCTCTCTCTCTCTCTCTCGCTTTCTGTTCACAATGAACCGTAATAGCCACATAAATTCGCCAGTTTGGAGGCAACTCTGATGCGGTGTTGACCGTGAAAATTGTTGAATAACAACAAAATTGAGAGCAACTAATGCACTCGGAAAAAACCCGTTCTAAATTCTAGTATCCAGACAGATCATTCTTAAAATACGTATGAATTATTCTTGATTTCAAAATTAACTTTAACGGTTACAAAAACAGAATTTAATAAAGTTTAAAATACTGAATAGACGTAATACCACATAAATTGACAGCTTGATTAAAACTTGTTTTAGTGATTTCGGGCTTGACAAAAGAGTTCTAGATATAAGAATTTCGTTCTCAAGCTATTGAAAGTTCGGATTTAGACAACTTCTGTACTTGATTTGTGCACAAAATTGCGCGGATTTTTTCTATGCGTAATCTATTTGGACTCAATCATGTCCTACGCAACGAAAATTGCACACCTAACTAGGCCTAGAATTTTTGGTGAAGCAACGAATCTGCTTTGGGCTCGCTGTCGCCGCATAACCCTAATCAAAGCCAGCCAACCATAAAGTCCACTTTGGTGCCTCATCAAAATCACTTTATGCTAATGGACACATTTGCATAATTTCCAAGCATGCCCCGGCTCCCGCTTGGAACAAGACAAAAGCAAAGCAAAACAAAACAAAACAAATATTTCATATGCCAACTTTGGCAATAATTCGCAGCCTTAAATAAATTCATATATGTCTGCCCATACACTGTATAATACATAAATTCTTAACGATGCTCGGTTAAAAAACTATTATTGACATTTTCATGCCATCTGAATTATTGTTAACGGACATGTGCAATCCATGGCCCACCTCTCTCCTGGCTCTGGCCAAGATGCTCTGCGATTTGTTTGCCATATTTCACGTGGTTAACAATTGGCGGTTTGCTGGATTCACCTGGGCCACGCCCAGCCGCCTCAATTGCTGCCTGCCGGCTCTCGTGCGACGGAAACGGTTGGTTATACGCTCAAGTTCCGGTAATTATTTGATATAGGCCAGCAGCGACTGGGTGTGTGTGTGTGTATGTGTGGGGGGGGAGGGATGTGCGGCTGTTTCATATGTACGCCGTGGTTTTTTTTCCGTTTGGCAGTGCCAACTTTTTCATATGGTCACGTAATGCATTAAAACCTGTTACCAGGACTTGGACTCCGAGCCAGCGAGCGTCTGTCATTCGTGCATTGATTCATTGATTCGAGAATATCTATTCACCAGAGCTGGTGGGTTCATAAAATTTAATCTCCAGCTCAATTAGTGGCTGCCCCTCGAATCAAGAGGAGCACTCTGCTCCTGGCCCAGGACTCGCTGCTAGGTAGCAATTAGAAATGATTTATGCCAGGCCATCAAGTGCGCCCTGCGTGAAGCCCAGTCTAGCCCAGTTCAGACGCTGTCAATTGCAGTCAAAGTATTTTTATGAGCATCAACTTGCTGCTGCCACGCCCACTTCCAGCTTCCTTTAGCGCCCGCAATGAAGTCATCAGTAAATCTGCGGCCTGTAGTCATCATAAAAAAAGTGGCGTCTGTGCGCGTTTTTATGGCTTTTAATTTGATATACGCATTTACATAAACAGCTCATTTACTTAATACAAGAGTGGACAAATCACAAGCCGGAACTGCCTTCTACTCGGCAGCTCGACACTGTTCAACATGGTTTGTTTTCTTTTCGACACAGCACCTGTCCAGCCAAATACCAGGACACAGTCCTGAACAGCTCATCTGTTCAAGCCAAAGTTTGACTAGCTTTTAGGAACACAGAAAAATCTGGGGGAACTAATATTCAAGACCTTCGTGGAGAACACTTAAATCTATGAGTTAACACTCTAAGGACACAGCCGAATTCATTTAGATTTAGAGAAGTCGTGTCAAGGGAAATGACAAAAGAGCCTCTTGGCTTATAAATGTGTACCTAAACCGATCAACGTACTTTTCGAGTCATAGATTTTTTTTTTTATTTTTTTAATTCGTATTTTATTTGTAATCTGTCTTAGGACAATAAACAAACTGCTTTGCAAGTAAGGATATAATAACAGGATTGTTTCAGCTCCAATGAGTTCACAAAATGTATATCACATTATAGTTTGTGTATTTAACCTAATTAATGTGTGGAAGATCCAGCACGTGTAATCTATTTAAGCGTCGTGTGTCCATGCTATTGTCTAAGAGATCCTGAACCAAGTTCTTTTTGTGATTGCGTAACCTATTTATATACCTGAGATCTACTTATTTCACATCTGACCAAGAGCATGTTTAGGTCCTTATGTATATTATAGTTTCTCATATACCAAGGAGCACCTGTGATGGTACTCATAGATAGGGTCAAAGACTGGTATCTTTGCAGGATTTCTATGTTGGAGATGCTTGCCATAGATTTCAAAATACTTTTATTTGAATACACATTATTGTGTACAGTAAGAACTTGAAACTCGAAATCAATATATTAGCTGATTCTAGCTTCGCACACACACAAATCAACGTTGAGCTGGCAAATATTAATTGCTCAGGTAAAACACATAGCCACATATGCACACACGCACACACCTGTTCACCTAAGTGGCGCAACAGGAATCCATTTGCACTGATTGCCTTGCGGGACGGAGGGGTGGTGGGACGGGGCGGGGAGACACTAATGCGACACCACACCGAACTTGGCTTACTGGCAAAATTCCAGCTAATTACCGCATATTTAAACGATCTGAACTGAGGTCTGCATATTCTTTCGCCTGTTTAACAAATCTCTCGACATGATTTCTGACGGCAATCGCAATTGCATCATCGGCACAAGTCAAGTGGCAAGTGGCAAGTGGCATGTGGCATGTAGCAAGTGCTGCTGCCACACAACTAACTGAATATGCAATGAGACAGAAGCCATACCCCAAGCCCCAAACCCCAAACCCAAAGGCAAAGGCAGCGGCGAGTGTGAGTGTAGCCTTTGCTCTCTTGAGTGCAGTTTTGAGTTGTTGTTGTTGTTGTAGTTGTTGTTGCTGTTGCCTGTGAGTCTCGTTATCATTGGTAAATACTAAATTGCCTACAAATATGAAGCAATTATCAAACATAAATGGGGAAAAAAAATTATTAATTACATGTGTGGCATGGCCCGAGTGTATCTGTGTGTGCTTTTGATTGTTGTTGTTATTGCTGTCTTTATTGCAGCGTGTAGCGTGTGGTAATTGCCATCATTGTGTGCAATTGATTGCATCTGGCCGAGGGGCGCCAATATAAACAAACCAATTAAGGGCCAAGTGCACAGACCCAATCACTACAACAGCAACAACAACAACAATGGGAACAACATGTCTGTGTCGAGTGCCAAAAGGGGGCCTGAACTTAGGCCAAAGTAGGGGCCAGAAGGGGCCAAGGGGGGGTCAGCGGGGGTCAGCGCCTACGTCAGCGGCCAGCGTCAACGCAGGTCACACACAAATGGCAGGCAATGAAAATCAGAGCAAATGGAGCCAATTGTTTTATGAACTTATTGCACGCTCTTTTATCATGCCAGCCAGAGAATATTGTAGTTTCTCTCGAGTAGTAGAGCTCAGGACGAGGACGAGGGGCAGACGACAAAACCAACTGAGAGAAATGCTTATGCTGCAAGAAACGGCAAATACAAGAGTCCATATATATCCAAATAAAACATACGCGAGTGTATGTGCCTGTGTGTGCGTGTGTGTGGGTGTTGCTGTTGTGTTGGTTGAAGCGTAAAATGTATTGCAAACAAATTGTCAAGTATTTTTGTGGCTTACATCTTGGCTGGAGCCTCGTCGTCTTGAATGCTCCACCCCGAGCCCCCTGTCAAGGTCCACTCAGTCGCGCCACGGGGGGACTCGACCAGACATTTGGCTGGCTTTGGCACAGCTGGGCACTGACACCGCCCCCCCCCCCCCCTCACCATCTGCCACAAATGGATGTTGCGCGCCAGCCGAATGCCAGTCCTTGCTGACTTTTGCCATGTGCCGCGTGGTACAGTCGGAGAAATACGCCAATCTAAATTCTAGTTATATAATTGTTAATAGCAAACCGGATCACCAAATCGGTTCAATAAATCGCTTTCTTTATATATTTATTGGTAACTATTTTGTACGTGTTAAAGCTTGACATCAGACCTTAAACAGCATCAATTATAAAAAAAGGACAGCTAAGCCTTGACCTTGACTTTTTACAAATCAATAATTATCCCAACAATTGTTTATTCTTATAGCCTTGCAGAGGGTCGTGAAATGTGTAATGCATGGAAGGAGACATATATATATTCTTGATCAGTATCAACAGCCGAATCGATATAGCCATATCCGTCTGTCCGTCTGTCTGATTCTATGCGAACTAGTACCTCAGGCTTAAAGCTATTGCCATGGATCGGACCACTATATCATATAGCTGCCAAAGGAACGATCGGTCGAAAAGTTGGTTCTTATATGAACAACTTTTTTGTTTATCAAGATATCTTGAACACACTCGGCATTTTAGTTTTACTATGCTCCTCATATATATGCAAAATCCTATCAACATCGGACCATTATATCATTTAGCCATAGGAATGATTTGTCGAAAATTCAGTAGTTGTATGGAAAACTTTTTGTTTTTAAAGATATCTTAACCATACTCGGCATTAATTATTTCCCCTGTGCTTCCTATTGGTTGGGTATTAAATCTTCGGCATGTCCTTCTTTCTCGTTTCACATGTATGTAAAATTAATGGAACACTTTAGTTAACGATATTGATATTCATATTGATATTGATGATACATTTTTCTTTTAGCTTTTTGCTGAGTGTATGTCCCCGTCTGGGTGGCTTGTGCAACGCAAGAAATCGCTCGACAAATAATGAGCAGTCGCTGACCCAGCGACTGTGGGTTTTGCGAGTCCAACTCGAGTTGCTTAGAAAGTGCAAGTGGAATTTTTTGATGCCACGCTTGCCGCAGGTTGGCAGTTGGGAATCGGCTGCCGCATTGCAACATAATTGAATTATTTATTTTAATTAATGTAAGCAAATGGCAAACTTGGGCTTACGCTTTGCTGCATTACGCATACGCAAGGTGTGCCTTGTCAAGTTATCTCACAACAAAAAGTTCTTTGCTTAATTATTTGTGTGTGCGTGTGTATGTGTGTGCACGCGTCTAATCAAACTTTAAATAGAATTTTGTGCTAGCAACAGCAAAACAACTTTCTGCTGCTATCTCCCACCTCCCCCCTCTGCCCCCTGCCCCCTGCCAGCCATCCCGCCCACCAACCATCACGTACATATCAGAAATGTTTTACAAAGTGAAAATGCATGAAACGTGTGCTTCCAGAGTTCGTACGGTTAACTTGCTTTCTTCCTCTTCTGCTCTTCTTATTGTTGTTGTTGTTGTTGTTGTAATTCCTGTTGCTGCTGCTGCTGCTGTTGTTGTTGTTTGTTTGTTTTCCACAAAAGAGCATTTTGTATCTCGGGCTGCTCTGAGGTGCCGCCTGCCACATTGCGCAAAGTTTTTGCCAAAATGTTTTCGCTGCAGTTGTGAGTTGCACAAGTCGAAGTCGCCGTCGCCGTCGCAGTCGCAGTAGCAGTCGCAGTAGCAGTTGCAGTCGCAGTGTTGTGAAGCAACTGCAACAACTGCAAAACAACGGCGACACATTTCAGGCATTCGCAACACTTTTGCCCACAATTGTTTGCCAAAGTAGCAGCAGCAACAGCTTCTACTTTCGCGCTGCCGCAAGTTCTGCGGATCGAGGCAACTCCTGACTGGCACACATAAGCTCTAGCCGCCTGCCGCTTGCCGCTTGCTGCTTGCCGCTTGCTGCTTGCCACATGGTTGATGGTGTTGAAAAGCGGCTCATAAACAGTAAGCTGCTTAGAAAATGCAGCACGCGCCAACACATCGACAACTGTCTGCGTTCCGGCTGGAGCATGGCATGCCATACTTTACGCTTTATTTCAATTTATAAGTAAACCCTTTTTAACACCAAATCCCTTAAGTCGCCCCCGGCCACCCACCAACCCAAAGCAGCGCCAGCGCAGCAAGGACATCCCAGCCTGATGCAGCAATATTTATTTTAAAGCAAATAAGTTGATAAATATGTGTGCCAGCGTCTGTTGAGGCAGCAGCACAGTGCCATGTGGCAAGCGCCGCCGATTAGGCTTGGAAAGAGGTAGTTGGGGGTTTTGGGGCAGGCAGCAGGACTCGCCTCCTGCAAAGCGCTCGAAGCGTGCTCCGTTCCTGCTGTGTGTGAGTGTGTTGATATTTCAGACAGCTTCATGATTCTGCTAATTGCCAGTGCTTGGTAAGCCGCGCATGCCTCCGCATTTGTGTGGTCTAATGGGTGATGGGAGAGGGCGAGGGCGAGGACGAGGGAGGGGGAGAGGTTAGAGGTTAGAGCGTGCAGGACAGAGGTGATATTGCGTGGCTTTGTCACATTGTGCATTGCACAATGTGCTCCCCGCACAATCTATTGAGCAGTTGCTGCAGCAACTGCTTTAAAGCGCCTGACAAGCCGCCAGCGGGAATTGAAGCTGAGTCTGGCTGAGTCTGGAAGCCAGGAGATAACCATAAATCATTCCATTCATATAATTTGCCTGGTGCTTAGAAGGCGACGCTGTGTGCCAATAAAGTAATTTGTATAAACAATATAATTCATTGCCGACTCTCATTTATCAAAGCGAAAGAAATGGAGACACCGAGACATGGAGCGAACCCTTCTGCTGCTGCTGGAATAATCAGGCGCATCTCTTATTTATGCCATCGATGATGACAACGATGACGACGCTGACAATGATGACAATGATGATGATGATGATTGTCAGCCTGACAACTGTCAACTGTCAGCAACAACAATAACAACAACAACTGGAACTGGAACTGCACGCAGAACTCAAGATACAAGATACAAAATACGAGACAAACAATTGTGTCGCAACGGGCCCTGAAAAATTGTTAAGCATTTGTTTTGACAGCGCGTTTTGACAATACAAAGCAGACAAATAACACGACGCATCGGTGTAAAAGCAGCCAAACTCCTGGATCCTTAGCACAGCCAACGGGCCGCTGAATAGACGCTTCCCACTTGAAGATGTTAAATTAATTGTGTTCTGTGACGCGTGCCAGGCCCCAATGAATGTAGAAAAGCAGAGAAGCACACACACACATGTGTACCTATTATAAATATACTTAGTTGCGGGTGCCCCACGACTTCATTTGCCTAGTTATCAGTCGAGGCAAAGGCAACTGTAGTAAGCGATTGACTGACGAGCAGATACCTTGTGCTTAACCTCCGGCATGCAATATCTCTTTAATTTTTCACTTTCTATAATACAACGGAAAAGGGATACGAAGAATGTACTATAATTGCTCTGTATAACCAAATGAGAATAAGTACCGTCCTTTTTTATACTAATACTATTAATTAATTTTTGATGTAATATGATATTTGAATATTTATATATAGAAATCGGTGTAGCAGTCATATATTTTTGTCGATTATCTCTGCTTAAATATGTTTGGGTGTGTTTTCGAAATTAATATCTTATTATTCGTGCTTATGTGATTGCTTATGCATTATCTGCCTTTGAATTGCGCTAACTTTTTTTTAAAAAACATTGATTTAACCCATTGATTTTATTTTTAAGTTGTTGCATTTCTTTGAATGCCAATCATTAGTAGATGCTCAAAAAGGTATTACATGCCTAAATCGGACATTATTTACGCGTGATAATCAAAAAAATAATCATCCAAACAGTTTTCGAGCGGAATTATGTCGTCTTTAGAGCGGCGGAGTTATGTCGCCTTAAAATGACATAATCTCGCGCAGGTCAACGGCGGAACTATGTCAGTTTTTTAACGACATATTTCCGGCGCCAAATGATTGCTATTCAGGGTACCTAGTTGACCTATATATCCTTGGTTATTTTATATCATGGATATAGTCCTAGCGAGCCTAAAGGACCGAGTTACATTTTTGCCCCTAACTGCTGGGCAATGATCATTTTCATTCGAAGAACTCATCGACCTTCTGGGCATTTCTGTTCGCCTGGTATTTGAGTGCAAATTTGAGTGCAAATTGGGGGCACAGCCGGCGACGAGGGTGCCCCTTCGGGTATGCAATGCAATTTTTCGGCAGCTAAAAATATTTTTTGTCGACCTTTTAGGCATTTCTGTTCGCCTAGTATTTTGGCAGATTTTAAGAAAAATCTGGCTACCGCAGTGGTTTGAATTTTCATTTTTTAGCCACATCGTCTTGGCAAATATATATTTTACTCAGATCCTGGAAAGACTTACGTCCTTTCTATTATATTTTCTAAGTTAACAAGGCAAGGACTGCATGATGACCAAAGGACATGGCCGATTTAGTTATTAGTGTCCTTTATATATATATCGCCATATGCTTTGGCCTACTTTCTGTACAGACTAATGTCTCGTTTTGTTTTGAAGAATTACCAAGTTGTGGCCAATTTTGTGTAAGGAAATATCCTATTCAGTTGGTAACTGTGCCCTATACATGTCGTTTAACACAGGACTCGACATGATCGGACTAATTTTCTTGATTTGTGATTAAGATAAAAATGTCCTTTGACCAAATAACAGCGCTATTAATACACGTCGTTTGGGACAGGACAGTTTGGGATCCGCGCGAATGCAACCGACGTACAATAATATCAATGTATCTTGGGTTGGCAAATAAATTAAACTCATATGTGACTTACCTCGCTGTGAATAACAGTAATCTGGAGGGCATGACAGCAGCAGGATAACCAACGTAGTCCACAGCCCGTGCCCTCATCAACAACGGAAGCTGCCAATAGCAACGGGCCCTTGGTTATAGTATACGGGATAGAAAGAGCAAACAGTCTGCTTCAGGCTGCACAATAGAATTGCGATCACGTTATTCCACGGAGATTATTGGAAAACGTGCAACAAATACGTTCAGACTAAATTGTTTAAAAACATCCGACATCAATAAAGTAAATCTGTGCTCCCAAAATCACCTGAAATTATTGGATAATGTAATAAGACTAGAAACACCTTAAGCTTATGCTCCTACCTCTCCAGGCAGTTGCGTTTCGTAATGCGCAAACGTTCTGTATATCCAGACAGTTGCTAGAACTGCAAAGACATCCAAAACATTCAAATTAGCAAATTACTCCGAACTTTATAATGTGAATCAATGGTCCTGAATCTTGCTAGTTTAACAATGTATATCCTTCTCAACTCTTGAAGAATTTGGCCGAGTTATGTCCCAAAAAAAAAAGCGAATGAGTTTATTGGCCCTGCTTGCCGATCCGTGGGCTGGATACGGAGATAGTAACGATAGCCATTATAGACCGCCCAGATGAGCATCTATATGAAACCAAATTAGTTGATTGCATTAAACACTGTAATTCAGCCTATGTATACGATGTTATAGGATTTTAAGCACAAGAAATACTGCATAGATCTCGGAATTGCTAAACTTTTCACCATTATTCAATCTGTATATATTAATGTGTATAATAAATTTAATAAATATAAATCATACAAAGCTAACTTATTCAGACACTCACCTGTGTGCTGATAATCATGTACTCCATTCAGAATTCCATGTAATAGCCACAGCTTCACATTGCTGCAGCCGGACCCGTCCGGATTTCTTTACCCTTGTACGTAGATTCAATGCACATTTGGTGGAATCGTGGAAATCTTAGAATGCCAAACGATGGTCCTGAATCCTGTGCGTTCAATAAGATGTGACCTTGCTAGATCCTTAAGAAATTGGCCGAGCTATGAAAAAAAAAAACCAATTGTCTTATATCTTTTGATTATATCAATTGAAAAAGACGCCAGATTTAGAGGCCAAATTGATAAGGACGCCAAACCATGAACAAAAAGCCAATCCTCGTGAAAATCGAGTGAGATTTGACCGAGTAATAAGGGTGGGAAATTTTTACCCATGTCTATATTCAAAGATCTTTGAAAATGAGTCTTATGCCGATCGGATGGTATGCCAATTTAACACTGTTGCGGGCGAAATTTCCCAAATCGCTGAAAAACGTATTTATTAAGTTCTCAAAAATCATCAGAAAAATGTTTGAATCTCACTTCTTAACGATGAAACTTTGGTTTTTCGAAAAATGTGAAAAACGTCTCAAGTCATTTTTTAGCCCCCAATCTTTGGCACCCATTTCCACCAAGATTGAATGTATTTTACGAAAAGTGTGAAACACCCCTCAAATGAATTTGAACAAAGTTCTTTGAAAATGAGTTTGAGGCCGATCGGATGAGTAAACTATAAAGTTTCATACAAATTTTTTTCCGAGATTTTTCCACATAAGCGGATGAAATTTTCCCGAAATCCTGTAATAACGTGTACCTTTATCACACAATGTAACTGAAGTGAACATTTCAGATTTCTAGCTCTTACGGTATGGGCTGTGCGTTGATCATCAATCAGTCAGTCAGTCAGTCAGTCAGTCAGTCAGTCATGTCACAAAAAGTATTTATTTGTCAGGATGGATTTTAATACATTCCATTTGATATATACAGTACGACCTCGCTCAACGCAACCTTTTATAATTTGGCCAGTTGCGAAAACTGAGGGAACATTTTCTGTTGGCCACGAGACCTATTTCCAAAAAGAGATGCCTTTGCTAACCAATAAAATTAAAGTAAATCGAATAGTTCTGTGTTCAAAGCAAGGATTTCATTTTACTTTATTTATTTTTTGAAAAATTGTATTCTGTACTTTTTTACAATTTATACTTTTCTGAACAGCTGTTTCTACAATGTTAAGAAATCGGGTGTTGCAATTATCGAGGAATTGCGTGTAACGAGGGTTGCGTTGAGCGAGGTCGTACTGTATATACTTTAACTTTATTCTTTTTTTCAATGAGTTCTTCAGTCCGCGGTTTCCTCATGTCCGCTCTGCCCAACATCACAAATCAGACAATCGATAATTCCTTTTTACTAGTAATCAACATATGTCTCTTACTTCTATCTTATGCTACTCTCCATCTGTCATTTGACAGTCAGTCAGTGAGGACAAACAGTTTTATATATAGAGATATGGGGTCGCAAATGATTTCTTCTGCTAGCAACACTCTCTTACACATTATTATACCCCTTTACACATTCTCAATGGATGCAGGGCATAACAAAGCATCAACTAGCAAGGACTATGTGTGTGTGCGCGCGTCTCACGTCTTGTTTGCACAAATTTCAATTTGTATATTACCTCATATCATATGAGTATTGAGCGCATTTCTTATGCACTTGCAGGCAGCACCCTTGCATTCCTTTTGCACAGTGTGTGTGTGAGTGTGTGTGTGTGTGAGTGAGTGTGTGTGTGGTAGAGGGTGTAAGCGTGCGTGCAGACAATGAAATTTATGGAAACGCCAGACGGAATAGCAATAACCTCACTATTGGTAGGGCACCGAACAGAATATGCTACAAATTTGCTTTATTTAACATGCAAAAAAGTTGTAAAGTTTTTTTACGCTCGACGCAAGCTTTTTGCGGAGCTCGAAGTGCTGTGCAGCAGCAGGTATGGCAGGGTATGCCATATTCGGATTGACGTGCTCAGCATTTTGTTGCTGTTTCAGCTGCATTGCATTGTCAGACAAAGTATGTAATGTTCTTTCATGTGATTTCATTTCTGCTGGCAAGCAACCGCCCATCGCCCATCGCCCACCGAACCTCCAGAACCATCAAAATATCGCGAACGCGCAAAGTTTGAGAACTTTCTTGCGCTGCTTCAGTCTTTACCACGTATGAATAACTTGACGTGATGCTCTGCTTTCTGCTTCCTTCTTCAACACTCGGCGAAAAAACCAAAAATGTTTGCTTAATTCAAGTAAAAATGTTATCAGAATCCAGACCAGTTTTCGAGGAAGGAAATTCTCATTTCGAGATATTTTCTAATTTAAGAATATTTCAGACGGAAAACAACTTTGAACTTTAAGAACAAAACAACATGAGTTCTATGATAGTCTCCCTGGCAATTAAAACAACTTTCTTCGAGTGTACAGACTCTTGCTCACACCCTAAAAGCATCAGTCTGTGGTTCTACCACTGCCCGGCCGGGAAAGTCAAATGCTTTAAGGCACGACCTCTGGCTTAAATTGTTTTCGGCCAAACAAGATGCACGAGCTGCCTTCGCCGGCATTGACCAAAAGCAATTTGTTGTACAATTTGTAGCAAGTTCTGGCGCGCATGTAGCTGCAATGAAAGGCGAAAGGCGAAAAGCGAAAGCAAAGGATGCAGCCAACGGTCAGTGTGAGTGCGCGTTGGTCCTGCATCCTGCGTCGTGTGTCCGTGGCAATGCTGACAGACAACGGCGGGGACAATGTGTCCTTATTATTATCGTAATTATCTGTGGAGCGTGCTGCAAGCGTGAAGCAAATGTAAATATAATAAAAATAAAAGCAGTTAAATGAACAAATTGAGTTGAGTCCGGGCCAACGGTGACGCGTCGCCAGCAGCCGTCAACTTGCCACCGGGTCGAAAACATGGCGTGGTGTGACATTGTTGTTGTCTTTATAAACCTCTTTATAGCTTTTATTTTTAATTGCGTTTTTATTCCATTTAATTCTAGCTTCTTTTTTTTTGCCATTCGTGTGCGCACTGACCGAACAGCCGTAAAATGAGCGCACCTTGTGCACCACGTGACGTATGCGTAATATGTGCATGTACTTTGACGTGTGTTCTTGAGTTTGTGTGTGTGCGTGTGTTTTTGTTTTTGTGTGTGGCTATGATAGCTGCTCGCAGATCAGCTATTGTTGCTACAGAAAAGTTGCCACGTTTGGAACAATGCTCACCTGATGCACTAGCAATCGCAGCTGCTGGATCAAAGAGGACATTGCCCCACGCGGCACGCGGCACGCTGCATGCGGCATGCCTTCACCGAGATATAAATACTTCATATGTTTGCCAACGGCTTTGGCTATTTATGGTCAGCTTTGTGGCAATGCCACAAAATTTAATTAGAGAACGCACTGGGCTATCAACTGGACGCCAGTCTGTGCCACATTCACCATTCCAACGGTGGGTCTCTCGGCTGGCTTAACGCACACACGCACAACAGGCTGTAGTTGTTGTTGTTGTTGTTGTTGTTGTTGTGGGTGTTGATGCCTCATTTTATTTGCAGCATTTATCAGTAGAAACCGCAAAAGCCAGAGAGAAAGGGAGCACAGCTAACAGGTGCCGCAGAAAATTTTATGAATCATTTATAACTCAATAATCCTGTTGAGTTGATTTTAACCAATAATTGATTATTGTTTCCGTCGCTTAATGTTGCTGTTGTTATTGTTGTTGTTGTTGTAAAATGCAGCCATAAATTTATAAATTCATTTCAAAACGAATTTGTGTGCGCGGTATGTCTTTTTTTGTGGAGCCCTTTAAAAGTTGCCAACGCGTATTTCGTGGGAAATTTAATATCAAATTTAACAGATAAGTCCACAGCATAAAACAGCTGCTGCTGCTGAGATCCCAGCCCAAAGCTCGAGCCCTTATCCGCATATAAACTAGTCGGAACTCAAACTCAAATTTATGCAAATTTGTGGCTGCTTTTTCTGCAGCTAGCTAGGCCTGGTCTGTGCACAGTTCCATGAATATTAATGAGACAACACATGGAAATTAGAAGCAGCTAGTGGGTGTATATATGTGTGTGTGTGTGTGTGTGGCAAGTCAAACAATTGCTGGCAAATTATGTATTTCAACATGATTTCGAAAATCAAAATGCGAGCATAGTTTTTGTGCAGCTGCAGGAAGCAGGAGTCAGCCAACAATAATAAGACAGAAGCCGAAAGGTGTTGGACCAATGAATATATGAGCAAAGCGTGTGTGTGTGTGTGTGTGTAAGTATGTACGTGTGTGTTTGAGCACTATGCATATAGTATATACCAATGGTATTTATGGCCTGACCGGGAGGCAATTTGTGGCTTGCATAAATTTTAAGCAGTTGAAATTAATGACGCGCCTGAAAGTAGGCAACCGACAGACACAACCAAACATGCATACACACACGTACACACACACGCTAGATATACAATTAACAAAAATCAAAAGCAACAACAACATCGTCAACAACACTTAATGTGCCACAGAGAGAAATTTAATGAAAATTACTGCCCCTCCAAACAAAACTCGCCAAGAGAATACAAGAAGAAGCGGGTAGGTTAAAATGGAAGTATGTTAGTGTGGGTGTTGCTGTGTGTGTGTGTGTATTTTCTCATTTATTGTAACACACATTATAAAGTTTTACCGACACTTAAACATCGCTTACATACACAAACATAAACACACACACACACACACACACACACGCACATTCACTATGCAGATAAAGCTGCAACAGATTCCTCTGGCAGAGCACAGAGCACGCAGCTTGTATGCTAGATTGCATCTCGCCAAAGAGTAAAAACAAAACAACAAAAGTGGGCCCAGAGTGTCAGAGTGAGTCCTGCATAAAGGATATACAGATAGGGATATGCGGGTGTCGAGACGAGGTCAGACATCATCAGCCGAAGCAAAGGCAACATCATGACCTGCCACAATTTTGTGCACAGTTTCGGCAGGTTGCATTTAAAGGGGAAGCGGAAGGGGACTAAGCGAACATCATGGATCACACAAATATTTCCATATTAATAAAATGGAAGAAAGACTTTCCCACGGACAAGCACTTGCTGCCAGTTACCCAACGTACACAGTGAGAAATTTAGTTTAACAATCAAAAAGAAGGAACATAAAGAACGAATTAAATTTGTTTCCGATAAAGTTACGAAATATTTACTTAATAAAACATTAACATTATTACTTTACGCATGTTAGCAGACAAAGAGTTTATTTTAATCTATTTAAATTTATTTGTTTACTCATTGAATTGTTACAGTGTAGCCACACACATACTCGCTTTAATATCAATAGCTTAACTTATTCGAAGCTTAAATTTTGTGCGGCAGTTGACTTGATAGTTGACCCGACAGCTGGGCCAGAGACAGAGGCCACATATGCATATATGTTCCAAACTTACATGTGTCCCAACAATACAAAAGTCAGCTCTAAAATGGTATTGCTGGACTGTTCGGCACTGCCAAGTTGGGATTAGCTGAATAGAAGGCCCCCGACAAAGGGCTGAAAACATGCAATCTTTTATTTAATGAGTGCGAGTCAACAGCTCAGCTCCACTTCAAATTGACACTTTGGCCGCAGTCGTCGCTGCCAATGACTGCCTTATTGGGGACAGACGGAGACGGCGACGGAGACGGAGCCGTAGCCCAGCCAGCCATGCAAAAGTCGCCTGGTCACACACACACACACACACACCCAAGCACATGCACACGAATGAGTTATTAAGCCATGTTTGCGCTTGTCTCTGGTGTGGCACACATTCATTGAGAAATATTTGCAGTCAGCCTGGCTTTCAAGCTGTCTTTGAGGCGTGATTTGGAAACTTTTCAAATATGTTGGCCATTGCCACTTTTTGTTCCATGTGTGTGAGTGCGTGCGTGTGTCTGTGTTTGTGTGAGTATACACTAAGAAAAATGCCGTTTGGCTCTTTAATTCGTATATTGAAAACTTCCCAAAGCTTCAAGCTTCACTTAGTTCAAAAACACATCATCTAAGAATTTCCATGCCTAAAGTTAGCGTCAAAGAAAATATATAGCAGGGAGATTACTAAAAGAACAGTCTGCCCATCGTAATATACTTATATCCAGCTTACATTTTACCAACTCTATTTAAGCACAAAATACCTGGTTATTTCTTGACGTGTAGTTAAGCCATCAAGCAATCTTGACCAGCCTAGTCTACGCCTGTGATCTTTGGCTAGACGCTCGCATTCATTTGATTGGAAAACGCGCTGAAGCAGAAACGGCATCAGGCTATACAAGTCCAGGCACAGCAGTAGCAGCAGCAGCAGCAGCAGCAGCAACTACGTATGTCCTTGTGATTTATATTCAGTCACTCCCACCGCCACCGCCACCGCGCCCGACTCTTCAATCATCATTGTCAAACCCCTCTGGTTGCCGCTTTGCCAACCTTTTGCTACAAATGTGCATAGAGTTTAACTTGGCCGGGTTTACATGCTTGCTCTTGCTTTGCTGGCAGCTCCATTAGCAGCAGCAGCAGCAGCAGATACCCAAAGCAGGCCTCAGTCCGGGGGAAGTGCAGGTGTAAGTGTTCCAAAGCGAAGTCTGGCTATGGCCATGGCTACCCGCAAATTAGTTTTCAATGGCAACTGCTTCACTTTTGGCTCACAGTTTTTGGCTGCCAGGATTCCGGCCACTGTGTGCGGTGGTCGGCTGGCAAACCGGAATCATTGGAAACATAAATAAATATGCCTTAAACTGCCATATCGAGGCTGGTCAATGGCCAGCAATGGCCGTGCCACCCAATCCGGCCTGACAAGTATAATAATTTATACATTTATTTCATTTGCTTTGCGTTTTATTTATTTTTGTATTTACTGCGACTGCCTGCAGCTGCGCAAAAAAAAGAAATAACAAAGCAAAACCACAGTAAATATGCGCAAATATTTAATATTTTTTATAAAGATATGTGCATATATATATTCACTTTAATTGATACCTTTAAGGCTCAGACGTTAGCAAAACATCTAAGCCTCAAGGTTGCCAACATCCGTATATATAAACGATAGCTATGGCCTGTTCCTGACCAGGGTCAATGATTCTGCTGCTGGTCAGTGCGCCCATCGCTCTTCCCCCCACCCAACTCCTGCCGCAATCCACAAATTTTGTTTACGTTTTGCTGGACGCGGCGCGCACATAATTTATTTTGCCCGAGATGTCCTTGTCCGTGCTGTGTGTTTGTGTGTGTGTGTGTGCCTCATTGCTGCCTGTCAGCGCCTCTGAGATAAGCTGACTGCGAGAAATATGCGAGCAGCTCGGCTCCTGTCACTCCCACCCCCCCAGCTGCAGCCTCACGAATGTGCGAATAATGAGCCAGCGGAGCAGGAAATGGAAGGCGTAGCGAATGCGAACAAAATATGGCAAACGCTTCGAAGAGCATCAACCAGCAGCAACGAGACATAGATAAAACCAGCCAGTTATCATGGTATACCCAATATTAGATACCCTTCTTGTACAACAACTCAATGTCCGAACGATAATTTCAATGCAGATAAGAGTTTAATCATATATTTTCAACCAGTATTTCGGATGAAAGTAGTATGAAAATATAGTGCTTGGATTATAAGGGAAACAAAACAGTTTTCAATGCAAAATTTTTATTTTCCACAATACGACACCAACAAATATGTGCCTGCAACAAATTGCCAGATCTAGTGGCCTAGTGCCATCAAGTAAGCTTCAAAATTGACAGACTATATTGCCTTGGGGGAATCTGAGATGTATTTTCCTATGCGTTACACATGCGATGACAAATTGGGAATACCCTTTACCAAGGGTATAATGATGGTGGTCTTTAATTGGTCACGGCGGCAACAAACAACCGACTCACTGAACAACCCACAACAATCCAGCAGCAATCCACCGAGCACCGCTGAAACTGTGGCCAGTTTCTGTTCCTGCTGTTCGCTAGCGAGGTTAATATGTGCGACTGATTTATGTTTGCAGCAGCAGCAGCAGCAGTAGTAGCAGTAGCAGCAGCAGTAACAGTAGCAGCAGCGGCCGCAGTAGCAGTAAAACTAGCGGCAGACTGGGATTGCGATTGGGCTTGGTATTCGGACGTGGCTGCTATTGCCATCTTTAGTGTTGGCGCCAGGCGCCAAACGCACGCAGCACATCCTTCATCCTTCATCATGGAGCGCTCACATGCTGCCCCCACCCCACTCGCCGCCCACTTCACCCCTCGCTTAGCCAGTAGCTTGCGTGGCTCGGCGCATTATAAATGATTTTAATAATTTGAAACGATTTGTTTAGTTCTGCATCAAGTCGGATAAACGTCGATGATTAATTAGCAGCCGCGTCTCGGCTAGGGCACGCAGGACAGCGGCAGCAGCAGGAGTGGCAGCAGCAGCAGCATGTGCTAAAGCGCTCCGTTACATAAGCATGTTTTCTATTTTCTCCATTTTTATCGCTTTGCCATTAAATTTGTATGTTTAGGCGCGCGGCATTTGCCTACGAACTGTGTGTATGTGAGTGTGTGTGTGAGCGGAGACAAAGGCATAGTGAGAAAGTATGAGTAGGTTGATTGTGTTGCTGGCTCAATTGCCGTTAATCAACTTTGTGTTTTGTTCGCGCATCTTACTCAAAGCGGAAATTAATTGGCTACCCCAACCCTAAACCCACCACAGCCCTAACCCACCACATGTTTGTTGATTTCGCGTCTATTTTTTTCCCTCAAGAAATGGCGCCAATTGTGATACTCGCAAACGCTTGAGTGAATACATATGTATATGTGTGTGTGGATGCAAATTATAAATGTACTCATTTTTTTGTCTGTCTCATATCTTATAAGTATTGCACAATATAACATATTTTTGTCAATTACTTATTATTTACGAGCAAAAAACACACTTACCCCACCAAAAACAACAACAATTGCAGCACTTTTTCTATCACTTACACATTTTTCAACTGTTCCGTTTTAATGCGCATCAGTGACTAAACAATCGTCGCGGTGAGATTCACAACAATAATCAGAGCAAATATGAAGATCAAAGCATGTGGTCAATATATACGTGCGAGCGAGAACACGTGTCAATTATTGTTGCGCTCACTTACACTTACTTGACTTGACTATGCTACCTTGCATATGCACTCTCTGTTAATTAAGAGCGCTTAGATCAAGCTCAATACAGCAAATGTTAAGCAGAGAACTGTTATAAATCTGTAATTGTATATGTTAACATTGTAGGCGAGCTACTTAATATTATGCGCTTCCCTTTTAACTCGTGTGCAGTAATTAAATTTGTAAAATAAAAAAATTAATTATTTATACAATTTAACAACGGGCAGGCGAGTTTAAAACCAATTTATGCAAATGCATACGCAAATATTTGCATTGAAATGTACACATTGCCAAATTGAAATTATTGTTCTATATATGTATGTACATACATACATATGTGCGTTCGTGTGTGTGCGTGTTGTTCCAGCTGCATCATTCTGACTTCTGAGTTAACCGCATCCGCATCCGCATCGCTCGGTCAAACCTCGAATGCCATCGGCCTGGTTGCCTGTGAGTCAAATAACAAACTGTTTCCCAGGACCTGCTGCTTGGGCCATTTGTTTACCAGCCAAGGATACATTAATTCTAAATAAAATACTTTGTAGGCAGCGCTTAATTACCAGAGAGGGAGAAGGAGAACGTGTTGGAGCTGCCATTTGATACCTGGGCCAATTTGTCCATCTGCTGGGCAATTTGTCAATGTGTCATTATTATTGACACATTTAATCCATAATTGTCAGCATTATTTGCTGGACAAATTTAAGGCCATAAATTGAAATATAAAGAGTTATAAATATGTTTGGGCAATCGCCCGATGCGACCGCCGCCTGCAGGCAATATTCACAAATTTATTATTTGAAACGCATTTCAGTTTATTTTATTTAATATATTTTTTCAATATATTTTTAGTAATGCATTGCGACAGCCAGGCCCAGCATAAATCATAATGCAAGACAAATACTTAATATTTTTTAATTCACAATTTGCATATTTATGCGCATTTATTGACGCTCCAACAGGCTTCACGAATTCCATTCGCATTACTGCTTCGATTTATAACATTTACAATTTAAATCATTATTAATATATATATTTTAAATGAAATCATTAAATGCTCTGTGTGAGTGTGTGAATGTGCGCCGTGTTGATGGACGTCCAGCTATATTCAGCTAATTAAAATGACCAATCGTTGGCAAATTAAGCTTAACTTGCGACGGGTGTATCGCCCCGCCACGCCCACTCCTCTCGCACGCCTCCCACGCGCATGCTGCTTTAACTTCTCCTGCTCCTGCTCCTGCTCCTGCTCCTTAGTGTGGCCAGTGTCTGGGCGAATGACAATGCCATTTAATTAATGGGAAAAATCAAGAGTTTCAATTACGTGGCTTGCATTGATAGAAATCTATGGGCAAACATGCATAGCTACTAGCACACGTGCACACACAAGTTCACACTCAGAAAAAGAAACTTCGTTCTAAATTCTTGTACAAACATTAAATACGTGTACTTAAAGGCTTTAATAGAAAATACTTATTACAACAATTTGCATACTTGTAATTAACAGAATATTTTTAATCAAAATAAAACATTCCTAAATTATGTACTGTATTCAAGTCTTGTCAAATAATATTATCTTTAAGAAAACAGCTATCCAAATAAAAGAATTTTAGTATCAATTTTGGAAACGTCGAACTTAAGCAAATACTCAACTTACGTGAAGTGTACACAAATAACAAGTATATTTGAAGGCAAAATTCTAGTACAAATATTAAATACATGTTATACAAAATATTTTTAATTAAAATAAAACATTCCTAAATTATGTACTGTATTTAATTCATGTCAAATAATATTATCTTTAAGATAACAGTTATCCAAATAAGAATTTAAGTCACAATTGGTCTGGTCTTAGTTTCCATGAAGTGTACACAAATACCAAGTATATTTGAAGTCAAAACGATGGGCAGGGCAGGGCTGGGGTGGGGGGTGACAGGTGACAGGTAAACGGAAGCTAGAGAGAGAGCTGGAGAAAGCTATGTATGTTAATTATCTGGCACTATGATTTAACTGCTCATCTCTTCATTGCATAAATAAGTATATATATTTGAGCAGTTGCCGTTCTCAGGTTCATTCCTGATGCAAGTGCTTCACGTTCGATTAGTTTGAGTGCACATATGAATATATGAATATAACTCGTATCGATGGGTATTTTAATCACTTTCCTTGCACTCAAACGCACACTCGTTTGCCTGTTTCCGAGTGCATTCAATTACTTAGGATAATTGAATACCCACGACCGGCTGGCTGGCTGGCTGGCAGGTTGGGCCCTTAACTACATACACTTACCCATCATCGCGTGGCCCGCACTCATTTTGTCACGGATGAAATTAATTAATAACTGCACTCGCCGGATGACTGATTGTCTTCAAGGTGCAATAAAAAAATGACACGCTGCGTGTCGTGCTATTATGTCAACACAGGTCACTGGGCGTGGCAGCTGCAGCTGCAGCCGTTGATTAAGTTAATGTGAAACGAATTAACACCAATTCTGTCCATAATCGGCGGCTCAGCCAGGCACAGCCCTGCTCAGCTTGCTGGGAATGGGGGCAAGTAAATCTTGAAAGTATTCTAACACTTTTTTCATTACTGCTTAGTTCTCGTTGCTGCTGTTGTTCCGTTTATTTGAGAGATTTTTTTAATACCCTGTAACAGTTTGAGAACGAGTGAAATAGGGTATTCTGCTCCAAGTCGATAGATATAGATGGTCAGCCTAGATTTTGTATAAACAGAATTTAGATAAGCGATCGAATAAGGAGAATAACATTTATTTACGAATACAATTTTTCATAAGTAGTTTTTGCATAAGGGAAAGCTAAGAGAAAATGACGAGGCTCATCACAGGGTGTCTCCAAGTCGGACCCACTCGACTTGTTTGTTTTTTAAGTTTCTTGCATATTTTGCCCAACTTCACTTGCTGACTGCGATTGCTGGGTAAGGGAGGGCTTGCCCGAAGCTGGGCTATAAATTTATTGCTGAACTTTGAAATACCACGGCCGCAGCTACTTCCTCAGCCTCGGCTGGAGTCGAAGCGTTTTAAAGAAAAACTTCTGCAGCTGTATTTTTCGCAATTATCCTTGAAAATGCAAGCAGCCAAAGTTGGAGCGTGTTGAAGGATGCAGCGGAAATGTGTTTTGGGGTGTTGACACGAGCGCAGAACCTAAAACTATGGGACTGAGAGAGATAGAGAGAGACGGGTGAGAGGGAGAGGGGCGAAGGGGGGAGGGCAGAGCTGCGAATAATTTATTAGTTGCGTAAAGAAATCATTTATTTGTCGTTGTCTCCCAGCAAGCTGAGGGGCATGGGCAAAACCCACTGTTGAAATTAAATGAAGCACAGTTCGCGTAGCATATTTCCACGGTTCACGTCTTTGCTACAGTTTGAGTAGCACTGTGCAGCACGGTGAGAAACCATTTGAGATAGCCAATGCCCGGGTTGTGGTCGCAGCTAAGTTAAGAGTTGTGATTTTATTAAAATTACGTACACTTCACATTTACAATATGACGAGAATTGCAACAAAGGTTAAGAGTCCCTAGAGAACTAAATACCGCTTGGCTGGAGCACAGATCCGTCTCCGGACTGCGCCCTTGCGGTTGCCATTGATTAGAAATATGTTTCGATTCGGATTACGATTAGCAACTAAGTGTAGTTAAATATTAACAGCAGCGGTAACGGCAGCACCTGGTCTTCCCAACGGCTCACTTTGTCTTGGCGGTGCGTAAATTCGATGCTGACAACAGCGACCTGGTGGGTGGAGTACGCTCATCCACATGGTAGCCATTGGGGCGTCGTGTGGCCGCTTCATGGTGCTTGCGACCCAATCGGCTCAGCGTGCTAGCGCTGGTTGCGCCATTATGCGGTGGTGGCTTGCGCGGCAGCGTGGAAGTCTGTAGAAGATAAGGGCATGTGATTAGCTTAGGATTAGATGGTAACGGGAGTGGCGGTTGACGTACGCGCTTGTTTTGCTCCTGAGAGTAGTTGATCTCGTAGCCCTCGCTGATGTGCTTGGGCTTCCAGGGCGCCAGCATGGAGACAGAGCGAGAGACGGTGCGCGTCATGGGCTGCAAAGGCGGCTTAGCAGCAGCCCCACTGCCAGCTGCACTGCCGCCGCCCTTGCGTAGATCATCACGAGACATGGAGCGACGGCGCAAATTGTATGGCTGTGGTATATCACCCACGGTGGTGGCATGCAAATAGACCACGCTGCGCTGGCTATGCAGACTGGACTCGCCCTCGGTGCCAGAGCTCTCCGCGGGATAGCGTTCCCTATAATAAATAATGTTGATCAAATATGTTCTGGCTCACTGAGACAGCTAATAATTATACGACCACTTACTTGCCATAGCCGCCATCTGCACTGGGGTGCAAACCTCGTCGTTGGGCACTGCGCTCCGGCTTCGGCGGCCCCAGCAGCGGCCGCTCCTCAAAGCGCGGTAGCACATCCGCCGTGCGCTCCAGCGACATGGCACGCTGTGCAACATTGCCACGCTTGTGTCGCTCGACAGGCTCCGGCTCAGAGCCGCTCTCCGATATGTCGTGTAGCTCGCGGGAGCGCGAATAGTGACGCCGCTTGCGGAAATCAACCTCGTCGCTACCAGGTTCCAAGTGCTGCATAGAGCTGGCACGTTGCCGAGACGTTGTCACGGCCTGCCCGGAGAGACTCTGGCGATAGTCGCGCGACGGCGGCGGCGGGCTACGGTCCAGATTATAAGCGCTCTGCGAATGTTTCGAGTGCGCCAGCTGTGGACGTCGTCTGGGCGTGGCCAAGATATGAAGGTTAATTAGGGCTTTAACTTGGGATATCCATTGATACTTACCGCGGCATGCTGCTCGCCTTTGATATTGTTGGCGGATTCGAGTCCAAGTCCGTGTCACCAAAGAAACGCAAATTCTTTGCCGGCGCTGCGGATGCATTGCGTTTGCTGCGCTTCAGACTGGAACTGGCCTCGCTGTGTCCATTGACCGAAACGTTTAGCTATGGTACAAAAGTTATCAATTAGTGAGTGTCCAATGAAGAGACGGTCATCTGCTGCACTTGCCTGCTCCTTGGGATTGCTCTTGGCACGACGATCCAAAGACTTGAACCAGCTGGTCTTCTCGGCTTTGACTGGCGTCGAGCTGGCCGTTTCCTTCTGCTTCTTGGGCGGCTTATCCGCGGAGCCGCGCTTCAGCAGCAATGGACTAGCTTTCGGTGTGGATAGACGGCGTCGCATAGAGATGTCCATAGTCTGTCGTTAAAAGAATTTGATTTAGTTACGCTCACGCTCTGGCTCCAAACCGGGTCAAAGGTTTGCCCATTGCCCAACTGCCCAAGCAGCAACAGGTTGCCCAGCAATGTGGGGCAGGTGGCCTTTACACGAGCCTTGCCACAGCTCATGCCTGTCTAATGAGTGGCTGCAACTTTGGCTGTGGCTCTATCTGGAACTGTGGCTGTAACTGTAGCTCCGACTATTGCTTGTGGGGGCGCAACAACCAACAACAACAGCAACAAGCGAGAGTGCTCGACTAGGAGATAACCTGCACACGTATATATCATGAAATTTTCAGCGCTCAAACATGGCACCCATGATGTCTCTAGCCCTTATATTGCACCATAAAAGTTAATTTAAAATTGATAATTGTCATTATTTTGGCAATGCATATGATACACGAGATATATATGTTTATATTTATGACGAATTCGAGTTTTTGTAAACGGTTAGAGAGGCGAGTGTATTTCGACCCAGTTGATCTTGACTATATATATATATATTATATATTAGTGGAGTCGGAGATGCTTTCTTCTTCCTGTTACATACATTTGCAGAAAACCATCATGCCTTCCTTTAGGTATTTTCATTGGGTACAGAGTATAACAATGTCAGCTCACGTTGCAAACAAACTTGTTTTGCCATTTGCGAATGCGAATTCGCTCGTTTTGGCCCAATGAGACTTTGCCCCACTTGCGGTTGATATTATATTTAGGCAGGTACATGGGCATATGAGAGAGTCGAGTGTGTGGCAGGGTATTTATGTTTGTTCTATGCTCTGTTGTTGTTGTTGTTGCTGTTATTGTTATTGCAGCTAACAAACTAAGCTTTGCAATGGAATATTGGAATGTCGGAAAAAAGTCTAAAAAGATCGAAGCAAACACTTCGATTTGACGCTTACGCACCCACCTGAAATAATTAAATATTCAAATATGGCCGCCGCCTTAATATAGTTTATGGCCCCGACTTGTGCCATAAATTAGCTAACAACATTATTGGCGCACCATTTGCTGCGTATATTTATTTCTTTTTTGGTCATGTAGAATCTTCGGAACGAATGCCCAGCACTTTATGTTATTTCTTTGAAACATTTATTGTGCGGCTCCGATTTTTATGGCCATCGGGCATGAGCATGAATAATAGCCGCATATTGTCCAAATCGCTTACCACCAAACCATTCGAAAGTTTCGCTGCGGCACGCAATCATTTTGACAACGGTCCCAGGCCACATACTCACACACACAGAGACCACACCTTTTGATCACAAAAGAATCTGCAATCGTGTCTGGCCTCTCAGATGACGCCCCCGCGCTCCTGCAGGATTTCGGGCCGCCCGCTGAGCTGGCCAAAAATGTTGCTAATTTGTTTGTACCTATCAATATTGTGAGCTGAGCTGAGATGCAAACCGATTTTGACCGAACCGGTTAGAGCCCGGAACACCATCTTTTTATTTGCCCTGAGCCGAACCTTAAGCCTTCACCAAACAATATTTATCAGCCCGGGTGCATCGAACCGAACCTGAATATGAGGTTTGCTGCCTCACCAGCAGGTGAGGTGAGGCGAGGCGTTGTAGTGTGTCTTGCAATATCCGCTAGAACCAACGGTTGAGGCTAGCAACATCCTCTTGACAAGGTCTTGCAGGCCCACAAATCCGCTCAAGCATTGCAAATTAGCTAAGCACCAGCTGCAGTTGCGCCATGGCACAATGCCAATTGGCTGCGGGGCCCAACACCTCGGCACAGTAGCCCAAAAGCGTTTTGCAATGTGGAATCTGTGTGCGCAGCTTAATCAATTTCTCATACGCCCCGTTGGCCGTCGTCTTGCTGTCAGCTTTCCTAGTTCTCGAGCAGAGCAGATCGTGAGACAGACAGACAGAGAGAGAGAGAGAGACGGACAGAATGACTGACAGACTGACAAACTGTATTACTGACAGCTGGTGCGTGGGTTTCGCTTTTGTTCTAGCTTAAACGCTGAGCGACGCCTCGTCGAGCTCTTTGAATTCGCAACTCTATTTGGAAAACATTATTTAAACACAATTTCAAGCATTCTTTATGGCAGGCGACGTCTTGATTCGACTCGGATTTGTTTGGCCCCCTTCAGATGTGTCTCTAAGTGGCCCCAGCTGACATGACGTCGAGTCGCTGTACCATTTTCGGCTGTGCCCAGACGCCCACCTGGACAGCGACTGTGAGCAGGAAGTAGACGAGTCAAACAATAAATAAGAAAAGAATTGTTAATATCGGCACGCCGAAGATTAGATACCCTTGCTCATATCTATCAGAATAATAGAAGACGAAATATTTCTATGCTAAGAATCAAATAAAAAAGGATTGCTTGAAGAAGAAGATCCCTCAAAGCTGGAATAATAATAACTGAACTAATAAAATAGTTCTTAATATTAACAAATATATCTCAACTAATGCATTACACATTTTCTGAGAAAATCGAATACCCCTTGGAAGAGCATCAGAAGTCACAACAATTGCAAAAGTTCGCACGTACCGCGACGACTTGAGGGTGACTCGGGCTTAAAACTCATCGCCGCAAGTCTTGATTAATTCGAAATTAATAAGAGCCAAACCCATGACCGAATGGGCGAGTTTAAGCAGCTCCGCTGACCAAAACTGACCCATCGGTGGGTTCAACGAACTCTAGTGAAGCACTATCAATTGGCCATTAAGAGCTGGGTCAGGCTTACCTTTGGTTCGCGTGAGGTCTCTTCGGTCAGTGCTTGATGTTCGCGGTAGCGCGAACGCATCTCCTCCTCCCGGACCATATAGCGCTCCTTCTCCTTCTCTCTGCCCCTGTGTTCCGTGTTCTCCTTGTCGCGGCGACTGAGGGTGCTGCTGGTGCCGTTGGTTAGACGCGACTGTGTGTCCTTCTTCGCGCTGGAGACATTGCTGCCACTGCTGCGCCCGCTGCCACCATGGCTGCCACCTCCGTTGCCCGTAAACAGCTGCTTCACCTTCTCGAAGCCGCCGAGCTTTTTGTTGCGCTTCAGTGTGCTCGAATCCTCACGCTGTTTCACCTGCTGCGCTTGCTGCTCTCGGCGCCGCAATGTGCTCGTGGACACCGGATACTTGTCCAGGTGCGGATCGAAGTGGGAGCCATCGTCAATAGAGCGCTCCCGGTACACATAGCTGTGACGCGTCGATGCCGATTGCCGCTGCTCTTGCAGCTGCTGGGCGCTCTCGCGACGCTCCTTGCGCAAAAAGGATTCGCAGGCCCTCATATCATCAAGGGCCGTGCGCTTGCGCCATCTGTTTTGGAACAACAAAAAGGTTGTACAAGGATCAGCGCTGGGGCTACAAATTGGACTTACCTTGTGGTTAGATCGCCATTGAAGGACTCCTTGCGAAAATCATTCTCGATGCCCGAGTCACCCTTGTCAAAGCTGCGCTGCTGCAGCTTGTCGCGCTTCAGGCTGCTCTGCCAATAGTCCTGCTGCTGCGGCAGACGTCCGCGCTCTGTGATGCGCAGCTCTGGTGAGGATCTGTATTGATCGGTTAGCTGCGAGTCCAGGCTTTTCGGCTCCTGCTCGTGTCGCTCTGCAGAATTGTAGTCGCGCTCAAGTTCCCTTGGCGAGGAGCCGAGACGTTCGCGATGCCGCGACTCGCGCACCTGTCCATCCCTTTGTGTCTCCCGCACATAGGTCTCCTTGATGCCACCGTGACCATCGTCATAGTACTTGGTGTGGCGGTAGCGCGAGCTTTTCTCCATTTTCGGCAGTGTGCTGCTGTTCTCAGGCGTCGGGTGACCCCGATCCTGTGTATACTCCATCTGTGCAGGCCGATGGTATCGTTCATCAGTAGCCAACTCACGGTCCCGCTCTCGCTCTCGTTCCGGGCTGGGATATTCACGTAACCGGTCGCGCTCTCGCTCCTGCCTGAAGTTGTGCTGGCGGTCCAGCGTGGCACCCTCGCCAAAACGGCGGGTCAGTATGCGGTTCTCTAGTTGTGCCCTCCTGTACCCCAGTTCATCGAGATAGGGCGCCGGACTGACGCTTCTTATAACCGGCACAATGGGTGGTTCTGCACGCCGTTCTCTCTCGCGCTCCTGTTTGGGTATCTCGTCCTCGTAATAAACCTTGCGTGTCTCAAAGCCCAGACCCTCATCCTCATCGCTAAGATTACGTGGACTCAATTGTTGCCAGGGTGACGGCGAATGAGAAGAGCTGGCCAGTCTCGCTGGTGGCGCTCCTCCGTTCTGTATGGGTGAGTAGCTACGCTGCGGTAGACTACGCAACGGTCTGTCGTTGGCCCTAGGTGGCCTGGGCGGTGCGAATTCACGCTGTGGTGTGCGCGAATCGCGACCAGAAACACGCTGCTGCTCGTCGCTGAGATCGAGCTGGGCGTAGGTGATGCCCTCGTTTGGCCGTATGTAGGAAAAAGCCGGCTGACTAATGGCCGGTTGGGGTGAGAAGCGCTCCATCGAGAGCCGCTTCACAAGCCCATTGACAGTGCGACCCTTGGTGAGCGGCAAGCGCTCTGCGGGCTGCTGCGAGCTATGCATATTTTCGCTGGACTTGGACTTGAGTGTCTCAATGCGATCCCGAATACCAGCGGATATTGAGGGTCCTGAAGCTGTACCTGTACCTGTACCTGCAGCTGTACCAGATCCTGATTGCTTTTTGAATAAAGGCCCGTCCACTTGCGCCTTGGAACGGCTGCGCGAAAGCAATTCAGTCAGACCCTTCTCGCTTTCATTCTTCTCACGCACTGTAACAGCGTCTGATTTGCGTCTCTCGCGTTCCCGAAAATAGTCCTGCTCAAAGAAGTCCTCTCGTTGCGTTTGTTCAATGATGGGGCTCAGCTGTTGCTTAGCTGTAGTCGGTGTGTCGTTCTTTTTGCTCACTTTGCTGCGCGCCTCCTTGTGGTTGGCACTGCCAACATCACTTTTACTGCGAACTAAACGCCGACCGCCGCCGTCCTCGAAACGTGGATCCCGATCCAATTGGCTGACATTCGTGTCGCTCTTGCGACTGAAAAGTCCAAAGATTGAGGGACGCTTTGCTGGTTTCTTGGTTGCCGCCGCGTCGCTAACGCTGCGCGCCACGGGTTTGCCCTTTTTGCGACGCGTGGGTAGCGAATGGAATCGCTGTGAATCACTGGAGGCGCTTTGGCGCTTCTGCTTTACACGGAATGTGGGTATATTATCCCCGTTGGCCGCCTTGCTCTGGTGTTGACCGGCCTGTGCGATGACTAGGGCGGCCTCTTTGCGTATGTCCTCGGGATCGATATCCGGCGGGAGCTGATGGTAACTTTGTGGTATGCCAATGCCGCCAATAGGAGCTAGATCTGTCGTCTCGTAGTCGTACTCCGAGGGCTCGTTGGGACGCTTGGCTGCATAGAGATAGAAAACACAAAGAGAGAGAGAGGGAGAGAGAGAGAGAGAGGAAGATTCGATTAGCAAAAAGTCACAAAGTTCGCTTCGGCGAACTACTTCGCATTCATGTAATGACAATTAGCACATTAGCCGACGCTCTGCTGGCGATGATGTAATACGTAGCCAGCCGCAGCTGTTGGCCAAAGCCTCAAAGTGTGAATTGGCAACAGCTGCCTCCTAAATAAGGCAGCCTGACTGGCTGCTGCTGCTGCTGCTGAATCGTTGCCACTAACAATGGATTCAGCATTAGCCCACGTCTTTTGGTACGTGTTGTACTCTGTAATCGGGCGCTGTAAGCGCTAATGACCATTGAAGCGTTTCAGCCCGAGCCGAACGAGGCGCTACTAGAGACCGCTTCTATTCGAAGATCATCAAGATTCTTTCCATCCACTTCCTCACTTGTTCATAATCATTATTATTTAATACCCCCCGAAAACAAAAAACGTGCCGCTTCATCTCTATCTCAAGCAGCAGCGGAGCAGCCGAGGCGATCATCATGACCAAAAACAAGATTGAGCAGCAACAGCACCACCAAACTACATACAACCAGGGCAACCAGTAAAAACAGCAGAAACGTGCGTGTTCTTTGATAGCTTTTTTAGCTCTTTGTATCTTTTTTTCTGTTGCCAATTCGTTGCTGCTTCTTTTCTTCGGCTCCTCAGCTTAGCTCTAACCAGCTGAACGGGAGCAATCACAACATCTTGACAATCAGCGCTTGTTAAGCGATAGAACATACTATATACAACACATCACATCAGTTCGTTGCCTAAGTCATTTGTTTTATCTGCTTGACAACTGCAACTTGGCCTTGGCCTTGCCATACTCAGATTCTGAATCTATAATGAAGTCCATTTCTTAAAATTTCCTTAACTGAGTCAAAAATCGACCAATTTTGGTATAATTTTTATATATTATTTCTGCATATAAAAATCGTACATTCAAATTACATTTTTCATTTTATTACTCTCAAAAATACAAAAAAAAAACTCTGTAATATCTTATATTTTTATTTCAATTTTTCTACTCAATTCTAGGCAGCGACCTATATTCTTCTGCTCCTATGGGGATTATTATTCACCTGTAAGCACTCAACTGACTGCATTTGCACAGCCTGTCACATTGGGGAGCTTGCCACACCTGGCCAAGTAAGATATGAACCTGTGATTGGAACAACTGGCAACTGATTCGATACAACGAATAATGACAAGCTGGGCGTGGCAAGTGTCAAATTGGCAGTCACCATTCATGCGGGCAGTGTTTGATAATTGTGAAGCTATGCGAGAATTCCATGACGATACCAAGACGGCTCAAAGCGAACGCCGCTTGCCAAAATGATGAGCAAACCGCAAGCTGTGATCAGTCATATGTGTCAAGGTGAAATGTAGCTATGCAGTGCGTGCAAACATACATACATACTGGCATAAATACATAGCTGCAAGTATGTACGCATTTATAGTATGCGTTGGGTGCCAGTCGACATGCGAGTTGGAGGTCTTTCGAGGAGCCACTCGCATGTTTAGCCGACTGCGGTTGTTATACCCTCTACCATCCAAAATTGGAGAAAGAGAGTATGAGGTTTTTGATGACGGACCAAGTCGATAAATAAGTCGCATATTTAAGCGCCGTGTTTATTTGCTATCTATTAATATCATCAAGATGCGACTGTAATGACAAACAAAATTCAGGTTGCGTGATATAAAGGAAACAATGGTCGTTATATCATCGTGGCGCTGCGTTGAGGGTATCTCTTAGTAGGGCACTCCCGACATACTGTTCTTGTATTGTTGGCATACGCTGCAATGCCTTTGCGTTTTAGCTGGAGGTGGTTTTGGCCGCATTTGTGGCTGCTTTTAGGCAACAGGAAAACATAAATTGCGACTAAGCGACAGTTGCTGCAACTTGAGGAGCCAGTAAAACTGAAGCTCAAGTCAATGTCAAGTAACAGTAAACGCTTGAGCGCATTCCCAAGAGAGAACTGAGAGGGAACTGAGCCACACAATGAACTGGCTGTGAATTTCTGCGAGTGCAGCTATGATTGATTGCGAACAACAACACCTGGCGTAAAGGCAAAGGCTGCTGAAAGCCATTCATTAATTTAATCATCGATCCACTTAATGAATTCGAGCCAGGGCCGGCGGGCTCTATGATTTGTGTGCCCATGCCGAATGAGTTCAAATGAGTAGGAGAGAACTAAAGCCTCCAGGAATTGGCAAAAACAAGTCTAAGAAAATTTCAACGCATTGCGATAAAATATCTGATCCAATTTTCCGGCAGCCCAAACCTGCCTCAGCGCCTGTTCCGGTTTTATTTTCATTTTTTTTTCGGCATTTGCTGTTGCACTTAATTTGGTTTTCGTGGTAGACAAGGCAAGCCAGTTAATAGTAGCAGTTGGGCTTTATTTTTTATCGCAGCACACTGACCAAGTCTCAATCCATATAGCTAATAGTAGCAGTTGGGTTTTAGTTTTTTCATTCAGCTGACTTTCACTTGGTCAGTTGGCCTCTTCAATGGCTCGAGCGGAATTGTATATACGATGGCATGTGCTTGCCTCATTAAGAGCCAGCTTAATGCCAATAACGATACGTTTAGGCCAGCAAATGAATCATATCGAAACGCGCCCACAATCTGTCATGAGCTAGATAACAGGGCTCTTAGGGCTCTTTCCAGCTTCAAGACATGCCCACTACTGGTCTAAGTTCAAGTTCCTGCGCTAATGAACCGACCGAGTGGACGGGACTCGCACTTAAAGAAACCCATGCGAAAGGCAAATGGGCAGGGGCATGCATGCCAGTGCCAAAGATCTTGCGGCTCAGGGCCGTTCGCCTGCCGCATGCCACGGCGCGGCGCGCCTTTGGGGCATTTCAATTAACCTGCGCACTTTCGATTTCATTGGAACGGGGGCTTAGGCCTGACCAAGGCATCGGCTTCGGTATCGCCTTCGACTTGGACTTTATCTAGGCGGATCCAGTGCAGCAATTCCAATGCTAAACGGCTGCGCACTCATTCCAGAATTGAAATAATTGAAAGCCCTTGTGCGCTTATCGTTGACCAGAGGGTTCCCAGGCCTGACCAGGCCTCCTAATCACATCAAAAGACATGCCGCACCGCGCCGCGTCCTTGAATGCCAGCGAATACGCATGCCAGTGCAGCCACGGTCTTTCCGATGTGACAAGTATGCAAATAAGCTAGTGTATTTTGACATGAGCCTGCACTCAATCCCGGCTCGAGTCGACACAGAATCCAGCTACTCGTTGAGCCCAATTAAAATAGCTGCACTTGAGAGTCGAAGTTTGAGTTGTGGTTGCTGCTAAAGCGCTTGTCGAATGGCTTTCAAAACAAATACAAATATAAACTTTCGCTAAAGAATGGACGCGGCTGTAAAAAGACTGGCTAAGACGAAAGACTTAAGCGACAAACTTGTTTTGCACAGCAGCTGTCAACAGCACATTAAGTGAGAGCAAACAACAACAAGAACAACAACAAAACACTCTCACACACATAGACCGTCTATAGACGGTACCTCGAGTGCCAAAAGTTCGCTAAATATAATCTGAGACTCATTTCAATACACATTTCGATAAACAAATGACGCAATCTTTGCATTTCATAGCGATTTTTGCGCCAACTGAAGTTGCCCAGCAGAAAATATGGAGTTGTCTTTGAAGAGTGATTGAGCTGATGTCTGATCGAGCTGATCGGCAACTTCATTTACCCAATTCGCAATAATATCACTTTTAACTTGATAACTTCAATACACATTTAATAACTGCGACCGCGACGACAACAACACCCAATGCCAACCGGGTAAAGAACCTGACTGAGCCAGCGACTGAGCTAGCGACTGAGCCAACAACTAAAGAGAGGGCCGAGCTGCTGCCAGTTCTGCTGCCAGCTCTGCTGCCTACGCCAATGTCACAAAAGCAAAATAGTGCGAAATGGTGGGCAGCCGCAGCCAAAATGCGACTTATTAATTAAGTTTCTTTTTGCTGACTGTGACAGTTGTTATTGTTATTGTTATTGTTGTTGCTGTTGTTGTTGTTGGCACTATAAAACAACATATGCAAATTATGAATTAAAACAAAATATAAAAAACATAAATGGCATTTTAATGGTGGAAATGGTAGCGTGTGCTCCCAGCCTCGCAGATCTGCGTCTCCGTCGTCGTCGTCCCCTTCCCTTTCATGCGGGTGGAGTTCTCAACCTCAACCACGTACAATCAGGTTTGACAAATTCAAGCAAAGCAATTCTATGTGAAAATTGCGTAGTAGGCGAAGCACAAACAAAGTCATCAACTCAATTGTTTAATATAATCAACTATTAAATACCCTGTAAATTAGAAAAAACAACTAAAAAAGCTACCATGTTAGCTGTCACATATTCTCATGATTATCATACCCTTTTTGCAACTTGAAATTGTTACAGGGTAAACGAACTGATCAGCAAATAAACTCGCCAGTAAAAATTCTTTTTGTGTCTGGAATCGGCTTGTCTGCTGGCTTTTATGAATTGTCACATTTAGCATACCTTTTTTGCTCATTAATAAACTCGGACTATGCGAAAACAACAACTAATCAAATTCAAAGCTGGCCACAAATTAAAAATCACAGCAAGCAAACGGTATAGAAATTGCACGACTAGGAAACGCCGCGGCAATTTCATAATGAGGCATACTCATTTTTGTTAAACAATTTAATTAATTAATTAAAATATATGCGAGCTCATTAAAATACGTATGCATTATACAAAAAATACAGTAGCAAACGGAGCAGACACTCATTTAATTACGAGTGCAAATTGCAAATCTTACGTCATGATCGACTGGAGCTACCCAATTACGACAACTTGCTGCAAGATCAAAGCCATAATTGAATCAATTAAAGTGACGCGTTATGGTAAACTCTTGCAGCTAGCCACAGATTATGTCATTCACCAAGCGCAAACAGGAATATACATATATACATGCCGGGCATTGGCAGTTCAAGTATAAACAGTAGCATCTGCTCTGTCAATCTCGTGCTCTCGTGTTCCCCTGCCTGTCTGCAGTTGTCCGCCTTCAGGTGAGCAAGTGCATCACAAAGACAACAATAACAACAATATTTACGGCAACCACAACAACTATACTCACAACAACAACAGTCCTGAGCTGTGGCAGCCTCTGAAGCAGACTCGTTTTTGCCAAATTTGTCGCTACGCAAGGTTGCCTACGAGCTGAGACACATACACTCACACTCACAGTCACACTCATATTCATTCTCATACTGAGACTCACACTCATACTCATATTCACATTCATAAGATTGTTTTTGTTTTTATTCACTTGTTCATCAGGTGAGACTCAAGCAAAGAGCAAAAGTTTGCTGAAATTAGCCTCAACAGCTCGAACGAAATGTGGCTTTAACCCCCACGAGCGGCTAATTTGCGCTATATGTGCACAAATACACACACATTTTGAGCTCAAATTAAATCATCATTTTATCTATGTTTTCTCACATAATTGCCTCAATTTGCATGTGAACAACAAAGTCATTTAAAACATTATGGTTAACTACGTGTAGTCTGTGTGTCGTTAAATGTTAAATGCTGGCGCCTTGGCCGTTTTTAGATAGGACTTGAAGATCTAATTTCAGCAAATAAATCTAATTAAAATAACACTAGACAGAAAACGGACAAAGAAAAATTAAGTGGAGAAGATTTTTGCAAAGATTTATAGTGGGCTTATAGAAAGGCCCACCAAACTTGTTGTCAAGGCCAAATACAAAATTAAAAGTCGACCAAAAAAAATTTACAAGATTTGTCGCTTAATTAAGCGTATCTAATTAGATACAAACGCAGTTTACACCATATTTGTTTGCAGCCTCTTTGGCAACTAAGATTGCATTTTTGCTAGAACTGCAGCGCCCATAAGGAGATTCAAGTCAAGCCCAAAACAAAAGACTCGGGCAACGAACGTGGCATGCCAATTACAACACACACACATACACACACACACACGCACACTAAGAATGGGCGCATCTATTAAAGGCAGCTAAATAATTTACATTTGTGCCGCTTTTGTCATAATCAATTTTTAATTTCTTCATTTCAGACAGACGCCATAAATTCCATTCCGGCTTTGGTATAAATCGCATTGCCCTGCAATTAAATGCGGCTGCTTGGACGGGCGATTGTTCTGGTTGCTGTTGTTGTTGTGGCTGCTGCCAGACATAATCATAACAATAATAATGTAGTCGACTCTGGAGACAAACGGACAGTTGCAGCAGCAGGGAACAGCCGGGAACAGCCGTGGCCAGCCACAGGCTGACGCTAGGCATATACATATATTTAATGCGAGTGCCACTGATGAGTTTTGCTGCCACAGTCACCCATTTGCACTCCCCACTTCCCCCTCCAGCGAGCCGCAAAGACAGATGTGCAAAGTGATACTTTTGGTTTTAACAGGCAGACGCAGCAGCAGCAGCAGCAGCAGTGGACAGTGTGTCTCTCTCTCTGCTTGGTGCTTGTAATTCCTTATAAAAATTTATATATATATATATATATACATAACATATATATCTACTTATTTAAAATAGTTATTTGTGTGGCTGAGTTTTGCGCGATTGTGTGTGCTCTCGTGCTCTCAAGGTAAACTACATTTTATTGTTGAGGCGGCATTGTTACGAGCATTGCTTTTGGCATTCGTTCTGGCTTACTCGCCCACTTCTCGCTTCCATCTTTATATATAAATACCCATATATACACTATGTATGCATGCAATCAATATCAGCTGAGAGACTCGTCAAAATAGTTCAAAGAATTATGCATTTGATGGATGCCCAAATGCCATTTGCCAGCCCGGAGCAGAAGCAGATAACCATTTTGGAACAGCACGAAGGTGATCCGCTTGCCATGTCTCTGACCATCTTAGAACCCAGCTGTTGAGCGCCCGTTGACTGCGACTGCCCAGTTAATTAGTTAGTTAAATTATGTAGTCATTCAGTTGCCGATGTGCGGAGCGTGGGTTGTTAGCGGCATTGATTGACCAAAATTAGCGTGTATGTCGTACTACGTGTGTGCGTGTGTGTTTGTGTGAGTGTGTGCGCGAGTTTCTGTATGTACAAAAGAAAGTACGATCGTATAGTACGTTATACAGAGTATCACACAGTCGGCCACACTCGGCGAGAACACACTTGTTAATAATGAAATTTATTTATCGTTAAATAATGACAGCTTTCAGTTATATGTATATGTGTGGGAGTGTGTGTGGGTGAGAGTGTGTGTTGTGGTTATTTTGAGGTTATGTTCCTTAGCACAACACACTGACCTATACGCTTCACATGTACATCCCGATTGAAGCTAACACGTGGTCCGCCATTTGCTGCTGCTGCTGCTGCTGCTGATGTTGATCCTGGCAGTTGCTGAGGTTGCGGCGGCATTTTTAATGATTGTGGACGTGATTTTTTTTCAGTTGTTTGATCTGGTGCAGCTGCTGCTTGGGTTCGCTTTCAATTTTTCACTTTGACTTGGAGAAAAGTGTTAAGCTGCCGTTCCAGGCATTTTCAGATCGGTCTAGAAACCTAGGTTAAATTCTTGATATGCGACTCATCAACTATTTTGTACTGCAAATCGAAATAAGAAAGATAACAAATCTCAAAGTCAAATTTACGAGCCATTTGCGTTTTTTAGTTCATATTATTTTTGTTGTTTATTGTTGTTGTTGTTGTTTTGTTGTGTTTAGATGCGACCTGGTTAGATGCGACCTCGTTAAATTTGGTTGGGTTAAATAAATCAACTTTTTACTTGCTTGATTATGGGCACTTCACATGTGCCCCACTGTGCCAACAGCGAAAGTGTTATTAAAATTAAATCAAAGCTGGTAATTTAGCACAAAACCAGAAAAAAGAGCCCTCATCCTATTTGGCTTACAAGAGATTTCGCGTCCATTTGCAGACAACGCAATAAACCCCAAGAAATTAGAAACGAAAACAAGGGGAAGAAAACCAACATAAAAAGTAAAAACAGGCAGTGAATAGAATAATTGCCAATTAATAAAAAGCCAATGACTCTGACTCCCCCCCTCCCCCTCCCTCCCGAAAAATGTATTAAAATTAGTGTATGCTGGGATCAGGCAGGGGGGATCAGAGTAAGAAGTGAGCAGAGCGAATCAAGTTTGTTTTGCGTTATGCTCGTTAGCCGAAGCATAAAAAAGGGAATGGTCTAGTCGGGAGTATTCGACTAGGAGTTACCTTCTTATTATTCAACTCTTCTTAATACCCCATTATGGGAAACTTATTCTTCAATAACTTCGGTGTATATAGTAAGATCCTTATGAAAATTCGAGGGCTTGAATATGTCACCAATATATGCGTATATTGAGAAAAGGTTCAGTTTCCAAGAAGGTGTGAATATGGTCATTGGTCACTGGCTCATACAAGTTTTAAATTGTTCTTAAAAAACCGTCTTAAAATAGATATTTATCGATATTAGGGAGTCGGAGGGAGATATAGAGAAACAATGATAAATTGGTTCTACGTATGTTGTACAAGAATCGAGATCGACTCGGTTAAACAAACGGATCAAGAATTTATACACTATTTCCTGCCTGATGCCTGTTACATACCTTTGCACAAAACCATAATACACTTTTTTTAATGCCATTTTCAATGTGTACAGGGTATAAGAAATAGACATCATGAGGGTGTTTGTCTGCATACGACGATATTTAATTCGACTCTCGCCTTTGTCATTGTCAAATGGAATGGGGTTTGAGTGAGTGGAGCGAATATCAATACAAAGCGGATGTCGGGAGCCAACCGCCAACTGGCCGGCAACAATGTGTGTACCCCCACAAACGACAATTTGGGTGTGTCCTGCAGCAAGAACAAAAAATGTTGATTGCGATTAAGCAAACGCGATAATATTCATATTTGAATACGACTACGAGTTCGAGTACGAGTACGAGTTCGAGTACGAGTACTTGCAGCACAAACTCTATTTAAACAATGCATTTGGCCCGAGGACATGCCGCACACGGCAGAATGGTGGTCGCAAGTGCGCTAAGCAGGCGCAGCCAATGAGCATCCACTTAGTTTGGGGCCAGTCGTTATAGCGCCTGCTGTCTGCTGTCTGCTGCCTGTTGCCTGTTGCAGACACGCACCCACCCAAAACGCCAAATGCGACGAGCAGGAGCGCGCTGTAATGGCTAGAAAATGCATGCCCATTATGGCACCTGGTCAGAGGCCGAGGCGCAATCATGGTCAGAACCAGAATCGGTTCCGAACAGACGATGCCCAGTGCTCATTCACTTACTGGCTTACTTACAGACAGGACTGCTTTCCACTCTAACAAGCACACACTCACACACACAGAGCTACACACAGGCTAAAGCCAATCGAGCGACTAGACATCAATGGCGACGGCGTATGATCATGACTAGAACGTCTGTCTGCCCAGTTTAAGCCAGGCTCTAGCTGCAGCGGATACACTCTAAAAAAAAGCGACATACATTTTAGAATAACTTTAGAATAAAAATTCGTATAACGAAAATAAAGCGTTTGTGCGATGAAATGCAGGACTCGTAATAAGGATCTTGTGTTTATGAACTTGGAGACTTAACAAACTTTTCATCTTAATGCCTGTGCTTGATTAAAAATAGAAAATTCTTGTTGATTTTTCTGTAAGTGTACGCAAAACGCTTGCAGCTGCCAATAAAAATCCTTTACCATATAATTTGAGTGGCCATGCGTGCGCTCGCCGCAGCGACTGACGTTGATGGGAAGCTGACTAGTCAGCATGGACACCGACGCGTCGCTCCGCTGGATTCCTGCAGCCGCACCGGGTCGGCCAGATGCCGATGCCGATGTCGATGCCGATGCCGATTGCTGCGCGTTGATTGCGCCATGAACGTGATTTGTTTGTAAACACGCATTATTAAGGTGTAATAAACATAAAATTTGTAGCGCTTCAGAGCGTCCTCGCTAGACTCGCCATATATATATATATATATATCTATATATAAACGAGGGAGTGTGTCTATGCATATATCTATATATATATACATACATCATTCAATAAAAACAACGTTGCCGAATGCAATTTGAATCAAATTTTGCGTAGTGTGTAGCTAATTTTATACAATTTATTTAAAATTGTACAATTATACCTGTATGTACATACGTATGGCTGCGGCCTTTGCACTGCCCGTAAAATGTCTTGCAAATGGGGCTCTTAAAGCACAAAACAAACATACGCCCGACAGCTAAAGAAGAAGAACAATAATGATTCTGAACTTGAACTTTGACACTGCGAATGAGGCAGAAAACGCAATCAGCAAACATAATGATGGCAACTGCCCAACCCAGCCTAGGCTCTATACACACGCCCCCCGCAGTGCCTGCCCCAGCTACCACGGAACGTTCGTGTCAAGTGAAACCAAAAGTGCGGCAACATCAGCGAAGTGGAGTGGACAGAGGCAGAAGCACGGGCAGGGGTAGGGGCAGGGGCTGGGGCTGCGGCAAACAAACAACGCGTTCGCCCACTTTGCGTGTGTTCTCAGCGCCAGCGCTGACCTCTGGGGGGTTCAGGTTCAAGTTTAGGTACAACACCAGCAGGGAAATACGTACAGAGATTGAGTCTGTCTAAGCCATGTCGAAGCACAGCTCGGCCTTTGCCTGAAATGAAAATGAAGGTGTAGTCCAATTTGTAAGTATGGCCAAGCCCCGGGCGCACAGCAGCAGCAGCAGCAGCCGACGTCCAAGTTATGCAAAGCTTGGAGCAGAGAGTGGCAGTCTGAGCCAGAGCCAGAACCTCAGAGCCTCTGCTCCCGCTGGAGTTGAGCTAGAGCAACGTTTGGGCTGCATTTTTCCATGCGTGCCGCCTTTTGCTTTGTTGGTGGCGCTCGCAGCGGCGGCGACGGCGGCTCTGCTGCTGCGTCGTCCATTTGCCGACTTGGCAAATACTTAATTGCATTTCGATATCTATGCTCAGGCATCTGTGAGTAGATGCCGCACTAGGCTCAATACCTCAGACAGGGACAGCGGCATTTGGACACGCAGACAGCCAAGCAGCGAGCTGGTCGTCTCGGCAAAGATGCGAGGCGGCTGCTCCGTTTGCTGTTGCCTGTTACCTGTTGCTTGTTGCCAGTTGCTCTTTTTACTGACCAACTGCAGAGTTAGTCCACATTTTCGATTTTTACAACTAAATTCCGTTGATTCAGGCGCTTTACAAAAGAAATTAGTAATTGCTACGCCCATTTAGAGCCACATTGCATATCTACGCGCGCATCTGAGACGACAACGATGACAAGAGATTTCTACGCTGGCGCACTATTCTAATGCTGTGCACATACAGCCCAGCGCCCACACACATACACACACACACACACGCACATACATACCAATGCCAGCTCAACTGAGTTCGTCTCATATCCGCTCGCATATTGTTTGTCATCGTTTTGTTTGCTGCCGCTGATGGCCGGCCGTCAATCTTGCCGTCAGTCGCAGTAGCCCAACTCACAACGACATACACCTCCCTTGATCGCATTGTGCCTGAGCACGCTGTCATTTTCACGCTTTGTTAGCTCACCAAACTGTATATTGAAGTCCGGCGTCTACTAGGAAGCGCCGAGTTTTTTTTTTTTTTTGTATTTATGACTACATATTTAGTTTATGTTTATTATGTATGTTAGAAGGTTAATCTCTGCGGCATTACATTGCAACTTTTTGCGCCTTTGTGGCAATTTCATTGCCTTGTATAATATGTACACTGGATAACAGTAGAATATGGCAGCAGGAGAAAAGATTTGCAGGCAATGTGAAAGAAATGTGAAACTGTATCTATGCAAGCGACCTGGAGTGTACGTTGGCAACATCAAATTTTCTTTTAGATGCGGTAATTGTAGTCGGTATTTTGATGAGAAATGTAAATCAATTTCCTATTTAATGGCAACTGCCATGATTAATGTGGCTTTTAACTATGAGCTGCTCCCAGCGGGCAGTTTGGACTACACAAATTTCACTTTTCGAATTCATAATACAATAATTAACCCAGAGAGCATCTATGCTCATCTAAATGAGCAAAAAAACAACACAGAAACAACAGTTATGTTTGGAATGTCGAAGCTTAAATACACTTGAAGACATGGGTCTTAAAAAACGTCACTTCCGACCAATTGTTCAATTATATAGAAGACCGATTTTATATGGTTTTACAGATATGTTAGGCTCATAATTGCCAAGAGAAACATAAAAGTTTTTTTATTTAAAAACTCAATTTTTGAGATGGGTCTGATATTAAATTGCATTCATGTAAGATGCACAGTTTGGTCAACATATCTTGAGGAACAAACAACTTTTCCAATAACAACTTAATTTGTAAACAATCATCATATAGCGCTATGATCCAACCGACTATATATGTATATATATACTATCGATTATATATGTATACTGTCTACAAATTAGAGACGGGCCTTTGAAAAGTTGCATTAAGATAGCTTTTTAAACTAAGAGACTATAATTTAAATAGCCTTTGCAAGAGTATTAAAAAACGACTGCTTTCGACTGCTGTGTCATTTTTCCATGTCACAGTCGCCGGCTGTGCGACTTTTAACCTGTGCAGAAATCAATTAGGCACCATATCGAAAAGATACACACACACACACACACATGCAAAGACAAGCGATTTAGGTTTGCCAAAAAGCGATCGATCATCAGTGCCAAACAATCGCTGTAAAGTTGAAACTTGAAATATGAACGTCATAAAGCGATTGCTGAGTTGGCCCTTGATTGTTGGTTCAGTGAGTTTCAAAATGTATTTTATTTATCAATTAAATGAATCGAAAATTGTGCGCAATTACTGAGCAAATAGTTGTGAGCCAAGTTTGTTGCCCAAGTCTTTCTAGTTATGCGCCAAGTTTGTTGCCTAAGTCTTTCTAGTTATGAGCCACGTTCGTTGCCTGAGTTTTCTTTCGCCGCGGCAATTCTCACTGAGAGGCCGCACGAAATCGGCGACTCTCTGCCTGCCCCTTGGCTGGTGTCAGTTTCATTTTCGGTTGCATCTCCGAGTCAGTCCACATTTCCGGCAGCTTCGATGCAGCGCCACGTTGACGGTGGCAAAGGTCACAGCAGCGAAAACGAATCGGCACTTGGCACTTGGGCCCATGCAATCGGGCTGCATGCTGCATGCAACGTTCAGTGGGAAAAAGGGCGACTGGCATGCGATGCCTTCTTTGGGTCTGTGGTACAAGTCATAATCAATGTTGCATGCGACTCTGGGCCATCTTCCGTCTTGCATAAGCCACAAGAGTTTCACTTTTTTTGTTGTTGTTGTTTTTTTTCTTTCAGCCAAATCTGTCGCTGCCGGGTAATTAAAGCCAATGGGCTAGCGGTAGCTGATAGTTGAGCTTTAATTTATGCAAATTTGTGCTGAAATCTCAGTCTAATTATTAGCTGCCAGGCAATGCGATATTTGTATTTACTTTGATTGATAGAGACGCAAAGTCTGTTCGAAAATATTTATTTACATATAGGTATGCACGTGAGTATCTCGTAAAATAATATTATTGGGAGCAGCGTCTTCAGCTGATCGAGGGGTTCATTGATATGCGGTTCAAAGCATATCATCAAATGTTGTTGACCGCAAAGTTACGCGGCATACAAAGCAGGTTGCGGCAGGGGAGAGGGGGGGGGGGGGGGGTATCATTTGGGTGACTCAATTTCAACATTATATTTATTGCTTGATACTCTTTTGGGGGCCCATTGAGTAATGCGCATAATGGCAGCCCGTCCCTAAATGGTGGCCCAATTTCATTATGAAAGCGTTACCAATTGTTTTTTATGAGTCCTCTTTGACAATTGGCAAACCAGGCAATTCGCTTGATAAGACGCCCATTTTAGTTAATGGCAAATGAACTGGGAACAAGCTAACAATACATGGCCGTAATCGGTCCAGTTTCCATTTGTCTCATTTGTATGCATGAATCTCTTTTTGAGTGCAGTCAATGTCACCATCAAATTAAACAACCAAACCTGACGACTCCGGTTGCCCAATGACATCACATCGGATCGGCCCACGCTGACCACGACAATTAATAACCTCTAGCAGACGCTAGGCAAGAGAAATTTGCTGGAATCCAGAAAGTCGCAGCCAGACGCAATTCTTGGAAATTCGTAATTGGCTCGAGATGAAAGCTAAGCAGGCCCAGCGGCCAATATAGCAGTCAATACATCAATTTAATGACTTCATTGAAAGCATTTTCGGCTAACCTCATGCACGCCCCAAATATTAATATCGGTTCGATCCATTCGGCGGCCCAGCGACAGAGATTGGCTCTGGGCTTAAGTAAATAAAAACGTACGCAAACGTACGTTTGTTTTAACCGATTAACTGGCTAAACAGTAGAAACTGGAAATCTTTATTTATCACAGTAGTTACCTTATATAGCATAAGTGAGAGGGACCAATTCTGATTGGCATCGAGCTCATTTTCAAATGTCTCATTTTAAATGAAAAATTCGCTGTGTTCAAGACTTCCCTACTTAACTTTATAGGGTAGATCACTGCAGAGCTTTGGTCAAATAAATCTGCAAGCATCGTTCCCAGGGCGTCGTATTGCAGCCCAAGTCTGCAGCTGCCAATGCCAACGGCGACACTTGACACCCAAAGCTCCAACGGGCCAACACAAGCTCAGCTGTGAAGCTGAAGTGATCGATATAATTTGTCGGCCTAATTGGTGCTTTTATGAAGCATATTTACTTCCGCACATGCTTTGTGCAGTGTCAAATGCTGTTTACCGCTCAAGTGACCGATCAACTTCCGCTCGCAATGAGCGATCTCAGTGCCAGCCTGCTGTGGCTTACAAATCGAACGCGATCAGGTTAACCAATTTGTTAAATAGCAGCCGTACCCTGCCCACCGCGACCCCATTAAATCAACAGCTAGTCAGCGCTTGTTTTCAGGCCGCCTCAACAATCACGCACACACACGCACACACACGCACACACACACATCGCGATTACGCCATTTGGAAGACATTGTGTGCTTAAGTCGTGTCTCAGACATTTCGAATTTGGTTTTGATTTTGTACCCTGTACACATTGGAAGTGGGCTTAGGCGTTGTAGTGGTATGAAGGTTCTCGTAAAGTATACACATATTGAGTATATTTATTTTTTCGATTCCTCACAAACAAAGCGTTTCAAGACCTTGCTTTTAGGCAGACAAATGTTGAACCCGCTGTAGGGTATCTTTCGGACTGGCAACCTCGGTTGGACCACACTTGTTTTGATTTTGATTTGTGTGGCCCGTGGGCAATTAAAGGTGCACGATGCGAAAGTGAATGTTGCCGCTTTGTTGACCCGATGCGCAGCCCCTTCGTTTTGATTAGGTAAGGTCACTCGGGACGACGCGCATTCATTAGCAGCTTTTTTAAGTTTGGCAAACAGTCGCTATACAAAAGCCACTAAAAGCCAGTCAGCAATGCCAATTTGTTTATATTTGTCTTTTAGATAGGTGGGTATTCACAATTGCAAGTGAAGACTACATTTTTATTTCGAACAGTGTTAATCACCCTGCGGCACACTTGTGATGTTTGTGTTTGACCAAAATGTATTTTGTAGGTGCTAAACGGCGTACAGCGAATCGGACAATGAGTCAAAAGGGAAGCATCCAGAGTTGGGGGCTAAGCAAAAATAAAATACAAAATTTTGCTGACTCCGATGCCTTTGCATTAAAACAAATCATCCTTGACGCATGCACACCAAAAACGGCAGCCTGATAAATGAATAACAACAACAACAACGGCAACAAAAATTAAATGAGAAAAAAACAGCTCCCAAAAAACGAAACAAGCCGTAGGACTGCGTACAAGGCAAGGCTGTACACCATTTTTGGCCTCATCAACGAACAAAAAAAAAGCTGCCGCTTTTTGAGAATTTTCAATTTGTAGTGTGTGCGTGCGTGAGTGTGTGTGTGCATGCACAACTCCCCTTAGTCCGCTGCTGCTGCTGCTGCACAGGTTCCTTTGACGTTTATTTCCAGACACAAAAGACGACGGCCCCAAAAAGTCGTCGCAACTTTCGAAAGTTTTAATGAGCGCAAAATGTGTGCGTCGATTTAATTTGGCGAAGCGTTTGAAAACAGGAACAGACCCAGACTTGGATACGTGCTTCTGCTGCTTCTGCTGCTGGTGCTGCTGCTGCTGAGCAAAACGAGGTGTTTAGCCGTTCGAAAGACACCTACACAGACATACACACTCTACTTACATGCAGTCCACACACAGACACACAGACACACACACACACACACCAACATGACGTCATTCTGGCATTGGCATTGAACTGAAGGTGAAGATCGTTAAACAAGTTCGAAATGCTCCCACGTAGAGAACGTATATAAAAATATATAAAAGTGCATAGGATTTTGTCTCCCTAGTGTTTCTTCGATCATATTTCGCATAGTTCTCATCCTTCCACAGATCCTTAGTATTTCCATATTAGAAATGGACGCGCTATATACATTGAGTGCGAGGGATAGAGACTCGAAAGTGCCAGCAAATCCCCCAGCACAACCACAGAGACCTGGGCATATTGCACAGCTGGCAAACTGAAGAACCACACCAGAGAATCGCGCAGCCCGCGAAGTCTGTTCGACCTCGGAGCAGCTTCGGTGACCTCAACAACCTCCATGTCCTCTTTAAAAATATATAATATTGTTTGTGTTTCGGAGAGGATTTTCTATTTTTGTTTTTTTACTTGAACTTTCTCGAACAACACACAAATGAAGAATGGAGAAATTCAAGAATTTTACGTTTAAAGACTCGAAAGAGTTCTAGATCGAAGCATAACTCATAGAGTTTTTGATTCTAGCAAATAAGTATATCTTATGAATTTGGGCAAAAATACATAAATAACAAATTCCTAATCGCATTAAACACCAAAATTTATGTGCATTTTTAGGCTAAATTGTACGAATTTTTAATTTTGTTCAATCAAATTAGCAATGCTAATTTCGGCTCTTAGAACTGAAATCGATACAAGATAACGAGCAGCTAGGCTAATTTTTTTTTACGATATCGATGCATTAAGGTGAAAATGTATCAAAATAACGCCCATTCCCTACAAATGTCCAAAACTTTCACTAAGAAAACTTTAAGCCAATAGATTGCATTGTAAGTAAGACCTTCCGAATTCTATTTCCGTTTCGAGGCACAAACGAAAAAAAAAAAAAAAGAGGGGCATCCATAACGTGTTGTCGAGCTCTCAGCTCTCCACCATGTTCATAATTATCGTCATAATGACAGTGGAGCTTTTATTAACATTATAATTGGTTATTAATTTGCATCCAAATTCAAAGCACTCGCCGATCGCTAAACACGAAAACTTGTAGCTCCGACAAGGCTGTGATCGGAGCGGGAACCTATAGAGGTCGCATATTTACCAGATTTCTGTTGCAAAAGCTTTAAAGCAGAAAGAAAGTCTTCAATATATTCGCGCACTCTTTGAACCCCGAATACTTCAATTAACAGCAAATCAATTTATTGACTCCATTTAGAGCAAATGCGCAAAAGAATCAAGAACCACCAAATGTCAGCTGACTCACAAGACGTGAGTCTATTTTCAACAGCCTTTCCAAACTCAGAGAGAAGTCCCAGTATGATTGTAATATAATTCAAGTCGGTTTTAAGTATTCTGGTACATTTTGAGTTTGCGTTAAGGAAACTTTAAATTAAGAAACCAGTTCTTGAAATATGAATTTCCTACTCAGCTTAAACATTTGTTCGTTAACTTGAGTGCAAAATGCTTTGTTTTTTCTCTGAGTGTAAGTACGCCCACACGCACACTTATGCGTGTCTGTGTAACTGGAACAGCTTTAATAATATTCTAGGTCCATAAAAGCAACATTCACCCCGAGATCAAAGATTAGAATTTGGCTGACACATTTGCCTCCGCAGTTTTGAATTATTCAAAGCTGAAGAAACCAAAATTCCTCGTGTTTATTAAGTTTTTTAATATTTAGTACAGCTACGATTTAGTTTGTGTTTTAATCAATTTATATGGGTTACAGAAGGAAAAGCGTTACAGAGTCAGAATTTTCAGGTTTTGCTGCATTAGAAGTCTTGTTTAGCGTAGCTCTACTTTAGTTCATTCGGATGCCTCTAAGCCCACGTTAAATATTTGTGACAATTGTATTTACAATTCTGTTCAGCTCACATCTGCTGGGCGACTCACCTCATAAACTGGCAGTTCAAAGCAATTTGCGCAGTTCTAATTACAATACTTGTGCCTGTTCTTGTTGTTGTTCTTGTTGTTGTTGTTGCCGAAGCAGTTAATGTTGTTGTTGTTGTTGTTGTTGTTATTGTTGGAGTTGTTGTTGTTGAATAAACAACTTGTTATGCACTTAAAAATGTTACACTTGCTAAGCCGAGTGTAGTTCGATCTTTTTGAAATCGTTCGACGTTTCGCGAATGCACAACAAATTTTAATAAGTCACACACACATACACCTGCACACACTCACACACATGCAGTCGTTGTTAAATGTTTTTTGTTTTTGAAAACAAAAAAGAAGCAGCTCGGAAATCACCAAAATCGTTTGCACAATTTAAGCGAAAATTTATCACGATTTGTGCCGTATTTTTATTTAGCTTTTTGCACTGCGCACAAAGTCGTTTGTTTTTTTTCTATTTTTTCTATTTTTTTTTTCTGTGTGGGTTGAGTGCAGTTGAATGGACGTGCCGATGGTCGTTGGCGATTGATCGCAAATACTCGTTAGTACAGGAAAACACAGACAAACACAGAGACGCAATGCGCTTCTATTGGTTTCCTAATTGCAAATCTAGAGTTAGGTTAGAGGGGTGGGGGGTGGCGGTTTAGCAGCAGGGCTCGGCGCTGACCAGTTCGAATTGTATATATACGTATGTGTATATATATATGTTTTAATCGTCGTAAATTGTGAATATTAAATCAAACATCTCACGCGAACACACACACACACACTCGAGTACGCACGGCGCGTCTTTGGTTCAGCCAGGTGAACACCGTCACGTCTGAAAGTCGACTGAAGCTAAACGTCCGCACGATCTGCGGCTCGAGCTCTGTTCGTGAGCGATAAAGCTCGTCGCCGCTGCAGAAGAGCGTAAGCCAATCAGAGCTAGCTGGCAGAGCGGAGCAACAGGTAGCCGGCATTTCTTTCGCCCTCTTAACGGGCTCTCTCGCATTCTCTCGCTCTCTTTGGCTTGAATTAAAAATTATTCATAGTCATATTGCTGCTCTGCTCTGGTAAAGCCGTCTGTGCGGCTGATGATGGCGATGTAAACAAGTGAAACCAGCTCGCCCAAACATTCTTCAGATAGTTGTCCAGTTGCATCTTCGTTAAGATTGCATTTCGAGGATGGGGCTGGAAAAATATGGAAATTCTGCCAGCCAGAGCTGACAGACGCGCTCAACACGACCAGCTGCTGTTGTTGGCTGCGTAAGAAAAACAAACAGTAACCCAACCTCCCAGACAGCCCAGCACCACACCCTAGTTCATCAATCACGATATTGGCTAGCTATAATCACTGCACTCTGAGAAATATGTGGGCTTAAATTCTAGTATAAAAGGAAGAAACCTTAAAACATCAAGAGAGCATGGGCCAATTTTTAATATTTAAGAATTAGGTATAAACAGCCTTAGATTTTGGATAGTATGAGAGGTAGAAATCGAAAAACATCAGGAGAGCATGGGTCCATTCTTGAATATTTTAAAATTAGGTATAAACAGCCTTGTATTAAGCACGTTTGGACTTTTCGGTAATTATAGAAATTTCAATTTTGGAAATTTGTTCTCATGTTAAGAAATTTCGATTTCTTCGATTTTTCTCTGAGTGTGCCTGCGTTCAATCAGAAGTCATTAATGTGCTGGGCGCTTCACTCATTAATTCGTCTTGTAGATACGTTAGTTATGAAAGAGCGCTAATCCTCAAGGGAACTGAAACTATTCTGGCAAGTGTCATAAACAAAGCAAATCATGTAGGCAGTTTCAGCAGGTAGCTGAAGTCCAACTGGGCCCAAAACGAAACAGTCGAAATGAAATAATTCACGCAAATATTTCCACACACACTTGAATATTTGAATATCACAGTAATTAATCAAAAACTGAGAAATACGCAGAATATACAAATAAATCAACGATCGTCATCGTCGTCGTCGACGTCAACCGGTCAAGAAACTATAAAGCACCAAGCTGTTGTCGTCCCACGTCCACTCCAACTGGGCACCCCGCTCTCCCTCCCGCCACTCCGCAAGGAGCCCATTTAACTTTTAATAAAGTTGTCAACGCACGAGAAACTGTCGTGTGAAGCATTCGTATCTTTTTCAAGGCGCCAACGTTTTTCGACGGCCGAAATGACAGAACCAAGTGGACGGCTCACGTTTGCATTCCTGCTGGTGTTCGAACTAACGGTAACTTCGATAAGGTGAAAGCCCTTTCCCCACCATGCATCAACAAGTTTTCACGGCTATTGACAGCTTGCGAGTGGGATTTGTAAACTTTAATGAATCCCTTGAGCTTTTAACATTATTTCAAGCATAATGAAAGCTCTCGTTGGGGAAGCCTGCCAAGTGAAAAGCTCAGCTTTTGTGGGCAAATATTTTCTGTACAAACTTTTCTCATTTAGTACTTTTGCTGGGACTAACAGCAAAGTTTGCGCCGTGTCTTCTTCAAGGACGTGTAAAAGTGAAAGCATCTTAATTAATTTAATTGCAAGATTTTGTCAAAAATGTGAATTAAATTATGCAAAAAGAAACAGTGATCGTAATGTAAAATTATTAACAACATAACATTATGTTAATTTAGTTAATGTTAATGTCAAATTTTGCATTCCCACTTGCTGCCTTATGTAAATGTCAGAGTGTCATCTGCTTCCCAAACCAAGCCATAGATAAATCAAATAACAGCGCACGTGCATAACCTCTGTAAATGTACATCTATATGCATATAAATATACGTACCTTAAATAGCAATAAAGCTTAGAGCACTGAAAACGGGTGCTTTCTGCCCGTTACGTGTCAACAGCTGATTTTGGCTAAAAAGGTACCACACACATACATACGTACAACATCTGTATGGATTAAAACACACACACACGCACACACACAATTGTCTTCGTCGGCTTTGAGCGCGATTCTTGGCGATTTCAAATGGCTTTAATACGCTGCTGCTTTGAACCACCCGAACTGCCGGAGTTCTTCGATAGCTTTGTACAGAAATGCACCGATCCTGGTTGTAAGTATATTAATAATATTGTACAAATAAATTAAACAAAAAACAAATCGAGCTATATGGGCCAGGCGCTTAAACCAAAGTAGCAGTGAATAGCGAGGAGCAATGCTGTTAAGCAGCGCAGCCAACTTCATGTTTGAAAAGCGCTGCCAGACCGACGAATATGACTGTGTGGCAGCTCCATGGAAATAAGGAAAGAGAAAAACAATAATCGAGCACACAATTTTACAACAGCAGCATAGTTTTATCGCAGCGTTTATTACCTAACGCCGCGATAAAAACAAAAGTAACGACTGTTGACCAAACATGTCTGGTGAGTAATTGGACCCAACAAATTTTGAATGGCATAGCAGAGCGGCGCGATGTGACGTGATATGACCCCGAAATGAATGACACCAGCAATCGATGACGAACACAAGGATTTTGCGAAGATGTCAGACAAAAGAGAATGAATGAAAATAGCATTCGCTCATATCACGCGATGCAGGTCAATTCGCTATATAGCACGGCAACGATTATGGCGATAAGATAAACGACAAAATGGCCGACGCACCCAGTCCAACGGTGCGACCCCTACGGTGCCTAGAGCCACAGTTGGGGTTGGTTCTAATTAGTCACATTTTACCGATTGCCTAACGCACAACCGCAGCGGCGACTATCTCCGCGACGTAACAGACGCAGCGTCGTCGTCGTCGTCGACGTCATGTTTACCTATCGCTGCATACACGTTTGCCTACCTAATCCCTCTAACAGCTGTGCCTTCCCATGCGCTGTTCTAGGTTGCTGCGGCTGCTGCTCCGCTTTGCGTCCGCGCTACAAGCGGCTCGTGGACAACATATTCCCCGTCAATCCCGAAGATGGTCTGGTCAAGTCCAATATGGAGAAGCTGACGTTCTATTCGCTAAGCTCGCCGGATAAGCTGGATCGCATTGGCGAATATCTCTACCAGAAGGCAACTAAGGACATCAATCGCAAACGTTACAAGTGAGTACCAATTGCTGCCTGTGAACTGATATCATTAACCGAATGCATTCACAGGCTGGCCGAGATTGCCATGGAGGCTATGGACTTGCTGTTGCAGGCTTGCCACGCCCAGACAACCCTCAACTTGTTTGTGGAATCGTTTTTGCGCATGGTGCAAAAACTGCTCGAGGACTCGAATCCGAATTTAAAAATAATGGCTACAAATTCGGTATGAGGCGCATAATCCAAATCTAATCAGATATTTAACTGGTCTTCCCCCCTTAGTTTGTTAAGTTTGCGAATATAAACGAGGACACGCCCTCCTATCATCGGCGCTATGACTTCTTTATCTCAAAGTTCTCGTCCATGTGCCACAGTGATAGTCAGGATTTGCGTGACAGCCTGCGACTGGCCGGTATTAAGGGGCTGCAGGGCGTCATACGCAAAACAGTGTCCGACGACCTCGTCGAAAATATTTGGGAGGCACAACACATGGAGAAGATTGTGCCCTCGCTTCTGTTCAACATGCAGGTGGGTCCAGGTCAGTCGATTGGCTGCCAATAGGGTCAATTAACTTAACGTATTCCTAGCAAATTGGCAACTTAAACAATCTCTACTAATTTTGTTGTTTTCGTATATTCTGTTAATGCAAACGAAACGAAACGAAACGTAACCCAAACCAATTCAACACACAAACACACAATTACGAATCCATACATAACCGACACAAACAAAGTTCTGTGTAAATGTTATGTTTCTGAAGAAAAATTTTCTGGCGGTAATTTCTGAATATTTAAATTGCATTTGTACCGAATTCCATAATTTGTCTAAGCTAAGCTTTATACACTGAGCGCTGCGTACAACGGACCAATTGAAGCAGACACAAAGCTTGTAAGAAATGAATGGATGGCAATTTGAATTCAAGATTGGGATTGGCTATTTTGCCAAGGCAGATGTTCGTTAGCAGCGTTTTCATTGTATATATGTTTAAGAAATACCCAACTAGCTATTACATTTCCCCGACTCAGCAGGTAAACAATTGTAGCACTAACAACATTTTTAATTCACCAGTCCGGCGACCTCACGCCCATTGAAGATGCCGTCAATGTGACACCGCCTGTGCTGGCCGAGGAGGTGCTGCGCGAACTGGTGGGACGTGCCTCATTTGGACACATACGCAGCGTGCTAAAGCCGCTATTGAAGTGAGTCCTATCAGCCAATTCATGCTGAATATCCGGTTAATCCTTGCCTTTGACTCTTTTACAGGCATTTGGATCATCACGAGCTGTGGGTGCCCAACAACTTCGCCATACACACATTCCGCATTGTGATGATATCAATACAGCCGCAGTACTCGTACACGGTGGTGGAGACGCTCATGCAACATTTAGACTGCAACTTCAAGTCATCGCCGAAGACACGCACCTCGCTGGCAGTGGTGCTGTCGAAGATAATTGCGATTGCGGCGGGCGAGAGCGTAGGTCCATCGGCTTTGGATATTATCAACAATCTGCTGACCCATCTGCGCACAAGCGTCAGCACAACGACCGAGATAACGCCCGAAGAGTCGCAGTACCAGGAGGCGCTTATCAATGCGCTCGGCGAGTTCGCCAACCATCATCCGGACTATCAGAAGATAGAAATCATGTTGTTTATCATGAACACGGTGCCCGATCTGTCCAAAAAGAGCAAGAGCGATCAGATGCTGCAGAACATATTGCTCAAGTCACTGCTCAAAGTGGGGACCCAGTACAGCACAGTATCCTTCGAGAAAGCATTTCCCGCCTCGTTTCTGCAACCGCTGTTGCGAATGGCGCGCGCTCCACACGATCCCACGCGCATGATTGTCATGCAGATCTTCCAGGCGCTGCTTGATCGCCACCAAAACGAGAAGGTGCTCAGCAACGTCAGCGTAAAGCCGTATCCGGCTCTGTCCCAGGAGCCGCCATCTCGCTCTGATATAATCTTCACGCACAAATATGGCGCAAACATCATGCAGGCGCTGATCGATAGCATGGCACTGTCGGATCGCGTGGACGCCTTGTCATCTAGCTACAATACAGCTGCTCTGCTCATTGTGGAGATGTCGTGCAGCGAAACAGTGCAGGAGTTCTTGCTGTTCATATTGGGGTAAGACAATTCATGACCAAATTGAGTGTACTCCAAACTAAACCCGGCTTCAATTAATCCCTGCAGCATACAGCAAGTGGCCAGCACTGTAGAGACCTTGGGCGCTGTGCACAGATGCAATCTGCACGCCATATCCATTGGGCTTCTGGTGCTTATTTCACGCGTCAGCGGCATCAATAATTTGCTGGAATACGCACAAAAGATTGTTGAGGCGCGCCGCGAAGAAGCCGCCTACTATTTGCCGCCTTTGATGGAGCCCAAAAAGGTATCCACGAAGAATCTAAACCTGTCTTTACCACATCTGGCTATCGATAAGCTGGCGCTGGGCGAATGCATGCAGAATGCGGGCATGGATGCACAACGACTCAATACCGGTGCACCGTATACGCTCAACCAGGCCGACAATCCGGGCCACCGTCACTCCTGGGTGGAATCGGTTAGCACGCACATGACGCAGCGCAATAGCTCTGCCGATCTGACCCTTTATAATGGTGATGTAGACAGCGTAAACAGCTCGCCGGGCGTATGCAAAAAAATCTTAGCACCAGAGTTCAACTTTGATGCTATGAAACGCGCCCTGGCCGAGCCGACGGAGGCGGCGAAACGGGAGCAACGCGAACGGCAAATGCAAATTGTGCGCACCTTCCGCGAGGGCGAGTTCGACGATCTGGTGCGCCGCACCGAACCGAAGGTATATCCATTCCTCCTTATCTTTCAAGGCTCCTAGCTAATTGAGTTATCTGTTTCCAGCATGATCTCATTCAAAACCGTCTGAATGAACTCTTTAACTCGTTGGCCGTGGAACGCCAGATTACGCTGAGCGACAATAAGACAGCCCCACTGCAGGCCAACAATGAGAAACCCGTCTACGAGACGAAATTTCCAGAGCTGTTCTACTACTAAAACATATATTATTTGCAGAAACCGTACGTAGTATCTATAGTATATAATAGCGAAATTGTTTGTATATTACGGGCAGGGTATAGATATTTTTGACCTGGTCAATTTAAAATTAAATTTTTGTTATTACATGCTAATACTTGTTTAAGAGAAATATAAACGTTATGCTTATATCTGAATATATATACACATATATCTACTTGGACTCTTTTTAATGGCAACAGACCATTTGGGGGCAGCACAAGCTCAATCAAATGGAAAATTCCCGTTAATTATATTTCACACATTTAATAATTTAGTGAGGTTGATTAAAATGCAATGAGTTTTACGTGAGACGTTAATAGATTTAATGATGTAAGCAGTTGTGATTCGAATACGTTTTAACTTCGATTGTTGCTTAACTTTAGCGCTTAGAATCTGAGCTTTACATAGATAAATAAAAAATATATATATATATTTAACAGCAATGTGCCGAGCGCACAAAAAGTGTGCAAAAAAACTTAAACGGATCTGTTAAAAAATAATTTTACAATAGTTTCTAGGATAATGTAAACGATTATACAAAAATATAGAAGGGCGCATAAAGCACACTAAAGGATAATATACAATTATATGGCGTACCGTTAGTAGAATGATTAACTATATGTATATATAGTATAATATATATATATATATACATATATATATATGTATGTGTAGCACGCTAGTCGTAGCCAACGGGAAACGAATGTACAACTATATAAAACGAGGCTCGTGTGACGAGTCCTTGAACAGAACGAGGTGGTTGTGCCTAATGTGGGGAGGACTTGGAAGGGGAGAGTGTGCAACGCGCTCAACACGCCACGTCACGACATAAGGACTCGCCGTCGCTAGTCCTGGCCGCATTATCGCGCGGCCAACTGAAGCGTCCAGCTGGTCGAAGTCCCATGGACGGCGAGGACGGCGTCGATGCCTCCGAATCGCCACTCACACAAACAGCTGAATCATCGGCGCTGGCTGGCGTCAAGGAGCGCTCGCAGCTGGCCCCAATCTCTGAGATAGGTATGGCGGTTGCCGACAGCGACGAGTCCTCGCTCTGTGGCACAATCTCCTTGAAGCTCTGATTGGGCGGCATCACGACCAGCATGTTAATAGATATGAGCAGCGGATGCACCAGCTTTGGGTCAAGCACCATCAGCGACACCTCCTCGTTCTTCTCCAGGCTGAGCGTTGTGATCTCCGACGTCTGGGTAAACACCGGCTGGCGCTGCGCATTAATCGATGTGACCGTGGTGCGAATCATAAACTTTCGTTTCGTCTGCAAGCTGAGCACCCGCTCGTGCTCGTGCCGATGGTGACGTCGTATGTTCAGCCGCCGCGAGTCCATAATGAGTATGAGATCCATTCCATAGTTGAAGCCCGTCCAGCGCCACTTCTGATACCCAGGCTCGAGCAGCAAACGACCACAGCGCATACAGTTCTCGAAAAACTGCTCCTTGTCCAGCTGCTGCGGACTCCTGTTTTATTGTGTACACGTAATTGGACTCACATTTCGAAATAAAAATTGTTTACTGTCACTTACCCATCCTCCTGGCCGTGATCGATGCGCAGCAGGGCATCCCAGTGGCTGTGTATGTGCCTGTAGAGCCACTCCTTGGGAATGATGTTGTCGTTGAATATAATCTTCAGATCCATATAGTGATTGGTCAGGTACTGAGTGCGCAGTTTCTGGAATACGGGCACATATGCCTGACCCTCGGGCGTAGCCAGAAAGGAGCGCTCCTCCATGCGGCTAGCAAAGTACGTCCACTGAACAACATCCACGCTGGGAGTGTGCGTCTCCACGCCGGCATTCACCAGTCGTTCCTGGGTCTTTTGTGCCTCAGCGCGCTGCACAGGATCATCTGGATCGTATTGAGGATGCAGCTGTAGAAACATCCAGGTGCGCAGGAGTGTGTACAGCGAGAACTCTGTTTGCATCACGTACAGATCGTGGCTGGCAGTTAGCAAAGTCATTAGATCAATGGATATGTGCCGCAGCAGATTGGGATTCTTATTGTAAATGCTAAGTAGATTGATCTGGAACCACTGGAAGGTGGACTTCTTCACGCTCAACACACCGTACTGGCAGGCAGCCTCATAATACTGAATGGCAGTCTCTGCATTGATGCTATCCACCATCACTTCGGCGCACTTGTCGATGATGCCATCCAGATGAAAGAGTGTGGCGGTAGCCAGAACGGGTATCACATCTTTGACTTCAATCTCTATTTCATCCGAGTACATGGAGCCAAACACTGCGTCCAGGCTATCCGCATTGATCCGATCGTCGAGTATTTTAATGTGCACAAAATTTTGTTGCGCCTCCTTCCACGAACCATTGAACATGCTGTAAAAGTAGGGACTCTGGCTAAGATAGACCTTGTGCAGATGCCACACCTTGTCCAAAGCCATCACAGCCACATCCGAGTTCTTCTGCTCCTTAAACAGAGCATTGTATATATACTGTGTGGTCGTCAACAGCTTTTTTCTGCACAAGAAACACAGTGGATTAGTGGACTATATCTGTAATCTTCTGGAGCTTCTTACTTTTTCGGCGATTTGGCGTCCAGTTGCGCCCGCTCGCGCTCCTCCTGGGACGCAGTCGTGTCTGTGCTACGTCTGCGCTTCCGTCGGCTGCCGAACACCTCCGCCACATTGCTTTGCATGGATCCAACAATTTGGCCCATGGTTGTGCGTCTCTCTCCAAACAGGAGCACGTCCCAAAATTCTACAAACAGACACAAATATCATGGATATACAAAGAGATCAAGTCTTTCGTGAAACGAACAATCACGACCCAACCCTACATGTCTGCGTAAAAATATAAAATATAGTTTGACTTAAAATCAAATTTTAAATTAACATAGAAGTTACAAAATTCGGGCTGAATAATGGAACAAGTTGGAAACAGAAATGATTGAAATGTGGTTCGCCCATCTCTAATTCATGCAATATTCAAGCGGTGGACATTTGATGGTTCGGTTGCGTGGCTACATATTTTGTTTGTGTACACCAAGTTGACCCACTTTTGGGCTCTCCCCACAACGCCCACAACGGATCACGACCTTTTATGGTGGGCGACCGTCGAGTTGATTTTTGGGGGAAAGTTAAGCGCAGTGCAGTTCAGTGCATTTACCGCTCAGATCTAACCCCTCCTACATCTGCTTCGCTTAGCAGATGATGTCACCTGTGTGTAACCTTCAAAGTGGAGGCCCGTTTATAAATAGAACGATTTCGAAAGCGACCAAAAGTCCATCGAGTAGCAGATGTTGCGCCGCGAACCCGTTTATATGCTAAATACTACATGCATTCGCATTTGTTTATGTTTTTTTTGCTGCTTCTGTTGTTACTGGATGTTGTAACCGTGTCAAGGCCGTTGCCATAATAATAATACGAAAAAAAAGTTTTGATTTTGCTTTGTTTACAACATGTTTCTATGGTTTGTTACTCCATATCGGAAATTACGCACTCAGTCTCAGTTGCGAATGCTCAGGAGCAAATATACAAATACAAATACTTATATACACATACACACATACCTAGATACCTAGTTTGTTTTGGTGCGGCGCAGTTGAAGCTCTCAAAACCAGTTTAGGCATACTTTTCTTATAAGACCAAAACAAGAAATTCGATTGCAATGCCTGCAAATTACGTCACTACAAACAAACAGCAAGAGCGAGGAGATATCAAAATAGAGAGAAATAGAGAGAGGAGGCAGAGAGCAAGCGCTGTTGTCGTTACTTTCAAACGCTGACTATATCAGATAGCGTACAGCCTCTCCCACTCTGCTGCACGCGCTCCATTCATTGAACTGCATACAATTGAAAAAATAATAATAATGATAGAGAAAAGAAATAATATCCCAGCAGGTCGACTATTATTTTAACTTTATACAAGACCGTTCTTTTTCAAATGTTTCCCCTTGCAAGTTATAAAAAAAAGTTACTGTAGCCCGAGTAGTTACGGCCAAGTAACGTGAGTTGTCGTCAAAGAAGCCAACAAGCTCGGGCGGAGCGGGATTCGAACTCGCACTGAACGCACGGAGCGCCAACGAGAGTCAAAATGTTTAAACGGCTACGCCATCCTCAACTCTAAACGCATGTCTGCTAAACATCAACAAAGTTAGATACTTATGTGAATTTGAGTAAACACATAAAAAAATGTGCACGCATATATGTGTTAAACATACTATGAAATATGTTTATATATGTTTGTGTGCTTGTTTAAAATATTTGGTTTTATATACATAGTTTGATTTGATATGAACACACATGCAAACATACATAGGTGTAGTGAAGAAGTTCAGCGAACTTGCGAGACAACACGACGGGCACGATATTCACAGCTGTTCGGCTGTGGATCGGAAAGACGGACCAGATTGGTAAATGCGCTGCTGCTGCTGTCGCTTTAAGTCTCCCCAAATTTACTGTTGTGCGGCACTGATAGCGGGGCTTTATATAGGTACAGGCCATATGCATGTACATACTCTAAGACTTTTTAAAATAGAGTCGAAAATGAAATATGCCATCGCTTGTCAACATGTGTGCCGCCCTCACCCCATTCTCAGACAATTCGCGCACTCTCTCTCTCTCTCTTTGTTGCTTACACACCGATTTCCTGATGATACTGGCTGCAGCGATGCTGTTATTGCCATTGTAACAGTAAATCGTTAATATAAATAGCAAAGGAAAGTAAATTTGGGAATATGTGGGGGAGAAGTGGAGAATACAACAGCAACGACGCAGTAATATACCAAGGTGGAGAGGCATACAATTGTCTGTATTGGTGAGTGCGTGGTGCAGAGAGAGAACTGTGCTTACTCTAGAGCACCAAACAAAACCAGAGCGAAAGACGCAAAATGCAACGACTGACCAAGGTACACATACACATACAAAACTAGCTAGCGAACTGATAAAACAAACTAAATACATTGCAATAATGCAAACTTACTGTAAATGTGAAGTTACAGTTTTGCGTTTTTTTTTATATAACTGAAATATCACTTGACTTGACGTCTATTTACTAACAATTGTAGCACTTATATTAAATCACAACAGACTTTTTTAAATAATTTATTAACAATTCATTCCTATTAGTTGTATTTCAATTTATGTATTCTTTTTCATGCACAAGAGCTTTGCGCACTCCACAAGCAACAACCGTTCCGTCCCGTGAATCTTAAGCAACTCTCAATCATTCGTGCTTTTCTTGGACACCAGAAAACAACAAAATAAAAAACAAAAAAAACCCTGTGTTGAAAATGTTAAAATTTACAGTGCTGTTATTACTAACAGCGCAACACTGAACAGCTTCCGTTACTCTGTCTCAGCTATTAATTTATTTATGAATTTTTTAAAGAAATATACAAAATGATTGCACTACAAATATTTATATAGCCGCTTGCTTGTTCGATAGAAGAGTAACACGAATTTGAATTTTACAAGAAGAAACTATGCTCATAAGCATGAATAACAGCAGCCTAACAGCCCACAGCTGCTTAATTCAGAATCGATGAAACTTTCGATAAATGGACTATTACAAATGACCATCACTAACGCTTTTGACATTCACTGCGTTTACATTTGAAAATTTGAAAGAATCATAAAAAATAATTAAGGAAGCATTGGCATGAAAGTGACGCCAAAGAAAATACGCGGCGCTGCTGCGGAGTCATCACTGCGTCCGCGGGAATCCCGTAAAGAAGTGCCAAAGGATGAATCAGAAGCTCCACTACCGATGCTGCAAATCGACGACGACATTGAATCCGAGCTGCCGATACGGGGACGTCCCTCCAAGAAGCTACTCTTGCAAAAGCAGCAACAGCGCGCCCAGTTGAATGCTAAACAACAACCAGAATTAAAAACCACATCGACATCAACAACGGCAGCTGCTGCGCTAGCAACTGGTTCAGGGCGTTCCAAAGCAAAGCGCTCGCTCTACAAAAAAAACGGCAATAATGCAGCACAAAAATCCCACAGCGAATCCTACGTGATGCGTTTGTTTGAGCGGAGCTTAGACCTGTCCAAGTATAAGGACAAGACGCCGCTCTACCCGATATGCCGCGCCTGGATGGCCAACCAGCCGCGCAATCCAGCCGTGGCCATTTATAACACAGATGGTACTAATCCAACAGTCAAACGTGAGGACGACGCGGAGGAGATTCTGGCGAAACTGCTGAGCGGCGAACTGAAAGTCTTAAAGGAGATGCCACAGGCACGCAAAACAGATTTGCCGATAATTCCGCCTCGCCTGCAGCAAACCCAGGACGCGAAACTGCAAGGCGCCAGCAAAGATGAGCTGCTGGCGGACAATGTGAGCCACTGGAAGCGGGTTCGCAGCCACTGGCTGAAGCATGCGCAGAAATACGAGCATGAGCGCTATGAAATAATTGACCAGATAATGGATGCCGTTTGCAAGCGTGAATAAAACTGAATTTCACTTGAATAAATCTTTATTTGTATGCGTTTGCCATTTTCATTTATCTGTGTTGGTAATTAAGTCTAATTTCATGGACCATAGCGGTCACTTTTATATTTTGAATAGAATTAAAATGCTGTTGGATTGTTCTTGTTTGGTTCTGTTGCCACTGCCGGAGCGCGCCAGGTTGTATGTGTATATGTGCATGTGTATGTATGTAGCAGGTGTTCACACACACACACACAGACGCACAGTCTTCGGCTGTTTGCTGCACCCGACCACTTATTCGACCTTGAGCAATTCGACATCGAAAGTCAAGGTAGCGTTAGGGGGAATGACACCTGGATGGCCTCGGCTGCCGTAGGCGTAGTCAGGTGAGCAGATCAGCTTGGCTCGTTGGCCAACGCTCAGTTGAGCAACGCCCTCATCCCAGCCGCGAATAACTTCGCCCTTGCCAATGGTAAACTTGAACGGCTTGTTGCGGTCCCGCGACGAATCAAACTAAGATTTTGAAAGTGGAATATGATTCCAATTTTCTGCTTCAGCTAATTCATTTACATACCTTGGTTCCATCATCCAAAGTGCCAGTGTAATGCACCGAAACCTTTTGGCCATTCTTGGGGAAGGTACTGCCTGCAATACGAAGGCGTGTGAGAGTGAGATAAATATATGTATGTATGTATATAGAGAACGGAAAAATACTTCGTTTTTATCATAGCCGCAAAAATAGGGTTAGGAAAGCATAAATCCAATAAAATAAATATTTATTTGCTTACCATCGCCGGCTGAAATTGGAACAACTTGTACACCCATTTTTACGTTTTTTTGTTTGATTTATCTAATAAATCGGGCTGCTGAAAAAAACTAGCACGTTTTCTCTTCGCGTCGAACAGAAAAACCAGAGATGACACCAAGTATTAAAAATTCCGATAGTATCTAGCCTATTTTGATAGCTATCAGAATCGGCTTCCAGTGCGTCGCTGCATGCAGGAAAATGATCGATACTGCTCCCAGCCCTAACGCCAAAATGATAAGACGCGCGGTTTTTCAAAATTGGTTTATTAATCAACATACTGAATACCGCTCTCGTTGATGACAATTCTTTTGTTGTTCAGCGTTCGTTTGCCCTTCTTAAAGCAGTTCAATTGAAACTTGTGATCTATGTTTATCGCTCTGGAAGGTGCGTATGAATTTTTTAGATAGCTGCTATCCACTGTGTACATGCAGCAAACATAAAATCTCTTTGATATCCTGTGTATACGTTCCACAAATTTCATATAGTATATATATTTGCGCATGAGCACATTTGGCGGCAAGTCAAACCAATAGAATTCGCAAAGTCCGTCAATGGCAATTAGGCTAGCTTTCTCGTTATCAAGCAAAATATGATGATCTAGAGCTTTTATGGCCATGCGAACATCCAGGGATGAAAAGCAATTCATAATTTCCAATGAATCCATACACTTCTCACAGATCTCTTGCAATTCGACGGATGTTGCTTTTGGGTTGGCATTTTTAACCGCGTCCTGCAAAAGTTTTCCAAGTAACTGAAGATCAATTTTATGGTTAATATTAATTAGTATGACATCACAGCGTGTTAAACAGTTTGCCACTAGCTGCATTAGAAGTAGAGTTTTGCCGCTCCTACGCTTGCCAGAAATTTCAACAAGTGATCTGGGCTCTGGTCCGCCTGTTGTAAAAATGCCGGGATTCAAATCCGAGATTCTTGGCCGCAGCTCGCCTATCTGACGTAAGTAAAGATTAGCGGCAGAAATAATATCCATTTTCAAGCATTTCAAATTAAATTAATTGAAATTGTTTACAACTTGCATAGATATGCGAAACAGAGATGTTATGCGTCTATCGAAAATGTTCAGTGTTAGAAAGTGCGAAAAAGCACATAATATATTACCAGTCCACTTAATACTGACAAGAAAATAAGAAAAATAATGTGTTAAACTAAAAAACTAAAGAAATTATTATAATAATAATAAATATAGGAAATAAACAAGATTGTTGGCTGTTTGGCAACTCTGCCTGTATACCATAACTTTGTAAAACGGCACACATGTAGTTTATGTCTAAGAAAATCAGTTTTACAACTTGAAAGTGCATCGAATGCCAGTTGCAACATGCAGGCTGCTCCGGAGCCAGAGTCAAGTAGCAACAGCAACGGCAAGGTGGCAAACGCAACGCAACTGGATACCCCAGAGGTCAACGCCAAACTGTGCACTATTTGCGGCAGTAGCAAATCATCGTCATCCGCCCTGCTGGACCTTAGGGGCAACAGTGTGATGCAGCGACGCCTAAGCCGCGATTGGAAGCTGTCGGTAAGTGGCATCAGCCAGAGATAGCTAGCGCCCATTTCGCTTCATAATCGCACAATTGCAGGCAGACATAGTCAAGACAACGCTGCGAGCCATATGCGTAGAGTGCGTCTGCAAGCTGAACATGCACTCGGAGGTAACACGCACGCTGATGCAGCGGCTGCAGCGTCTGACCGTCACGGCGAAATCACAGGTTGGAACGCCGGTGGAGCGTAGGCAATGCGACAGTCCGCCCATTGCCGATGCTGAGGTATCTACGACAGGGGTGCCATTGGCACAGGAGGAGGATGGCACAGTGACAGTTAGAACCGCTTCGCCTACGTCCACTTCATCATCGTGCTCAGTGCTGCAGGCGTACTCAGCCCAACCCCCAGAATCTCCCTCCGCCACAGAGTCCGGTGGCCTGCGCAATAACAGCGGCAACGCTTTGGATGGCTGGAAGTGGCGCACACGGCGGGTGTGCCAGTATTGTGAGCGCGCCTACTCTCGCAAGGATCACTATACGCTGCACGTGCGCCGTTGTTGGCGTCGCCAGACGCAGCGTCGCCCCAAGTGTCGTGTGCTCAATGAAGCCGGCAATGATGAAGACGATGTCGAGAACGATAATGGGGATCAGGCTCTGCCCCGACACTCGCATACTTTTCAATGCACGAGCTGTGAGAAGGAGTTCGCTGGCAGTGTGGCCCTGCGGCAACACCAGCGTATCAGCCACCAGCATCGCTGCAGTCTGTGCGAGGCGGAATTTGGCACGAAATACGAGTGGGAGCTGCACCATACCATATGCAGTGCCAAGCAAGAGGCAAGTACTCTAAAGCAGAAGTGTTCTAGAATTTATACTCAATTAAAAACGCTCTACCTTAGGCTTTGCAAATGCAAGAATCCCCCACACAGCCTCGATCTACACGATCGCGATCGCGTGCCTGCTCGCTGGCCTGGTATAATGGTGAACTGGGCGATGAGGAGACAGATGACGATCAGCAGGACGACGAAGATGCCACTTCTATAGCCGACACGATGTACACAAGGCGCATGAACTTCACCGGCGATTGGATAGTTAACCACAGTCGCAGCAACAGCAACAGCGCCCTAAATCTGACCATGCTGTACGATGATTATGTGCTGGAGGAGTCTCATATAACCACAGATAAGGAGTATGATCTCTACTTGCTGGATCTGCTTAAAACGCAGGTACAGCTGAAAGCTTTCTCATGCTTTGCGCCCGCCTGCTGCTATCAAACGGACACGCTTGTTAATCTAATGAAGCATGACTACATGCAACACTGGAAGATGAGCTGGTTTTACTGCCACAAATGCGGCGACGTGTTCACCAGCAAGTGAGTTGACTGACACGTGTATTTTACTATTATCATAATTAACTTGCTGAGACACCTTGCAGGGTCTTCCTCGACTATCATCTGCATCGGCAAAACCGCGGCGTTTACATATGCCACAAGTGTCACGATGAGTTTGAGTTCCAGCATCAATTGGATCGCCACCAGGTGCTGCACAGCAAGGGCATCAATTATTACTGCAACTATTGCCGCTTGGAATTTCTTAGCGAGGCCAAGCTGTTGGCCCACTGCGAGCACGAGCGGCACAGCCCCAACGATGAGCCACCCCTCATACGCATAGAGCACGAGCTGTCCATTATCAATCCCGTACACAAAGAACCAGCCAAGGCACCGCAGTATACGGTGCGCGTGCTGAACATACCTCACATGCCGTGGATATCGAATCGGCCCAGGCATTTGCCAAATCATAAACCCTTCCGTTTTGCCATTGGCATTTGCGAGTTCGACAATCGCAATCCGCCCAATTGCGTGGGCTGTCTCTAGAGCCGATGGGAGAGTGTGTCCGATTTAACAGTCTGCATAATTGTATATATATTTGAGTAGGACTGAAGTAGTACTGGTTCTAGGATATCTGCTCGTCGAGCAAAGGTCATTTAAACTAATAGTACTTGTTTATAGTGTCATGTATATAAAATTAGTATGATTCAATTTATTTCTGTGCTAAGCAAAAACTGCTAGCTAAAGTCTTCTTCTGAATATATATATATTTATATATATATTTTTGTATTCGAATTGTAAATGTTGTAATAAATATTAGCTTACCATTGTTAAACCCTTAACATACGGACTTCCGATCTCATTTGTATAGAATCAATGTGTATTATTTTATTTATATATGTGTAGATATATCTTCAGTCATTTTTATTTTGCATTCATACCGAAAATGTTGCCTTAATTATGATTTGCACATTGCAATTGTAGTTACAAATATTTAAGAAATTTTCAATTAACACTAACTTTTATAACGGCAAAATACTTGGTTTGCATCCAATTATTTATGCATATTATGTACACAGGGATTGTTGTTTCTCATATCGATAGGCTTAGTCTACAATTGTATAACAAATGAATTAACGCTGTAGCTATATATATATTTATATATATCGTATGTGTAAGCATAAGTTTTTTCCATATACTTATGTGTACTTATATAGAGCCTATTGCATTGCCCCCAGCGCATGTTTGTTTGATTTTTGCATAATTTTTGCACTATAAACTAAAATTCTAATTACATTTCAATTAAGCTTACAATTAATTAATTCGCTTAGTTAAATTTGTACGCATTAGATTTGTATGTTGGGTTTAAATGTTGTGCGTATGTGTGTGTGTGTGTGTGTGTGTGTGTGAGTCGGTGTCAGTCTTATAAAATTCAACCCAGGACAATTGTTTGATTAGATTAAAATTTAACAAAAAAAAAAGAATATGTATAGGATTTTAACTAGTAAAATATACCAATTGATTTTTGAGCTTTTTGAGGTAGTTCGGTTTTAGGTAAATGGAGCTCAAAATACCATCATATTCATATAGTAATTAAACAAAACATAAACTAAAGAGCTGTTTTGTTTTTATCTAGTGTTTAAGAATTTTTAAAACAAATCACTGGCATTTTAAGATAGTTGTACAAAGTATTGCTAACTTGTTGCTGATCTACGTAACGATCCACTCTCAAATGCTATGCCTAACGAAACGATATATATATATATATATATATGTATATATATATATATACTCTATATAATCTATATACTGAGCCTCTTTTGCTCTGCCACGCCCACTATTCTTCAGTCTTATGCGACATAAGCATTACCATGGCCTAACACTGCCTAGCCTATGTGTGTGTGTGTGTGTGTGTGTGTGTCTGTGTGGGTGCTCGTAAGTCTAGTCTAAGCCTAAACTAGCCAATATACATATGTCTAAATCTATTTATTTTTATGTGAATAATTCTATTTCTTTTAGGCACAAAGTGATGCTGACAACAATTTTTTGTTTTATATTTATGTTTGATTTTTGTTTTTGTTTTTCTTTCTTTCTTTCTTTTTTTTTGTCTCTTGCCCTGCTTGTGGTGGGTCGGTGCCGGGGTGGGTATTCCGGGATAAAATGGGTCATTAAAGCTTCACTACCGCTAAATCGTTGCCGAGGCATGTCGATGATGAGAACACAACAAATAAGTTTGCACGTTGTACGCCGAACCAGAGAAATGAATCGATTGGGATATACACAAAGTGTGGTAAGTAAAATTTGTGGGTGGGTTGGTGGGTTGGTTGGTTGGTTGCGTCGAAGATTGGCCTAGAATATGGAATCGTGGCTATCGGTCGCATACTGCCAGGCCATCGTTAGCATCAATCAATCGGTGCGCGCCTGTGCCTCATCGCTGCCGAGCAGCTCGCGCTTCAGAGCCACGCCCATGCTCAGGGGCTGCGATGCTGGTGATGCCGCTTCGCTATAGTCCTCCAGCTCGTGTTCCTGGTCCTGCTCCTGTTCCGGCTGCAGCTCATGCTCATGAGTTTCCTTGCCATTCGCTGAGACCGATGCCGAGTTGGAGTGCATGATTACGCTGGCACTCTCCATGGGCGAGGCAGCGCGCGGCGGGGGTGGCGAGTAGGGCGACTCGGGACGCTCTTTGCGTGCCAGCGACAGATCCTCCACTTGGTCGTGATCATCCTCGTCGTCAGCGTCGCGCTCCTCCTCAATGGCCTCGCGCTTGATCAGACGATGCTCGTGCTTGTCCAGCGCCTCCTGGTCGGCATAGTGGCTGGGCGAACGGGCCGCATGCCCATTGGAGCCCGGCGGACTGCTGGACATCCGATTGGCTGCCGCGTGTGCGGCTGCCGCCAGGGCCATGGCGTGCAACGCCTCCCGTCCAGCGATATCGCCGCCACGATTCTCTAGCGCCTGCTGCAGGAAGGCGTGATCCAGCAAGGCGGCAGCCGAATGCGGAATGGTCGGCGGCATACCATGATGCCCGGAATGAGCATGGGCATGCCCAGCGCCCTGGCCATGTCCGTGCTCCTTCTGCTCGCGCTCCAGCTCCGTCTGGCCGTAGTTATGAGCAGCCGCCGCAGCTGCCGCCGCCGCGGCTGAATAGGGGAATGCGGCCGATGACTCGACGCCGCCCACGCCAGGTGGGCTGCGCTTGGGCGTGCGATGGGTGCCACGGCCGGTGGTGATGTTCAGCTTGCGCACCTTGTCGTATAGCGTGCGGCTCGGCAGACCGAACTTGCGGCTGGCCTGAAGGGCGCTCATGCCCTCGCGCACACACTGAATGGCGCACATCATGTCCGCCCGGGTGTATTGCTTGTAGCGCTTCCATTCCGGCTTCTTGCCACCCTGGCCGCCTGTCTCCTCGTCAAAGGAGCGATCCGTGTGCGGCGACAGCGGCTCCTTGTCGCCGCCATAGTCGGACCCATTGAAGCTGTGGCTGCTAGCGCCCGCAGCGCTGCCGCTGCCCAGCTGATGCTGATGCTGATGGGTGGGTGTCTTCTCGGCGGCTTGCTTGACGCCGGGCAGCAGCAACTGCTGCGGATTGGGCTGCGACGAGTCCGGCGGGTTGGCCTGGGCCAGCACATTGCGCAGAATGGGCGTGTCCCGTGTGGTGTTCAACAGCATGCTCGAAATGGCCGAGAGCTTCTTGCGCTTGAGCGGATTCATGTCCGCCGCCGACTCGTACACCGAATTGAGCATTGCCGCCGCCGCGGCGGACGGAGAGAGCGGCCATTGGCCAGCCTCGCCGGCAGCTGGATGGGGCGTTGAGTGTGTGGGCGTCAGCGGTGCCTCGCCAGCGGATATGTGAGCGTTGATGTTGATAGGTGCTCCGCTGGAGGCCGGAAAGCTCGTGTAGGGCGTCTGATACGAGCCAAACGGTGGCGGCGGCGGCGAGCAGCTGCTCGAGATGGCCGCACTGGGTGATATATGCGTCGACGTTGAGATCACGGAGGAGGAATTGTGCTGGCCATGATGGTGCGTGCCATAGGAGCCATCAGTACCGGCGCCGTTGAGGGGCTTGCTGCTGGAACAGCTCGAGGTAGGGGCAGAGTGCTGATGCGGATGCGGATGCTGATGATGCGGATGCGAATGCGGATGCGGATGTGAACCGGATGTGCTGCCCTGGAACTGATGATTGTGTGAACGGTCGTCGACCGTCGGAGTGGATGCCTTGTGATTGAACTTCATGAGATTGTCGTAGAGGCCCTTCACCTGCAGCTCCTTGGCGGTGCGCAATATCTCTGGCTCCTGGCTCTTGGTCACTGTCGTCTCGCCCGTGTACATGTACTGGAGCAGGGCGGCAATTTCGAAGCCCTTAACGCCCGGCAGTATGATGCTGCACTGATCCTGCGGCACCTCCTGGAGTATGGACTGAAAGTAGGGCGAATTGGCCGCGAGGACAACGCGGTGCGCCTTGAACTGCTCATCGTCGACGACCAATGTGCAGTCCACATAGCTGCCCACCTCGTGCAGGGCGTGCAGTATCTGGACCAGGTTCGTCTGATGATTGTTCCAGCGCAAGCAATACGTCTGACCCTCGTTGCTGGCCACTGGCGTCGGCCCGCCCATGTCGCCGCTGTGTCGATCCCTCTGGCTATGGCTGTGGCTGTGGCTGTGGCTGTTCTGACGCTGGCGTTGGCGCTGGCGGTGCGCTGGGCTGAGGCTGGGCTCCGGCTCCTCGTCCGGTGCGGTGTCACTGCTGCTGTGATAGGCGCTGTTCAGGCTGGTGAACGCGGCGCTCAGCAGTGTGGGCGAGTATGAGGCGAGGTGCTTTCTGACCTTGAGCGCCAGCTTAAGGCTTACGGTTCACCAGTTGCCTGTTGTTCGGGGAGAAAGAGAGAAGGAGAGAGTGAAGCGATTTCGTTACAATTAAAAAGCTGCCAAGTTCTATGCTCAGGAACAGATTTCCCTAATGCCCCTAAAGATTTGCACAGATATTTGGAAATGCCAAAAAAAAAACCTGAAGCGAATTTCGCATGGGTTACTATAATCAAAATGAAAATTGGCAATGGAACTGGATATGGAAATGGGAATGGAATATGCCCAAAGACCTCTCTGCCTAATCTCCTCATCCAACTCACCCCCCTCACCCAACTCACACCACTGACAATACAGGCAGGTGTGCGAAAATATTGTGTATTTTGGGAATGGTTACGCATCCTCCATGTTCAGCATCCTCCCAGTCAGCCCTAAATTTCCTGAGCCATTTTCATTGCAAAAGTTCTTTTTTCGTTGCTTTTTGGCGGAAAATCTACGGTTTTTTTTTTGTTGTATTTTTTAAATTTATGCCCAAATGCCACCCTGCCAAGTTTTATGCGCCATAAAAAGTGAAAGCGCCTTTTGCCAATGGAGAACGGGACGAAATATTAAGAGAGGTGGAAATGGAAACCGGGGCGGTGCGGTGCGGTAGGTGGGTGGGTGGGTCGGTGGGTGACAGAAATACGCGGATAAAAAATGGGGGAAAATATGCAAACATCCCTCGGAAAACGTGTGCGCGTATTTTTCCGGCTGCTTTTCGCGCGTTTTACTTTACATATTTTTTTTTATATGCGAACTGGAAAATGGAAAGCGTCACACACACACACACACACAGAGACGCACACAGCGACACACTCACGCACATAAAAACAAAAAAAAAATACGAAACTGAAAAACTTGCAATAATTTGCTTTGCTGAGTTTTCATTCATTTTTTTGTTGTTGTTGTATTTATTCTTGGCTCGTTTTTCCTGTTATTCTTTGGTAAGGGCGAGGGTGTGTGTGTGTGTGTGTGTGTGTGTGCGCGCGTGTTTGCCTGTTGTAGGCGCGTTGCAGCCGCGAAGTGGTTGTAGCTCTAACTGGAACCCCGTCCTAATGCTCGTATTTCAGCTCGAAACTCGTTAAAAATTGGGTTTTTGGCATGGGCCACCGCTCAAGTGGTGACCATATGTTGGCCCTATGACCATGTGCAGCATATGTTGGACATGCGACTGCCGACGCCATGTGTCGCGTGCGTTGCACTACGGCCAATAAGACAAGACGACCTTCTGATGGAGTTCGTGGAATCTTGAGGTTGCCAACAGGTAAATAATTCCGCACATTTCCCCCAACTCAGGCTCGATCGCAGTGCGTCGCAGAGAAATTAATTTCAAAAAAATAAAATAAAAATTGCCAGGATAATGGCAAACGAACAACGGGGGAAATGTCAAACAGACAATAGGCGGAAAAATAAACGACCGGCATTGTCTGCAGCTTGAAGTGCGGAAAATGCGCAAGCAGCTCGCCTTTGTGCTCGCTCTATTGTCCGTCCAAAGCGGATAATGAGCAAGAACGCGCAACCTGCCGAGTCTCAAACGATCCCTAAACAACTGCCTTTTGCGCAACCGAGACAACGACAACAACAACAACTGCAACAACAGCAATTGATATGCTCTGCAGGTAGCTGCGTGCCTGGCATAATGGGATCAAAATGGGATCGCATGAACGCCTCGCATGGAATATTGCAGCCGCAAGCTCTTATACTGTGGCTGTAGCGTTGCGCATACGCCGCCGATCGCCAAATGGCTGCAAAGCTTTTGCGAGCTTTTAGTTAACAGCGCTTTAACAGCGAACGCCATTTTGTTTGCTTCCAATTTAAAATGATAAGCCGAACGTCATTGAAACGAATGCACTTGGAAACCGGTTTCGGATTTTCCAGTTTATTTTTTGTGCCCTTTTGGTGTTTATATACACATATTTTTTGCTGCTGTTTGTTAATTTTTTACACGTAGCCCCAAGTTTTAGTTGCGGAATTTAAGGCCTAAACGTTGTGCCTAATTTAAGTTTTTTTTTTATAAAAGCAATATAACAGAAATACAAATAATATTTGCAACAACAAAATATAAGTGCATAAATTAAAATTTTTTTAAATCATATATCTTACCACAAAATTGTACAAATAATTCGCAGCTGCAGTTGACACTTAATTGCAAATGGCACTAAATTGTTTTAAATTCCCACAGTTTTAAAAAATGACAAGTTTGTTGCGTATTTAAAAATTAAACTTTTGTTGAACTTCGTTAGGTATTTTGATTAGATTTTAGTTCTTAGAAACTGTCAGCAGTCAATAAGAAAATTTGCAGTATTTTTGTTGCTAATAAGTTTCTAATTAACAATATCGCGATAATCACACGCACAGAGACACGAAAACCATCCGAAGTGCAGTTTATCCAAGTATTGTGTTTTTTTTTTTTTAAATATTTTTATTTTTTTTATTTTAAACTAATTTTTGTTGTGTTTTGTTTGGAGTGCCCAAAATAACTGCGACACGTACGAATTTGCGTTTTGAATTTTGCGTGGCACGTTGTTGCAGATTCGAGCGCTCAAACTTGAATAAAACTGCCACGGCGCTCGTATGCAGCAAGTCATTGAAAACAAAATTTCCCGAGCGAGACAGCGCGCACATTTTCACGCACACACAAGCAGCAAAAAACAACAACAACAACAACAAAATTAAAAGAAGACCTCTCACACGCACAGCGGCAGGCGCACGCAGGGGAAGTGCTCGCACATATAACGCAAAGGAAAAGCCGCAAAACTGTGCTACGGCTCTGGCAACCCTCTTGCTGTCTCGCTCTGTGCGCTCTGACGCCGCAGTCGACGTCGCTGTTCGCCGTTCGCCGTCGCTGTCTTTATTGCAGTCTGCAACTGTGTGCGTTTTTGCGCTGCGCTGTGTGTGTGCTTGTCTCTGTGTGGGTGAGTCTTGCATATGGCGGCTGCTGCTGCTGCTGCTGCTGCCATTGGCACCCAAGAGAGTAACCTGTCCATGTGTGTGAGTGTATGTGTGCATGTGTGCATTTGAGTTTGTGCTCTTTTTGGCGTATGTTGGACAAATAAAAAGTGTGGCGGCTGCATTTTTTCAACTGCCTAAAGTTGCCCAACTGGCTGCAGGTTGTCAGCGTGTGTGTGAGTGTTGTTTTTTTGTGTATAAATGTATAAATGTATGCGTAAAGCGCTGGACAGCAAAAAAAAAAAAAAACTGGTTAGCCCGTAACCGAATGAGAAACCCTTTTGCCTTTGGCTCAGCTTCAGTTATTTTTTTTTTTTTTTTTGAAATTTGAAGTTTATTTAGATCCCAATGCTAATTATACAAGCCATAAATGCCAATCTGCTAAGAGCATAAAACGTTTAGTAGGTAAAAAAAAGAGGAGAGCTGCAATTGGAAATTGTACAATTTATTTGGCATTTCGCTCAAGTTATGCAAATTCGATTGTGCCTTAAGACGTGCAGCGAAACCTTCTGTAATCAATATGCATTGAATGCACTTTTCTTTTTTTAAGGGTCGCTTGCAATTTGCATATGGGTTGGCCGTTTTCTATGCCCAATTTTTTTTTTCCATTTATATGCAAATCGCTTGGCCTTGGCAGTGTTGTAACGGTTAAAAAGTGTTGTTTGGCGCTTAATGTTGATGACGTCACAAATGGTCATTTAAACTGAGCTAAAATAAAGCTGCCTTTAATTAATAAATGCACATGTGTGTATGTGTGCATGTGTGTGATTACGCATGGAATTGCAGCAGAATCAACGCGCTGCGATTCGCTGACACATACACACACACATACATACAAGCAGCATCCGCAACAGTCGCCGAGCTGCGGCGCATGTGCAACTGTTGTGCTCTCGCTTGCACCCGCATGGCCTGAATGGCATCAGTTTCTTTTTGCGGCATTTGCTGCACATTTAGTTCAACAATTTTAATTACATAATTATGCTTATTTTAACAATATGTGGTTAGAATTGCTGTACCTGCAACTGTTGCCATTGCGAGTTGCTGCTGCTGCTGCTGCTGCTGTTGATATCAATTGTGCATCATTAATTTCTCCGGCCGTTGTGGCACAGTGGACGCCTCCTCCACTGGCGCTGCTTTTTTGGTTGTTCTTTGTTTCTCGATTCATTAATCATGGCCGGGAAATTAAGGTCAACCGCATTTTGGCATTCCCTTGGCGTGTAAAGATTTGTATTTTATGCATTTTAGTAGCTATTTTTTATGTACTCTTCTACTACGAATGACTTGCAGCCAAATTTCGGGTCTAACAAAACTAGTTCGCAAGTGCATTCAACTTCCCCTGCTCTGCGGCCTGCTGATAAAACAACAATTAAATATAACGAAAGACAAGCAACAAGAAAAACGAAATACCGAACTTGAAATACCCTTTTCTAGCTAACTTTGATTAACCAAAGTGTATAAAGATTTGACTCAGATAAAAGTTGGCAAACACAAAATACACTTTTTATACAGATTTACATGCTTGAACATTTCAAGCATTTTTGCTTGTCTTTAAATATAGGCTGACAATTTTGTAGGGTATGAAATGTTATAAAAAAAAAGTTGCAGCCAAGTCGAACTGTGCTGACTTGCACCATATAATCTATGGCATAATGTCTATGAGCTAGTTGAGTTCGTGTGCCGGGTCTCTCTCTCTCTCTCTCCCTCTCTCTAATCTTATCAGCGTTTTTCTTGGTTGTCAGCCGCAGTCGCAGAGAAAGTTTCAGTTTTTCTTGCAGTTGCATTTTGCGTTTTCATGTTTTATTTATTTTTTCCTTTTCGAGATAAGAACTGGCGATTCGGCTATATCCGGAAACTGTACAGATTTGCGGCCACATGGTTCGTGTGAGTTGAGCCAATCGACTTGTAGAAATCCCTAAACGGATTATCCTCTTTGGCCGTCAATGTTGACTCGGCTGACTTTTTGACTCTATTTTCGCTAGTGTGGCTGTGGCATACCAGAATGAAGTTATCCCATGAGACCGCTCATTATGTGAGATTAGCCCATGGAAATGCACACATAATCCAACCGCAGCAGCAGTCAATAAAGCTGTGAGCCCATCTAATGAGCGGCAGGTACAGGCCACACTTGAGCATAGTGAAAGCAATTGAATTGCATTCCGTATTGACAATTGATATTTGACGTGGTCCGGCCCGGCCCGGCCCGGCCTTGGCGGTGTCTTTAACCTTGCCACAGACAAAGGAACGCCTCCAACTCAAAATCGCACTGTTTCCTCGGCAATTTGCGATTATCGCTGGGCAAAACTCACAAACAGTCGCTTATCTCGTTGATTTTGTAAATGGAAAATGTAAATGGAAAAACAAATGGAAATGAGTGCATTTGTAATTTCGCGATAAGTTTTTACCAGCTTTCGGGTTTCCTTGTGGCGAAAAATGTTCATGGAAACCGAAATGGGACTGCGTTTTATGGTCCTAAAGGGTTTTCGGTTTATGTTTTTATTGGGCCCAGACTTTTGCGAAATAGTGCGAAAATTGTTCACGGGAAACTAGTTGCGATTTATGGCCATGTGTAACCCTTTTGCCAGGCCAAACTGTGCATCGTTACCATTGAGCAAACTGTTTGGTTATATGACGAAAGGATTCAAAATTCCTGGAACTGTGCTAAAAACTTGGCCTGCATATTTACGCAGACGAACAGCATCTCATCTTCATCATCATCATTATCATAAGGGGCTGACGTGAGCTCAATCAATGTCTGCAGACACAAAATAAATAATTTCCATTTGTCACAAGCATATGCAAAAAGAAGAAAACTCCGTCGACTCGTTTCCCGACCGATAACCCTTTCGCTTGGATGGTTTACCTGGGCAACTGGCCGACTGGCGGACTGGTCGACTCAAGTGTCCCCTTTGTGGCCGAAAGTAGCCGCCGATCTTTGAAGTTGCAAGCGGCATGTTGAAAATTTCCCTAAATATATCCAACACAATTAGCAATTAGCGCTCAGTTCCGACAAATGGACCAGGTCCAGGACCAGGACCAGGACCCGGCCGACTGTTTACTCAGCAGCAGACGATAGCCGAGGATGCGGCTCGGGCCAAAAAAACAGAAGCTGCCGCTCGACAATCGACCATCGACAATGGGCGACCTGCAGCGCACAGGTTAGCGTTATTTTCGTTCCGGCTCGAACCCGAACTCGAACCCGAACACGGGCTAGCCATAAAACGCATTTCGAAAATTCGGTGCTAATGGATGCGAAAATTAGAAACCACGGACAGACGTCCGACTTGAAAGCCAGCAGCTTTTCATTATCTTATGTAATATCTAAATAAATATAATTTTTCCAAATTTCTACATACTTTTTTTTGCATGCTATTGTAAGTAAGCTGCAATTTTATTCTGAAATTCAATTTTTGAGTATTTTCTATTATTCTGAAATTCAATTTTTGCATATTCTCTATTATAAAATGGCTTATTCGCTCCACGAATAATTTTCGTACAGAATTAAGTTTTTGAATATTTCTCGGAAAAGGCAAAAATTGGAACCTAAAAAATTTTGAAAATATCTGTCCGTTGTTACAGCTTTCTTACTGTACTCACAATGAATGCTGTTTATATATACTGCAAATAATCAAATGATTTATTATTTAAGAAACGTGAAGTTAGCTTAGGATATGAAAATGTAACAAATAGATTTTATATTCATTTGGTTAGGTGCATCGAACGAGAGAGATATTATACTAGATTCCCCACCCCCGATGTCTCCCTCCACTAGGTTGACTGACAAATGTTTATTCCAAATTCGACTGGCGGAAGGGCAAAAATACGAAATATCTACCAAATATTTATTTTTATGTGCATGTATATAAACATGTTTATGTATATGTGCCTGTAATTGTGCGTGTGTGTGCGTAAAGCAACAGTCAGAAAACAAACAAAACTGCAGCAATGAACGAAATTAATAAAAATGCAACAAAACTAGAAAAACGAAAAATGTGTGTGAGTGTGTCTCTGTCTCTGTGTGTGTGTAACAACATCACGAAAAGCAGAGGTATTGAAAACGCTAGAAATTTATCGCGCGCGTCATTTTGCTGCAACTACAAGCGCGCGCGCGTGTGTGTGTGTGTGTGTGTGTGCATTGCGTGTGTATTTATGCGTGTGTGCCTGTGTGTGGGTATGGGTATGGAAAGCAGCACGTAGGCATAGAACCGAAGCTGCGTCGACGGCAACGTCGTCGTGTTGGCGTCGAGGGCAGGGCCGGTGGAATAGCTGGAAGGGCGGTTGGGGGCGCTCATTCGCGCTACGCATGGGTCATTGCACTTTTGCAACGCGGCAACGGCAGCGCGGACGAAGACACAAATACATGCACACACATAAGCACACACACAGACAGATAGTACACACAGATGCAGATACATGCGGAGATAGCAAAAGGCAACATTTGACGGGGAATTGAATAAAAAACGTACGAAAAATTAGGCGAAAGCAAGCAGAGACAATGATAGAATGAGAGAGAGAGAGGGAATGGGGGGAGGGGAATATGGGAGAGCGAGAGACGGGCATAAATATTTGAAGCGCAGGCATACAAACTAAAACATACACAGTTACGGATACAAATACACGCGGAGAATAAAAAAGTACAAGCATTTTTTACTTAAATCAAGTGTTAATGTGATCAACATCGAAAATTTCTTAGGCTTAGAAGAAAATTCTTAGTTAAAAAACTGTTTCTTAAGTACAAAATTTCTATCTGCATTCAAACTTAAATACACTACTCAAACTATGAAATACATATATTACTTATTTAAAAAAAAAATGTTTACGCTTATTTCAAGAGTGCAAGTTCTTTTGCATTTTTGTATTTGATATAGGCTTTCTAATTTTTTATTATATAATAATATAATATTAGAATAATACAATAATAAACTAATAAAATTATATAATAATATACGTTATATCTCATTTGAAAACATTTTTAGTTTACATTTTCCATATAAATGTTTTTCATCTTAAGCCAAACCTTTTTTCTTAACATTTTTTTAAGCTTCAATTAAACATCACTCTTGAATTCTTAACAACAAATTTCACTTAAGAGCCGCTTTTTCGCTGAGTGTATGCATGTGGCCGTTGTGCGTGAGGCACGGAGGCACGGAGGCGGCACTAGGAGCACTGGCAGTGGAATTGTTGCATTGCGACTGCGCCGGCAACTTTGACTTTGCACTGGCGGCCATTTTGTTTTGTCGCGTTAATTTCGCCTGCATTCACAAATGAGCACACACACATGCACTTTCTAAAAATAGGGCCCACGCAGGCGGCGGGCTGCTTGTATGTATGTGCATACATACATATATCAGCTAGCTTGCCCCTGCCCCTGCCCCAGCCCCTGGCCCTGGCCCTAGTCGCTGGCAATGCCATTTGTGCCGCCAACGCCACTCGAGTGTTGCAGTTTGCTGCACATGTGGAAAACGAAAAAAAAAAACACACACACGAAATTGAAGTACAGCAAACAGAGCGGCGCATGGGGTGCGTTTTCCATGTTTTTACCAAAAAAAAAAAATTTACACACACGCACATTTCCCAGCGTCTATTTTTAGCAATTTGAATGTGAACGAAATTTTCAAGTCCAGCACAATGAGAATATTTAAGGCTTGAGCACAGAGGGGAAACAGCGGCGGAGCGCGGGCGGGGGTGGTGACATTCGACATATACGTTGTTAAATTGAATTGCCGCGAGTTCTTTTGCAGCACAAGCATAACATACCTTCTTCCGTTGCAGGGTATTTGCAGCTGATATAATTAGTTGAGCAGATCGAGAAGAGCGAATAGTTGATATACATATATCGCGATGTTATAGTTGATGTCTGGACAAGTTTTCACTTGCACATTTTTGCAAACTTTTTTGCCACGTGTCACACTTTCTCACTGTCATTTCGCACATTTCGCCAATACTCGATGATTCTTAAACTGGTTCTGCTCCGAAACTCGCGACGTTTGTGCCAAGCGTTGCACGCGTTTCGGCCACAATGCGAAATGGCTAGGCAAAATCAGAAATTCAGTCCGAGTTGAGGTTACAAGTTGCGCGAGTTGCTTACAAGCTTTTCTTCTTTTTTATTTTATTTGTGGATCCACGCAAGTTTATGCTGAACCATGTAAGACCAGGCGGCGGTTCGGATAGATTGGACGTGGTTTTTGGACGACTTGAGCTGACCTTGAGCCAAGTTACGACAAAATTGGCCAAGGGTCTGGGTATGGGGTCGGTCTGTTTGTCTGCCTGCCGGCCGACTAATTTTGTTTCTGTCTCTGGATTGCGTTTCTGAAACTAATTCTGAGTAAAGCGCCAGAGAGGCGGTAAAAGCTCCCATATACATAAGTCTATGTACGTATGTATGTGTATATATGTATGTATGTACAAATATGCCAAACTATATACTAAACTTCTATATACAAGCCACACACATACACATGCACGCCGACACAAACTGACTCATAGAATTGAGCAAAATAACAAAACGAATAAAGTTTACATTACAACAACTAGTTACGTATACAGTAGAGGAGAGGGAATGGGGACTAGGGGGGAGGGCTACAAAAGCTCTCGAGCAGCATAAAATTATCAAGCAAAGGGCCAGAGAACGTTTAGATTGACGCTCTCCGATTCTACGAAACCAAAAAGCATTTTGCAAATAGGAAAGAAAAAAAAAGAACAAAACAAAAAAATATTAAAATGGAAAAAACAAGAACCGCCATTTGGTCTCTGGGGTATCTGTAGAACTTTTCAGGGTCAGTTAATTATTACACAATTTTTGTTTACAGCGAAAAATATAACCAAGAAGAAGAAGCACTGTTAGATTTTTTGTTGTTGCTGGCAAAAAAAATACAAAATATGTTTGTCTGTGTGCGTGTGTTTTGTGTCAGCGATTCTGTTGTTTACAACGAAAACAAATTTAATTAATTTTGTTGTTTTCGTCGCTGTAGCTGTGCCAGGGCCATCAAAACGATTGCAAGTTTTTGTATGTGTGTGTTGGATATACATATATTTATACGTACATATGTAAATACGGAAGATCTTTTCCAATGCTAGAAATGACGAGCACATGTAATGTATAACTGATTGGTTGGCCATTTATTGAGCTATGTAGTTCAAGGCGTTGTTTTGTTTTTTTTTGTCGCAATATTCTGCGCAATTTCTCCCGCCCACAACAACAACAGGCGCAACAAGTTACGTCAACCACAGAACCCGGGCGTGTTATGTACTATAATAGACGAAAGCACGTTAAAAAGCTAAAAAAGAAAAAAAAATTCAACAACAAGAACAACATACGCAGAAAGCAGACGCACGCCTCGCGGCGCCGTCCCTAAACTTGAACTTGAAATACTGCGAAAACAAAATTCAAGAGCAAAATGCCGGCAAAAAACGCAAAAAACACACGCCAATAACAATAACAAACGTGCTAAATTTCAGAGTCATTGACTTTTCCATACCCTGTAACAACTAAACACCTGCATCTTGAGGCTTTAAAATAACTGCATGCATAATATTTTACATACCTTTGTGTTGTCGGACCAAGATTTTTCACAAAATGAAATATAAATTATAATAAGCAAGCTGCCTGCCACTGCCGATTGCAACATGTGGTACGTATTGCTCAACCCGTTAGCGCTTTTGTTGCATAGGGTATAGCATATAAGAGCTCTCTATCTTTCATTCGGTCTCGCGTTTCGGCAGAGCCGAAAGCTCCCGACGCTACCCGAAGTTTGCAAATGCGAAATTGCGATTCGGCTCTCCACTCGCGAATTTGACGGCCGACCAATCAGCTCGGCTGGGAGCCGAAAGCTGCCGCTATGTTCGCACACTATGTGCAAATGTATTTCGCTCGCTTTGCTTATTTTTGGCACAGATAAGTCGCCATTTTCGCGCAAAAGTCTACTCAACGCTGGCACCAAACAACAACTGCTCTGGAGAGAATTCGTTGTCTCCGGCGTCGTTCTATTTATTTACTATTTATTGTTTGGCTTGTGTGTTGATTAGGTAAATTGAAGAACCCGAAGAAGACACGTGGTTAGCTGGCGGGCATAAACTTTGCTTGAGCAGAGCTTTCTAGAGAGCGTTTTGCGCTTATCTACAAATAAGTCCAGCTCACTTTGCTCATATAAAGGTACTTGAGGCGAGGTTCGATGCTAATATTCCAAAGATAATATATATACATACATATATTTATAATGCTTTATTTAATTGAACAAATGATGAGAAATTCATTTCAACTCTTATAATATATGTTCCAAAGAATCTTTTATGAACAGCAGATATCTTAATATGGACAAGCAAATATTTTGGCGAATCGCTTGGCAGATTTTTCTGCAAATTAAGCTTTTTGCGTGCTTTCGTTTACAGTGGGGTTCTTGTCTTAGCTTAGGGCACTTATACGCCTAAGCTTACAGATCGTGTTTAGTATATAAGAAGATTGAATGTTGGGTTTGCTCATGTCGTATTGTGAGAAACCGCAATAATTGATCGTATACTGATTATCCGAATATGCCTAATTCTGTGTACCTTTCATCTCCATTATCCTCTTTCCCAAGCCAGGGGCTATTGATGCAACCTGCTGCATTTCAGCTGCTGCTGCTCGCCCCCTCCTCTTCAATTCTCGACTGACTTGCAACATGTTTCCATCCGCAACAGTCTGTCCTTCTGGAACGCAATCGTGTGACTTTTCATGTGATTCTTTTGCTTCAAATCAAAAAGTTAACTTTTCCCAGGGTTTCTGCCGAGCTGCGTCCCGCATGTGTATGTATGTATGTATGTATGTGTGTGCCTGTATCCTGTTGCTCGCGTCCTGCACGCACACCCATACCATGCAAGGTAAAATAATAATATAAGACTCCTCCGCCGTCGTCGCCCCTGCAACAGAAGCAGCAATCAATTTGTGCATTCGTTTTGGTTTTTGCCTGCTCAGCGATCTCCGTGTGTGCCTCGCTTATCCTTTTTGTGTGTGCCATAATTTTCCGTCATTCTCTTGGTTTCCTATTGTTGCTATTCCTATTGATGGGTTATTGAACTATTGATTCCACTGAATTTATTGTTCGACCCGGCACAGGTGATAATTTTTCAGTTCGAGATTTTTGTAGCGACAAGTGCTGGAAAGTGCATTGCGCAGATATAATCGCATTAATATACACCTTTGGCAAGCTTCCAGCTTTGGTAGCAAGATCTATTGGTTTTACCTGTTTGGGCTCCCTCAACTGTTTGCTGCACAGCTCACAATCGGTTTGTTTAAAAAAATTTCACACATTTTTCATTCTCAACTGCCAACAACTAAGTCAACAATTGCACGGCAGGTAGTGCCAGCCATACAGCAGCTCACTGTTTAGCCAAGGAACGTGAATATTCTCTTCTCTTGGCCAAGTCTTCTCAACAGGCGCAAATTATTTTGACAAGTGGCCGAAAAATTGTCTGCATTGTTTAAGACGTGTATGCACAGTGGAAAGAAAATATATAGAAAATGACAACAACAATCGCTGGTTTGGCAGGAACACAGAGTAGACACAGAAGACGCTCTTTTGAGTGGCAGCGGCTATTAAGCCAGACCCAATCTTGAGTGGTCTGAGGACAGAGTATCTTTGCTATTGAATAAATATTACGGCCCATTAATTACAATCCAAGTGCCACACACACACACGCACACATATTGCACATTAATAAATATGTTTTACCACTGACATTTAATCAATGTCATCTGTGCGTCGAATAAAACTGCATTGACAGCAAAGACAATTGCAATAACAGAGCAAATACAATTTATGTTTATGTTATTGCATATGTTAATGTTATTGCATAGCAGAGCAAAAGTCATTTATTCGCTATAATAATAACAGTTAGAGAACAATTTTTTTGCATTCCTTCAACTTTACGCTCCCTCACAGAAAATTAACACCACAAATGTAGCAAACGCAATTTATACGCATTTCCTTTTTACTAAATTAACAAAACTTGCATAGCAGACTTGCATAGCTATGCGTTTGCGTTGTGTCACTCTTTCGTTGTTTTATCTTTGCATTTGCAAAAACAAAGCATTTCCATTCCCTCACCAAGGCAAAACAAGATAACGAAGTAATAGGACCATTTGCGGTTCTCTCTCTTTGAATGATAAATGCCAACACAATACAAACGCATTTAATTGCATTCGTTCTTTTACGATTTTCGCTCTCTTTAATTGCAAGGCGAAGTCGCCAAAGAAGCAACGGATCTTAGTTTGCACTTTTCGTGCTTGCTCTTTCGCTTATTCTTTTCACCACAGTCCGCTTATTAAACGAGTTGCGTTTGAAATTGATTGAAAATTTCTTAAACTTGATGAAAAAAGTGCGGTAGAATGTTTAATTATTTTACTATATAGCCTGGTCGTGTTTAAATATATTAGTTATACCGCGGCGGGTCTTGTATACAATACAAAGCTGTTTTATGTTTCGTTTATAAAGGCGGCCATTGAAAGAGGAATGGATAACAACGAAAACGTTAAATAACTGTTGCTGGAGTTGTTTTTGTCGTGCATATTGGTAAGAAATATGCCTATTTTGCATTTATGATCGTAAATTATAAATACGCTTAGAGAATCTGTGTGTATGTACATATGTATGTATGTGTATTATTGTGGTACAGTCTCTCTCTAAGTGCTGTCTGTTGCGCTGGTGCAGCCGGAAATCGCCAGCAATTGCACGTTTCGGTCTCTTGTGCGTGTCTTCCCAATTGTATTTTTCTTTTTATTTTTATTTTCGTTTTTTTTTTTTGGAAATACGGCAACAAAAACAGCGCTGCGACTGTAGAATAACAAATAATTAGCATTAACCACGCAATTGACTACAGCAGCGGCAGCGTACGAAAACGGCGATTCGAGTGCAATGTGCACTGGCCTGCATACATACACAATTTAACACAAACACACTCGCACACGCACACTGGTGCAAGCGAGACGAAGACTTAGAAAACAGACAGGGCCGCCAATCAAGCAAACAACAAAAACAACAGCAAAAGCAAAAGCAACAAAGATAGTACATTTTTGGGTATGTCAACAAAACGAAGAACGAAAACAAATTGTGTAAAAGCAAAAGAAAATGCCAATGTTGAGAGAGCGAGCGCAAGTGAGAGCGACCAGAGAGAACAGCTACTACGCCAGCTTGGGACGTGGGCGCAGCGCTGCCCGTTTGACTTGATCAGCGACGCCATTTTTGTGTTGGAGCTGCGCATGCCAAAGGGCAATTGGTAAAAAGGCAAACAAAATAGAGTCGGGAATTCTAGTTCAATTCGTTCTTTTTGAGTCGTGAACTAGTTCAGCTATTTATGATGCATTATATTCAGTTGATTTTTAGCTGCTTTTTATTTGTTATGTTAATTATCGTAACTAAGTATGTCTTATTTCATGAACTAAACAAACAAAATAGAGTCGAGAATTCCAGTTGAATTCGTTCTTTTTTGGTCGTGAACTAGTTCAGCTATTTATGATGCATTCTATTCAGTTGATTTTTAGCTGGTCGTTATTTGTTATGTTAATTATCGTAAGAAAATATGACTCATCTATTGAACTAAACCATTTCTTGAATAAGTTCAGATGTTCATTTTAATAATTCGTTCAATTGAACGTATTCTGCTCAACTCTACAAAATATCATATATTCATGTGTGTGTGTGTGTTTATGTGTTGTGTGCGTTGCGGCTGCTGTTGCTCCATGCCTCATGTGGCGCGATGGCGGCCCTATGCCAACATAAACTGAAGTTTGTGCTGCTGCTAATGCTTGTGTGGCACGTCGCCAAGATGTGTGAGGGGCATTCAAATGAAATAACGATTGCATAATTGCCAGTACTCAAAATGCCTTATTGGCTATGCCTAATTTACCCACAAAGGTCAACAAGTCACAACAATGCCCACGGAGCCAGGGAACTGCAGACTGCCACACGTCCAGCATAAAGCAATCCTGCAAATAAAGGATGTCCAAACGAAAGTGAAACGCGCTCGTCAATCGCCAGAAAACCGACGACCGAAGACGCAAGGACATAAAAGCCGAGTCACAAAACAATGGAGAAGAGAGCAAACGTCTGACACACGTACACGCTCCACGCCAAGACAAAGGATCTGTGCGGCTGAGGGAGAGTGAGAATGCGACTGGGAATGTGAAAGAATAGCACAGAAATGCGACAATTCAAACATATTTCAAGTCAAAACTGCCAGCTATCTATTGTAATTGGATACTTTTCGAGATCCTTGCGCGTGTGAAGCACGACGAGTGCGCGTTTTCCTTTTTTTTTTTTTTGTCGCTTAAAAAACCCAAACCGTAACCTATCCCTCGTCGTCGCCCCCGTCAGCTCTCCGACGCCCTTATTTGAGATGGCTAGTGCATACGGGTACGGGTCGCCAACTATGGCGTCTAATTTATGCCAAATATGACACTCGTTTTCTTTTTTAACATCGAATGTTTGTCCTTTAGGTTTTCACTCGAGTTCTTGTCCTATATTTCGTGTACCCTTGCAGAGAGTATTATAAGTTTGTCACAAGACTTGTAAGGTATCTACATAGATCAGCAATGCTCGACTGTCTATGCAAACCAGTCTCTCAGGCTTAAAGCTTTCGTGATGTAACTTGACGTCCTTTATGAAAACTTAAACATATATACCTAATATTCGGCACCCTGAAGATAATTCTTTTTATACCCTTGCAGAGGGTATGATAATTTTGCCTCGTAATGTATAACGCAAAGAGTATAAAGTATACATATATTCTTGATCTGTATCAATAGTTGAGTCGATATAACCATGTCCGTCTGTCCGTCTGCCTGTTTCTATAGGAATTAGTCACTCAGGTTTCAAGCTATTGTCATGAAACTTTGCATACGTCCCTCTTTCTGTTACACGCAATACATATGTCGGAACCGGCTGGATCAGTCCACTGTATCATATAGCTGCCATAGGAACAATCGGTCGAAAATGAGGTTCTTGCATGAAAACTTTCTTGTTTTTCAAAATATTTTGGCCAAACTCGCTACATTTGTGCAAAATCTTTTTTACATCGGACCACTACAACATATAGCTGCCATAGGAATGATCGGTTTTTCAAGATATCTTAGCTATACTCGGCATTAACTATTTTCCCCGTGCTTCTAAGATACGCAAAGCTTAATGAGACATATGAAAAGGTTCGGTCAGCAAGGGTATTAAATCTTCGGGGTGCCGAAGATAGCCCTTCTTTCTCGATGTTTATCAAAATACTTCGGTATATGACTATATTTTCCTGAGGTTGTGCATGTGATAAGGAACATGATAACCAAAATAAACTTAAACAACTTTCAATTCTTATTTGACTCCTCTTAAGCATAAACAGGGCCACAAAAAACACAACAACAACGGCAGTCTATGCCAGAAAAAAGGCGCGGAATGCAGACCTGGGGGTGGTGGCTGTTGCTACGACTTCTACTTCTACGGCCTCTGTTGCAACTAAGCTTTGGCTTCAACCCCCGGACAAGGCAGGCAGAGGGCAGGGGTAGAATGAAAAAAATTTGCATGATGCCGCTGCAAAATAAGCAGATACAGAGAAACGTCTGTGAATGTGTGTGTGCGTGTGTGTGCATGTACATGCCACACGCAACGCACTCCACATTTATGCGTAATAATGTGCTAGCAGAGTGCGTAGGGCTAGGCAGGAGAGAATGTGTTTGGGGTGTTTCGATAAGTACTTTACGAGACACAACCCTCGTTTTGCGGATTTTTTTATGGTTTTGCCCAAACAGAGGCAACATCAAAGTTCATACTTTCAATTCGCCCGGGTGGTAGCTGGGCTGGGTTCTAGTTCAACGGTGGTTGCTCACCTCAGCCAAATCCCAATTCTCTTCCTATTCCTATTCCTGTTCCTATTTCTGTTTCCGACGCGCATTGGCTGGCATTTGCAATTTTATTGCAATGATGACGGTTCGATCGCTTTTTGGCAAACGGCATTGGCGATTTTGCAAGTTTCCGACTGGGTCTTGCTTGGGGTTGTAACAGACACCCTAGAAACCTGGTGGTTGCTGGAAATCAATGATGGGAGGAGCCTTGCAAAGCCGTGCAAAGCAAATATGAAAAGTTTTTGCAATTTTTAAACGGAAAATGGCGAAAAACTGCACGAGACAAGCTCAGAAAGAGAATCAACGGAGGCTTTTTATGGTCAAAATTAAAAATGAATTAAAAAGTAGATCATTTTCTTATGCCAAGCAAACATCTACGTTATGTACGCAGACATCAAACACATACCCGAATGCCCAGATAATTTGCATATTTTTCGCCTTTGCTAAGTTCAAGAGAGGTACAAAATATGCAAATTGAGCAAATCAATCGAGAGCTAAATGAATATCGATCAAAATTGATTTGTTGCCCGGTGCGCCTTAACCCAAACAGAAGAGTGAACGCTGCAACCCGCAAAATCGGAAAACCCAAAGTGAGCAAGACCCGGCCAAGGAGTTGAGCGTGAGAAAGTTTTCTCAATGTTTTTGCACGCATAATTTACATAATTTTGCCTGGCCAAATAACAAGGAAATAGATTGCAGGCACATCACAGTCAGTCCTGTTTCTATTTCTATTTCTATGTCAATTCCTTTACGATGTTATGCAAATTAGCGCTGTTGTTGTCCCTGTTCAACCCCCTGCCAGGAGCTGGGTGTGCGAGCGTGCCGGCATGCTGTGAGATCCGGTCTGGCGCCGTCCACTGTGCGCATAATTAACCCCTGTTGGGCGATTGTCTAGTGTCTGAGCCTTGAGCCTTGAGCCTGTCTCTGGCCTGGCCTGGCTCGTTTCCTTTTCACATTTTCCTATTTTCACTTTCGTTTTGCGTTTAGCGCACTATTTGCCCATTTCGCAAGCCCAGGCACCTTATGCAAATTAGGATCTTCGCTTGCCAACCCTTTTCGCCAAGTGAAAATCTGTGCTGTTTACCAAAAATTATGCAAATTTTCACTGGAAAACCAACGACAGAGATCGAAATGATCTTTGTCGCTCTAATTTCCTAGGCAAGTCGACGGTGTCAGGTAGAGTCTCGGCATCGTTTTGCCGATCGTGAGAAACTCTCAGGCATTTGCATAATTTTTCGTGAAAATTCGCCCAACTACGTGATCGCTGTATAGACAGCAGAGATGCAGAGATGCAGCGATGCGCTTTCCAGCTTCTCCTGTTTTCCTATTGCCAAAAAAGTGTCAATGAGTATGCACGTCGGATCTGGCAGTTTATTTTAATTAGAATGCAAATGTGTACACTTTTAGGATGAGCCTCTTTTGTTGGCCTCCTCGCTGTCGCTGGAGGAGTCGCTGCTGTCGCTCGAGTCGCTATTGCTGCTGGAATCGCTGTTGCTGCTCGAATCGCTTTCGCTACTGCTGTCCTGCGATTGCGATTGCCTGCCCTGTCCAGATTTGGAGGAGCCAACGCCTGTTTGCAGCTGTCGCTGCTGCTGCTGCTGTAAGCTGCAGGCGCCGCTGGAATTCTTTTTCGACGTGCTTGGGGCAGAGAAGCGCGGCCTCTTCTTGGCCGGCATGGCGGTGCGAATACGCATTCTATGCGTGTACTTGCGACGGTTGCCGTTGAGCGCTTGGTTAATATTCTGCAGTCGCATTTCAAGGCTGCGCTGCAGGTCCTCCTTCTCGTCGGGCTTCATGTTGCGTAGATTGAGCTTGGTATGCGGATGCATGGCTTTTTTCATAAGATTTAACGTCTCGGCGCCAAAGTTCTTGATATCGAACCACTGCAGATCACAGTTGTCAGTGGATATGTCCTCGGTTTGCGCAATAATGTGCATTATCTCGATTTTAGAGTTCAGGGGCAGCATTACGAACTGTTGCTGAATGGCGCGACGTTCCACCTCGCTGACGCTATCCATCTGCTCGTTTGTGTCCTTGGCGTTAGGTAAATTGGCTCCACATCCGTTCATATACGAGTTAAGCTTATGGCCCTGACTGTTGCTGGTCCGTTCCTCTTCCCTTTCGGCAGCTATCAGTTGTTCCTCCTTCATATATTCTTGTTCCTCATCCCCCTCCACCTCCTCCTCCTCATCGTCTAGGCGACACGAGTCCAGCTTACTGCCAAGTCTATCAACAGTAGCATCCAGCTCGTCCATTAGATTATCCTCCCACCTAGACTGCTTGCCTTGCTGTTGGCCTCTCCTCAAACCATTTTGGTCCTTTTGCAGGGCATAGAACAGCTGGCTCAACTCCTTGTTCTGCATGTGATAAGATATGCTATCGAGAGTCTCGTGATATGCATTCTCGAAAATTTTCTTTGCCTGATTCCGCGATTGCAGAAAGGTAACGTCCAAATGCGAGTGGAAGTCTTCGAGTGTCTTGAAATGATGTTTGCTCAGCTTCTTTGAAACCGCACTCAGCTTCTCCTTATAGAAGTCGCGAGCATCCGCATCGGCCTGGTCTGTGTTGGCACTTTGCAGCTTCTTCAGTTGCTCGCGGCACTTGCGCTCCGTGAATGCGGAGGCCTTTTCGTTGCTGCGCGGACTGCACACTGCTCGGGGATCCCTGTTACAGGCCACCTCAAGGCCCTCTGGCAGTTTCTTCAGCACCTTAAGGAAAAACTTTTCCAGCTTCTGGCCATTGCGATAGACCATATCCTCCGGCCGATTGAATGTGTAACAATTGCTTATCACCAGCCTAAAGTCGGCTATCAGCTCATCCACGCTGTGGTAGTATCGATTCTGTACGCGCTTGATGATGGTGCCCACGTCCATGGGCCGCTGGATGATTGTGTAGTATGTGGGTACCTGTAGAGCCTCCGAGTCCACCGGCTGCATAAAATCGAGGGCGAACATTTTCGTGGCCAGCTCATCGAGCAGATGCTTCTTCAAGTAGTGCATCTTGTTTGAGTAAATGCCAATTGAGTCGGGCGGCGGTATCACATCCGGCTGCACCCGATTCGGAATCTTCAGTTTGATTAAAAGTGCCTTAGAGGAAGACTGCGATTATGAATGGAAAATGGCAGAGAATACGTACCTTATTTACAACTTACCATATCGAATGGTATGATCCTGGAAAGTTTGTGGACAAGATAAGAACGAAGAGCCTACAGGTCGCAATAATCTTTCCAGATTCTATGACATCCGATTGGCTTATACCCATTTGATAATTTGCTCGAATATCTCATACAGCTTCTCGTTATAATTTGACAGCAAGGGCCATACTTGCTGTGTAGTGTTGCGCAACTTTTACCGCTTTGCCGGTAGTGTTGTGTAGCATGCACGCGTTAAATATTCGCTGCTCTTGCTGACAGCATCAATTTGGCACAGGGCAGAAACATTGATGCGTTATAAATAGACCCAAAACTACGGCCAACATTGCCGACACTTCAAAGCGGCAACAACCATCCACCCACTCAACGTTCAGCTTCAGCCTCCGCCTCAGCCTCAGCCTCATCCAATCCGGCGAGGAGCATTCAGCTCCAACCGCCCTTGTCTAATATATTGCACCACTTCACACGCAGCCGCCTGCCCGTCTCGCAGCTTCCCCCGTCTCGTTCTTCTCCACCCCCCCCCCCCAGCAAAATGCGGCAATGGGACATAAAAACTGTTTTTTGCAATTTACATGAACATTTTTATCACCCTCAGCCTTGGCATGGGACACGGCGCTTCCATCCTGTTAGCCGACCATGGCGCACAACAACATGCTTTTCCTATTTACATACACACACACACACGCACGCATATACACACACTTAGACCCCATCGGACTCTGATTACCTTCACATGTTAGCGCCCAGTACATTTCCTATCTGCGTCTTTTTGCGACACTTAATTACACACGCATACGCTTCACTCCACTTTGTCCCCGCCCCGCCCAGCCCCGCCCCTGTCAAGACCCCTTCCCCTTCGGGACATTGGAGTTTACTTTGGATGCCCTTCGCTTAAAATAGGCAAAAATTATAAACGAAAGAAACCATGAATTTGGGCATCTTTTCGATGACAAGTGCATCGCTGAGTAATGTACAGTCCTGCCTAGAAGACTGCCAATTTGTTGCTCTTTAGCTGGCATACACACACACACACACACACACACACACATGCACAACACAGATCACGTCTGAGGAGCGTCTGGTCCTGTACAATTAGATAGTCGCTGGCACGGTCAGAAATGCCAACAACGTATTGGCAGGTAGAGTCGTACCCATATGAGTTCCAGGTGAAGGTGTCAATGTTGCCTTATCATGCCGACCCCTGGCTAGAAGTGTCTCGTCCCGTCCTGTCCCTGTCCCTGACCCTGACCCTGGCCATGTCTATTCTTTCGTTAATTTTATCTTTGACGGCGATTAATGCGAATAAATTTTATAGTCGAAAACGAAATGTGCACTTGTGTGTGTGTGTGTGTGTGTGTGTGTGTGCACGTTGTTTTCTTTAAGTCCCTTTCTTCTTTGACTTTGTGCCTCTTATTGTTGCTAGCGTTGAGCAGCAAGTATGTGACTTCTTGTTATACCCTGCAAACATGGAGAATGATTAAAAGGGATGTTACAGACGTATGAACATGTCTATATTGAAGAATGATATGAATAATATTTACTTATGCGTGAAAAAATTGTATTTAATTATGGATGTCATCCTTCAATTTTCCAATTTCGATATTTATCGATTTTCCAACTTTGTTTCTGGAGCATATCACTGAAATTTTGACAGCTAGAGATACGACATTGTGTAACCTGTCAAGAATATTCACATTTTTTTGTATGTTCCATCTGCTTGGATCTGGGTACAGGGTATCGCCTAATCAGTCACTGTTTGTGATTGTGATCGGCACCTGCACACGACCATTTCCATTGCGCGATCTTGCAGTGCACTTTGATGAAAATCGAGAGAATTGCCACTCGGTCGCTGACTCAGCATCTCGAGGAGGCAGCGTGGATCAGGCATCCGCAGTGTTTACCCCTACCTCCAAATTAGGCAGGGCACGAAGCGGCACCAGCAGCAGCAGCAGCAGCAGAAAGCATTGCAACAGGCGGCCGTCAGGCCGACAGGTACAGGCTGCCCAGAGGCACTCGTATTCGAAACTGGTTTGCAACTACCCTCGTTGCGTCCGCGACACTTGCCCCGCTCGCTGCCTCCTGCCCCATAACACGCTATATGGCTAGTCCATTTGCGCGGCCATTGTTTGCGATGTGTTAACCTTAAGCGATTCCTAGCTGGTTCTTGTTGTTGGCCATGGCCAAGCTGGCAACCGCTTCGAGCCATTGTTCTTCGCATGTGACTTTTGGGTTTGGCTTGCCACATTCAGCGACGATCTTTGATTTTGATATAAAAAATAGATGTGTGTGTATTGCCGCGTAGACAATGGAGTCCTGTGTTTGCCTGCAACTGTGGGAACGCCGCGAATCCTGTGTAGTACAATGAGATTTTGTGTGGATTTTGATAGCGATCAACGGGCACAGCATGACAGCGAAATGCAGCGTAAAGATGCAGGTTCCACAGGCTGTCCTCGGATCCTGCTAACTGCCAGACTGAGCTACGCCAGAGCCTGCCTGAACCTTGGAAATCTCCAAGTGCACCCACACAGCTTATGACTGTGCTTCCGTTATGCCGAAGAGCTATGCAAATCATTTACTATTCGCGGTTGTAGAATTTACGACCCCGATGTTGAATTTCTATTTGTAAGCGCGAAGAGTGCTCTCAAGCAGAGTCAATGACCCGGTCGGATGGCGATAAAGATGCCATCATGAGCAGCTCGAAAAATGTTGCAATTGCAATTCAGATACGACGAGTAGATACATAACATAGAAATGTAGCCGAAAAAAGCAATGAGATGGGCGCCCGCATCTTGGTCAATAAAGGAAAATTTATTGAGAAATTGTGAAAATGTATTTGAAAAGGGCCGCGCAATGGAGGGCGCGGGACACGCGGCCTCAGAGTGCGACTGGGCACTGAAAGTGGTGAAAGCGCCACAATTAAATAGCAAACAAATTTCTGCCAATTATTTGACATTAATTATCAAGCATGAGGCGATGAGGGCCAAACTGGACCGTAACCGAGATAATCGCACCCTTGTTCCCACTCGAGAGGGTTCACCTCAAAGGCGTTCCGTCAACAAGATATTTACAAAGAATAGATGCTGGTGATATCGGATTGCTCTCAAATTCTAAATCAAGTTTCAGTTTTGCATTTCGTTTTCAAGCTAATTAACAATGTTCCAGACCGGGTGCATATGCATTTATGTAAAATTCTGTCAACCGTTCTTAAGCCAGGCGCTAAAAACCCAAAGAAAATGCCTCACAAGTCATTGACTCTGAAAGGTATCTGCATCTCGACGCTGCCCATGCGGTGCAATGGCCGTTGACGATGACGACCGGACCCAGAAACTGCCCGAAACGGCCCAAAACGCCAATCGACCAAGACGTTGTTCTGCTCCCACCCCCTCGAACGGCACTCTGCCCCGCACTCCAGCAGCTCGGAGCAAGTTTTGCGTCGCGGCCTAGACAATTAAGCCATGACAGCGACTGAAGCTAAATTTGGGGCTGTGTCCGAGTTTGAGGCGCGGCTAGCACACAGCAATGCAATCAAGAGAAGGTTCGAGGAAAGCAAAAACCCCAAAATGAAACATTTTTCAAAAAGAAAAACGCATTTAAACGAACCGAAAATTCGGGTTTAATGCGCAAAGCGCTTTAAAATGTGCGGCTACCTGTCCCAGCAAGATCCCCAAGCCAAGAGGCTGCAGCAGCAGCCGCAAAAAAACAAAAAAGAAGAAACAAAAATAATAAAAAACGATCATCAGAGGTTCGGCCGAGTCGTGAAAATGTTTTTCTAAAGTCAAACTCTGACGGCGACGGCGACTGCGACGACGAAGACGACGTCTCGCTCAGATTTCATATCTGGGATTACACATTTAATGCATTTGCTTTGACCTGACCTCGACGTCAAACCCTTCGATTAGTGCTGCGCCAAAAGCCGATTTGATACAAATATATACATATATATGTATGTATGTATATATGTGTATGTTTCTGATTGTCAACTAGTAGGCGGGCTGAATAGAAGAGTTCTTTGCTCGCCTCCCTTCTAGCAGCGATCTGCAGCGCGAGATAAATTTGTGGCCCGAACCTGTTTTATGGCCAAAATGCGAACGAACGAACCAAACAATGAAATTGAAATGCATAAACGTAAATCTCACAGCAGGTAGCCCACGAAAAATTACCTGAATATTGCTTGGATATAATATCTAGAAGATGGCGACACGCAACCTTATGACTTTGCCTTTGGCCAAAATGCGTCGACTGCGATCAACAATTTCTCAATTCGGTTCTCAAATTACGTCGATCTGTTGTTTATTCCGGCTGCTGCGCCATTCCAGCTTCGATTTTCCATTGCAATTGAAGTTCTTCTGATTATGCACATGATAATGAGGAGAAGGGTTCCATTCGCTTGGCTGCCAGCGTGGGCGATCCGCTTTCAATTTCCCAGATCTTTTGTGTAAAGGGTTCAACAGATCGCTTCGCTGACTGAAGGATCGATTATCTTGGGGTTTGCACTTGCGTGGAAATGCAAACATTTGCATGATCCGTGTGCCCCTTTAAGGTGTGCCATGGACTGACTGCTCAGAGTGTGTGAAAATTGTTGTCTCTACTTTTATTTTTCGTTTTTCGCAGCATTACACTGCAAACCAGCAGAATGCGTGTCTGGCAATTTTCCCAATTGAGTTTTCCGCTTTTTAGCTGCCTCTAAATTGACCCAGCTGCGGGTCAAAGGTCTCATTTTAGATAAAAATTAACGATTGGCAAGCCGCGGGCAATCTTCCTGTCATGCCCTCTCATATTTTTGCATTGTTGCGGATCTGTTTATTTATCGTCGATTAATTGGGCGATAAGCGCAAAAAATCTGTAGGAATAGAAAGCTGGTCATGAGTTTTCATGCATTCCGCTATCCAAGCCCAAACTCCGCTCAACTAACTCGTTGCTGAAACGGAACCGCATTTGTGAAGCTTCGTAATTTGTAATTTACTTCATTTGTTATTTTTTTTCTTTTTATTCAGTTTTTTGTGTGTCCGTCATTGCAGCATGTTCAATACACCAATACCAATGCCGACCTGAGCACTTATCGCAAAACAACAACAATAAAAACATCTGAAATGCATAGACAACACCGAAAAAGTTCATTGACTTTCGCATACGAATAAAGAAAACACAACACAACTTTAGTGCGTTTGCTTTTGCTGCTGCCGCGGCGGGGCCCAGTAACAAAAAATAAATATGGCTGCCCAGCAGCGCAGCGTGCACAAAAGAGCAAACTCCAAAGAAAGCAACAGCAACAAAAACTCATATTAAAGTGAAAATGAGCGATAACAACGCAAACACACACACACACACACACTCAAGTCAGCCTCCCCCCTGCTCCTGCTCCAACCGATCCACCAGCTGAGAAAAAAATGCACGCAAACGCGGCCATAATGCGCTTTTGACTTTGCCTTCGCTATTGTTTCGATCGGCCACATGAGTGCGAAGAGAGCGGCCAGATGGAGCTCACACGCAAACACACATTCGTAGACACGTTTGTGGCGCTTTTTCATTTGTATTGCAATGGGTCAGTATATTGCATGCCATCGAGAGAGCGCCCAAATGAAGGCTTATGGTTGATTAATATTTTGTTATTACAATAGGTTTAACTAATATTTTATTATTACAATAATTTGTAATAATTATTTAATATTTTTGAATTCTACCGTGCAGTTTTATATGACTCCCATTTCGCAACTACTCTCCCTCTCTCTCTGGCTGCTGCATTGAGGGAATTTATTTTGAAATTTCCCCTGCAGTTTAACAGCTGTTGCATACTTTAAAGCGCATTCGAATTTTAAATGCCTAGCATACTTTTGGGGGTGCTAATAATAATTGCGTTCCTATATAGGCAGCCTGTAAAAGAGGTGTGTCGATCAATTATGCTAGTTTAATTTTCTATTTAAATCCAAATAAAATTTCTTACGCTCCCTTCCACTTTGTGATATGCTTGTGCGGCTGCGACAGCCCCTTGTGTTCCCTTTGACACATACGTTTAGCTGGAGTCGTTGTTGCCATGGCAAACAAATAAACATAACAAACAATTTTTTGGTAACATTTAGGTTTTAATGTACAATTGTGGGCCTATTTGAGGTTTAAAAGTATGAAATTTGGTTGGCTTAACAGGATAATTGTCTAGTTGAACTCTTTTGCTTCAAAGCTCCGCTTTGGCCTTCTCCGGACCCGTCTTGGTTAGCTTGTGCACGCGAAAAGCTTCGAGAATGTTAAGCTTGTGCTGCAGCTCCACCTTTTTGGTGGCCGTCACTTTGCCGGCCTTGAGGCGTAGTAGGCGCTTGGTCTCCTCTTCGACAAACCCATAGCCATGCTCATTGATTTTTTGCATATATACCAGATACACCTTGGCATGCTGCTGCTCATCGGGTTTGCTCAGTTGCTGTATCTGGGGCTGCATCTCCTGAATCAATGCCAGCTGTTCGGCATCATCCTTGTTGGCATAGTTCTTGAGTGCATCGTTGAACTGCTTCAGGCACCCGTCGCGTCCAATGTAGAGCGGCGTGTTGCTGCTCACAAACGACTTTAGGTTGTCCAGCGTTACATCTAGATGGGCAGGAAATTGAATATAGTCGTCCTGCTTGCCTTTGAAGAGAAATATGCCAGGAAACTGTTTTTCGTCCACTTTGTAGCGTTCGCCCAGCGCCTTGTTTTCCAGCTCGCCATAGTCTTTGATGCCAACGGTGGCCACTAGCAACTCGTCGGTTACCTTATGCGCCGCCTTGGAGAACTCCGCAAAAGCCTCGTGCTTCTCGCCATACGGAAAAGCAATGTCGAGTTTCACCAGTGCATAGGGAAAGCGCACAATGGTCTTGTCAAAGTTGATCTCATCCAAATCCACGCAGCCACCGCACGATATGGCCCGTGTGTGCCGCGCTAGCAAAGTTGCCAGCAGCATTGTCAGCAACAACTTTATCATTGTCTCTTTTTACACAATTCTTTTTGCACAACGATGAAAACAAAACCTTGACCCTTCTCTGTCGTTGCTCGCTATCGACTGGCACCAAAGAAAAGAGCGAGAGCAAACTCGCGACTTTTCGCTGAAGTCAACAGAAGTGTTTGGTTGCTATAGCCACGCGGCCTGCTCCGACTCTAACTCTGACTCTCGAGTGCTCACCTTGGCTCGTGGCGCTCTGCAGCGACTGCTTGAGAGCTCTCTCTCCCTCGATCGAGTTGAACGACTTGTGAACACGTCAGTTGAAGCCGCTGGCAAGCAAGTTGTTCTCTTTCTCCCCTTTTTCTTTTTGGCCTGCCTAAAACCTGCTTCTGTTTGGTTCTTGCAGCTGGTATTATGTAATGCCAGCTATAAGAACTACGTTTCGATTCCGAATGCCACGCCAATTGAAATGTTTAAAAAACAACAGCTTACTAACTGTATTTATTTCCTAGCGATGGAAAAATCATTTGGCAAATTCATTTTAGTTCTGGTTCAGTTGCAATATCAGCTAATGCCCTCTCTGATTAGCTATCAGAGTTTGGCCAATGGAGCGTTCCACAAATTGTGGTGCGTAATTTGCTGTCATTGCCGAATGTCATTAGAGCTACATATGTGTGTCTAGTGTGCGTCTGTATGTGTTTATGTGTGTGTGTGTTGGTCAGTGGAAGGGGCAGGGGCAGGGGCCGGGGCAGGGGCAGGAGCAGGAGAGTGCTGTCGGGCGGAAGTTGTAATTTGCAATTGGCCGAAACAGAAACACCTGCATAGAGGAAAAACTTTTGGGCCCGGGAAAAAACCAACTAACCCCATTCTGACGATTGTCTCACAAAAAAAAAATGGTAAGAGGGCGGAGGGGGGGGGGGGAGGTTGGCCCGGAAAACAAGCATTTGCCACAATTTTCATTAGACTGAAATTGAAATTTTCCTACCACAGCAGTGTGACCTCGTTCCCCTTCCCCTTCCCCGACCCCATCCCAGTTGCCCGCCTCCTTCAGCCGCCTTCTTCCACCTGATAATGGACATTTTCGGCAATTGTCAATTAATAATTCATGTGCGTAGTACACACATGCCATGGACACGCCCCCACCTCCTGCCCACCTGCCGCCCAGTTCAAATAGTTAGTTTGGTTTTTCATTTGCGGTTTCGTTTGTTCATTTGCGGCAACTCGGAAAATTGACCACGCAATTCGGAAAAACATTTCGAGCTTCACACGATCGATATGTGCGGCTATTAAATTATCTTTTGATGGGTGGGCGTGCCCAAAAGTGGGCGGCAAGCATTGGTCAAGTGCAAAGGCATATGTATAGCTATAGACCGCAATGCGCAATATCACGAACGCGTACCGTGCGTGGCCTGATGGGGATCCGGATCAAAATCTGAATCTGCCCATGCGTGGATATGCCGTCAATTGTCTGTCAGCCGACAAAGGCCCGAAAGAGCCAATGTTGCTGGTATTAGCTGGTATTAGACCCTGGTCGAGGAGCAGGCCCTGGTATTATTTGATTTGGACTAGCAAAAAGTGGCGACCGAAAACAAGGACTCGGCAGTTCGTTGTGTACACAGTCTCTCCCATCAGCCTGTCGCTGTTTGCGCTTCATTCATTATGCAACACTGGCCAGGCAATTTGTTAAGTACACCCCAAGAAAGAACCGCGCCAAAACGCATAATTTGTGTGAGCCTCATAGCTAACTAGATGTCCATTCCGTAACCATTACCCCAATAGACTGCCTTTTATTTTTAACAGCCGAACATCGCGCCCCAATACGTCATTGTTATCCTTCAATCTAATTGCCAACGCAGCTGAAAATCCAGTTGACATTTGACGAGCTAAAGGTCTCAAAAATAACCATTTTATATTTAGATACGGCTTTTCATATAATCAGAGTTTAATGCTGAGAATTTCTAGGCACTCGACTCAATCGACAGGTGCGTGTCTCAGAGCAACCTTCTCTCCACGCGAGTAATTCGAATGCCAAATGCTCTTCAATGCGTAAGAGGTGCGTTAAGAATTTTTGGATTAACTGAAGTTCTCGAAACAAGAATTTTGTTCTTAGGATAAGAAATTTCAAGCATGATTTGAGCCCTTCCAGCGCTTAACACTTTTATCCCTGGGTATTTCAGCGATGTGTGTGTCCTCGATGTGTGCGCACATGTGGAGCATTAATAATATAAATTGTGTGGCTATTACGTGGAAGAGCGGAAGGGGTACTAATAACACAATGACCTTTATTATGCGAAATGGAAATGAACGGCATGTGTCCAGTTTGTTCCACATCGTATCTTATGCAAGGGACCGACCGCCCAATCGACATTAGGTTGATAAGCGCGCAAATTTCAAGCGCATTGTTCAGAAATTTGAATGACCGCAATCTTACCGATAAATCTAACGCTTACAACATTGTAAGTATGTTTTTGTTCCTTTTTATAGCTACACGTATGTATTGACCAATACGAAGCTAATCGTTTTGACTGCGTCACGGGCGTTAGAAGGGGGCACGAGGGAAAAGTGCTTAGATGGCCTCCATGTGCTCTATTTTTTGGCAGCGGCAAACTAATTATGTGGGGGTGGGGGGGAGACAATGCGAGGCCTCGACACTGTCTGGCCATGAATTTTTCATCGTACACGTATGCCAAAGTCATGCAACAAAAATTTATCGAGCGGAAGCATACATATGGCATATAATATATTTATCAATATATATATTATAGATCGGGAGTACAGACACGTGTAGAAAAGTTTTACGTTGCCCGTTTCTTCTTTTAGTGTGAGAAGTAATAGCCCGGTGAGAGTTTTGTAAAGTTGAAGCTCATCAAAATTGTGTGGCATAATTCCCAGAAAATGGGCCATGAAAGTCTCCACCTGACTCTTGACCATATGGCCATGGCTCCATTTTGCCTCCTCTTTCAGTCCAATAATTCGCATGCCCAAATTCAAATTGTATCAACATAATTGGTATTTATTGAAAATGTGTTTTTGGTTAACCCATTGTCGACTATAACTGCCTCGATTTCAACCCCGTTTCATATCTGCCTCGGCTGTTCGATGCGTTGAAAATTGACTTTTTAACAGTGGCAAGGGGCCACCGAGAGGGCAGAGTTCACGGGCCAGCGAAGGGCCAGCGGACAGGGGGGGGGGGGGGTCCGATGTGCTGTGCGTGTGTGGATTTTGTCTGTGTTTATCGCTTTTCATTTGCATTTATTGCCATTTTTATATGACCGAATATCATCTTTGGCAATTGGAAGTGTTTAGCGCAAATTTGTTTTCAATATTTGTGCACCCAATAAACCCGAAATGGAGTTCCATGGATTTGGTGCGGTCAGTTTAGGCCTTTACGGGCTGGGCTACCAATTTGATTGCAAATAATTTGAAGGGTTTTTGTTCATTTCTTTTATGCGAAATGCGTGCAGCGAATACACGAGTTGTCCTCAGCATGACTTTCAATTGGAAATGGAAATCGAAATCAAAATATGTATATGTTAGATAGAGTGGGCCTCCTAATGAACCTCAGGCCTAATTATGTGCCAGCGAGGCAGTTAATTACGCTTTTTCAATATTTGTTGAGGAGACGTTTGCGACCGACCACTTCAAATCAAATATTCCACATATAGCTCCTTAGACCGCTTTCACTGTCAATCAAAGGCACGTTCCGTGGCTCCTAATGATAATTTCTTAAGCGGTTGACCAATACAAAACACCATTAAAATATGGTCTAGTAATTCTGACGTCTAGTCTAGTCTGACGATGGCAGGAGTGGACTGGACTGAATAGACTTTTCGATCCGATCATGATGGGGGCCAATTTACCTGTGCAGCTTACTGTTGGGGAAATGGCCGTATAACAGTTAGTGAGTCAAGCTGTTCGGGCGCATGCGTTGGGCTTTGCGGGAGCGCAAATTTCCAATGCGACTGCCAATTTGGGGGCTATTCGGGAGCGTTTGTTTACAAACAAATGCAAAGAGCGCGGGAGCACTCACTCACTCACTCGTCGCTGCTCACTGCTGCACTATTGTGGCATGCAAATGCTTGCCAATACTTGCCTCTTGCTGCCACCACTTGTTGCTGCTGCGAGCACCATGGTGCATGTGGCAATTACTTAGTCTCGTGGGTGGAGGGAAAAAATACAAAAAAAAAAAATAGAAAGCAAAAAAAAGACGATTGCTCAGACAGACATGCAAATTGCCGTTTCACGAAACAGAAATAAGCGTACCGTCCTGCTACGCCCACAACACAGTGCCCGTTTTGGCCAGCTTTGCGTTTCAGCCATGACATGTTGCACTGGAGCCGCTTAACATTCTTTTTCGCTTTGCCAATGAAGGGCCCTTTCCCCTTCCACGCAACTCCCCATCATTGGGCTTTTGTTTTATAACATTTTAGCGCAAATTGCCATCAAATTTAATTGGCAATGTCGCGACAATGTCCGAGTCGAAAATTGCAGGGCTACGTTTTGATTTTTTGCACTGATTTCATCTGCCCCAGGGAATGGGAATGGGAATGGGCCTTGTTCTCGAATCGACTTTGTTATAATGTTTTCTTGTATATTATATCTTTGCAGTTCCTCTAATAAATGCTTTAAGGAAGTCAAGGATTGAAACGCTGAGTAAGTACAAGCCTATTATACTTTTATTATAGCTAAAGAAAATATTATTATTATTATAAGTATGGAAAAGCATATTTATATAGCACAGGCATCTATGGCCTTCGGCTAAGACTCGAATCTGAGACTAGGGGGAATCATCTACCGAGGGCTTCCTTTTATTATTTTATTATATTCAATTGGACCTATGGTTGGTGAGTTCTATGGAACTTTATCCATAGGAATTGTCTATTGTGCCATGGGGTTGAGTTAATAACACAGGCGAAATACTTGAAAACTTGATGCAATAGTCGGCCACAACTTTGGTGGCTTTTAGAAATTTTATCCTGACCTCACCGACATGCAATATGCAGGAGTTTGGAAAACAATAACAAAAACGAAATATTCGCAAGAGGATATTTCCACGCGCATTTAAAAATTCATGAGCAGAAAGCACTCAGCGCGGTCGCTTATCGTGTCCGTGGTCTTGTCCACGGGGTGGACATATGCCCGGAGCCATATTTGGGAGGCGTGGGTTGGTTGGTTAGCCTGGTCTATTGGTGTGGTCAGTGGCATTGCAATTCTTAGCAGGCTTGACCGACACACACACAAACAGACTTACTGACTGACTGACAGGGGGCCCACTAGCTGATGGATTGACCGCAGGCAAGGGTGCAGAATTTCAACGCCTCGCATTTGAAGTTTTATCGGGCATGGAACGCTTTATATCTAAACTATGAATCAATGCATTAGTCAGTCACCTTGTACGCTCCACTTTAATTACGGTTTTTTATGCTACCCCCTTGCCACCGCTCGCTGCGCTCTGTGCTCTTTTTAATCGTTTGCTGACATTTTTTTGCATGTTGCGGCCACAATTTAAAAATTGCATAGAACAGGAAAAGCAAAAGGTAGCTGGCCAAGTGAAATTCCTGCCATGGAACGTAATATTATTAGCAGGCGCCCCCCAAGCCCCCTCGCCAGCACCTCCCCGCTTCGGTGAGCTGTATAAATATTGCATTACAATAATTTGCCTCGTTGCGGGTCGCGAGTTGTCGCCGGAGAAATTGCGAATTGGATTTCATGTTAATGCAATGTCCTTATCGCTGAACATGTCCTGCATGGGGGGAACTCCCAATGGGTTCATTTGTTTTCTATTTGCCTGCTTTTTGTTGTTGTTAATTGCGATGATGTGGCGTAGTTCATGCCAGAGGTCAGTTCTTTTGTTATTTTTTGCCAACAATTTGGCGTCTGTTTTGCCCAATGAATTACTGATTTATATCGCCAGCAGCGCGTGCATTCATTGAATATTCAAACACTTTGGCTTACTTTTGATATGAATATCAACTTGGAAAGTGTGTACATTAAAGTTTTCTTTTTATTTTTATTTGAATGCAATTGTGGTTTACAAATATGTAATGAATACATTTATATATTATATATTTATATAATTTTTTCTCTTTTAACTTTGCGTTTGCACATTCAATATACTTTAATTGTGCTTTGTAATGCACTCTGTTAGACATACATAATAATAATAAAAGGTAGTTATAAACAACAGTTTTGTAATTAAAAAATAAAAAAAATATTGTAAACATATTGTATTGGCTTGAATTTCTTCAAAAACGTTATGGATAGCTCTGTAGAAAATATTGAATTCTTCATATTTAGCCATGTGGCCTTCTTCTTCAGTATGTCCGTCTCTATAAACTTAAGTATGTAGGTAGTATAAAAGGTGTACTGGATGTGCTGTGTACTTTGATTTGTTGTTGATTGTATGTTGTATGTTGGTGGTGCGCGGTCTGTGTGTGGGTGAACTGTGGTCTCAAGCTGTGTGGCTTTTACTTCGTAATTGTTTAAATATAATTATTAAATCTACTGCGTTTGCTGTTGAATTTCAATCTTCTCGACTGTCATGTCTGGATTCATAGCCGTCGCTTCCTGCAAAAACAAATTTTACAACAGTTTGAATATCCTGTACTTTTGTTTAGACTGTTGTCTCAACTCACTTGTATTGCCTCAGCCAAGGCTTTATCATGATCAATTGGGTCGCCATCGGATTGAATGGTTATTTTCTGCTCCACACGGGTCTCAACAATGCCATCGCGTTCGGTTTTGTACTGTTTGGCAAATGAGAATATAGATGAGTAATGCTTTCCAAACTCGGTTAAAAACTGTCTTTGATCTAATTCTCTTAAGTCGCAAATAAATTTGCCTAACAAAGGCCATCTTAAAACTGATTCTGAGGTGGTTGATGGCCCTTAATCGATTTCAAGCTGAAATAACTTTGCCAAAAGTCGACTAGCTTGCCTGTAGATTATTTCTACGTCCAAGATGTTTAAATGACTTATATATTTGTTGTTGTAAGATTTTATACAATGCACACCATATTACCAATTGGGACAAGAGACCAATGTATAAAATGTACAGTGGGGCGCATACGAATACAGGAAATTAATGTTTGGTAAAGTCAAATAAAATCCTACCTCCGAATACTTACTTACGCTTGTTCAATATCGCATTGCGTGCATGTGTGTGGGGATAACTTACGGTAATCGTTTCCACGGTGCGGGTTTTACTGCTCACGGTTTGCGTAGAGATGATCTCGCCATGTCCTGAGTAGCCAGGCGTATCCTCGCCGAGCACCACTCTGGTGCTTTCAACGTGTGGGCCAGTGGATGTGGTTGCAGAGCTTGCATAGAGCGGAGATTTCTGTGGGATAAGAGTCAAATGTTAAGACATTGGTGAAACAAAATACAGCTCTTTAAATATAAACAATCATTAGCTCCAAAGGATTGTTAAACTTTCAATTGTGTCTACTACAAACCTGGTTGTCAGTGCGTACCACGCTGGAACCATCATATGGCCCATCGATGGGTGTGCCAGAGTCACCTGAGCTGGTCGACGACACACTGTCGCGTCTCTGATACTTAATGGGAGCAACATTTACAACAACAACGGCAATGCAACAAATGAAATACAATCAAAAGTGAAATTAAAAGTCAGAACAAATCAGTTCATGCAAGTCAAAAAGTACAGCCATGCGAGCCCTTCGTGGAATCGATTTCTTACCTGATCGCCACTCATAACCGTTGCAGTCGTCTTCACCTCTTGGGTGACAACGCGCTGCTGCTGATTGTTCGGATCTAAGGTGCGGGTGGTGGCAACGGTCTTCTCCTCAAGCTGTTCCGTCTTGGCGTTCTTGCCCAGATCTTCGTGGGTGGTGGCTGTGCGGGTGGTGACTGCGGTGGCCGTGACATAGGCGCCACTTAGATCGGTAGGTGTTGCATCAGCCTAGGTAATTGGTTACGTGATTGTTGGTGAGGTTAGTGCGTAATCAATAACAACATTTAACGTCAGCAACGAGAACAGCAAAAGCGATTAGCAAAAAAGGCACAGGAAAAACTCAAATTAATCGAGGCAAAATTAAGGCATTCACAGAAAGCAAGCAGCGCGAGAGCTTTTTTGCCCAAAACGTATTAAATTTCACAACTGGTGCTAACCTTGTGCTCCTGTGTCGAGTAGGTCACCTCGCCGGTGCCCAGATTGCGCACCTCCTCCTCTACGTTGTGTGTGACACCGCCATCGTTCTTGGTCAGCACCTGTTTCGTTGTCGTCTTCACCACAGTGGGTGTGCTCACTGGTTTGCCCAGCTTGCTGCCGGCGCCAGATTGGTTCGACGTGCTTAGCACAATATCCTGGACATTATCACTGCCGTACTGTTGGGTCATGTCGTCGTCCGAGCTGCCCTCAGAGTCGCGACGTAGCGCACCCTTGCCAATGTGCTTGACACCGTCAAAGAACTGCTGTCGAGTGATGGGCACCGTCTCTGTGGTTGTTTGCACCTGGGCCTGTTTGCCGAAGTGCGAGGGATCGATCTGTGCGTAGTTGAGAATCAGCTTGCCCGTAACTGGATCAGTGACAGCTGTCGCCGGATCTATGTCACCCGTGTTCGGATCGATATCGCCATACTCGCTCTTGATGCGGCCTGTCACGGGATCAATTTCGCCAGTCAGGGTCATCGTGTGGGTAACTGTGGTGCGTGCCCCAGCGAACCGAGGATCATTGGGATCGACCTGTACAATTTCACCAGTTACCGGATCAATCATATTATAAACATACACGGTTTTGTTGAAGAACTTAAGAACACGACCAGACACGGGATCGATTTCGCAGGTCTCTGGATCGATTTCCTCTGGGCGACCACGTTCGTCTGTTTTCGAAATGAGCAAAATGCGTACGATAATGATCTTGCCCGTCTTTGGATCAACGCGCGCTAGCTTGGTATAAACCTCGCCAGACTCGGGATCCACCTGAGTGGCGGCATAAAGCGGTTCACCGGTGGCCTTGTCCACTTCGCCGGTAGCGGTGTAGATCTTGCCAGACGAGGGCTCGATCTTAATGGTGTTCGGGTCAAGCTTGGTCTGTTTCTTGATCTCGTGGGTCTTGGGATCGAGGTAGCCGTAGATGGTAATGACGTAGCCAGTTTTCGGATCGACGCTGCTGGAAATGTACTGCTGTTCCTTGGTGCTGGGATCACTGGCACCCGTCGGCACCCAGATCTGGTTCGATTTGGGATCAACAATAATGTCCTTGTCCTTGGCGGCGCTGACCTGTGAGATTGGTGCCTTTGTCGCTGGATCCACGCGCTGTTGGACGATTCGTAGCGAAATGATGCGTGCGTAATCCTTGTCTGGCTTGTTGTTTTTCGGATTGATCTGGTTCTTCAGCACAATCTGTCCGGTGGCTGGCTCGATTTTGATGTCGCGTGTTACCGTCTTGCCCGACTTGGGGTCGGTGAAGGTAATTGTGTGCTTGACCAAATCGATTTGGCCGTACTTTGTGTCGATCTTGCCCGCCTTTGGGTCGAACTGGCCGCCAGATGTTTCCACCTGAGCTGTTTTGGGATCGATAATGTTCTTCTTCGAATCGAATTTGCCAGCCAGGGATGTAACTTCGACAATTGGATCAATTTGCTGGCCGACCTCAATGATGCGGCCCTGGTTAGGATCTATCTTATTCGTTTTTGGATCGATTACGCCCAGTATGGTGATTTGGCCAGTGCCAGGATCAACCTTGACATTCTTGGTAACCACAATCTTTCCAGTTTTCGGATCGATGGCCTTAAGCTCGCCGGTGCGTGTGTTTATCTCACCATACTTTGTATCCAACAAGCCCGAGTCCAAGTTCAAGACACCCAGCGAGCGCTCGACCTCGCCGTTGACAGTATCTATCTTGCCCGTCGCGGGATTAATGCGGCTTGTAATGACGGTCAGTTCAACAACTGGATTGTCCTGTGGCGTTATGCACACAATCTGGCCCAAAGTCTCATCGATACGTCCTGTTTTGGGATCTGAGACGCCTGAAACCAAATGAAGGTTGCCCGTCTTTGGATCCAAATCGCCCTGGTACAATTCTTTTTTGCCCGTCTTAGTATTCAGCGCCTCCAAAGTGCCAGTCTTGGGATCAATTACGCCGTACTTGGTATCAATGCGACCCGTCGCTGGGTCGAGGATGCCTGTCGAGTGCTCGATAGTGCCATTTTCGGCATCAATGCGCTTGGTCGCAGGATCGAATTTCGAGGTGATGACCATAATCTTAACACGCTTCTTCTTGGGCTTAGCAGCAGCGGCAGCGGCAGCTGCGGCAGCGCCAGCTGCACCAGCAGCTGCGCCGGCAGCTGCTCCAGGAACCGCACTCGCACGAGATCCAGCTCCAGCTGAAGCTTTTGTGGGCGAACCAGGCTTTGCACCAGCAGCACCAGCTGCAACGCCCACATAACCAGGTTCCTTATTGTAACGTTGTGATTCGAGGAACTCGGCCGTGGGATCAATAATTGGCTTGTAGCTGCCGGGCGCACCCGAGGCATAGCCCTGCTGGAACTGCTGACCCTTAGTGGGTGAGTACGAGCGCTTCTGGCCATCGCTAAGCGGCACTGCCGCGGCGTCCACAGCGCTGCCCTGCAGCTTGGCACGCGTCGTGGGCGACAGGTTGCCATCCTGCAGCAGTTTGGCTCTCGACTTGGGCGACAGCTGACCGCGGTTAATCTTGTCCTGGGTGCGGGGCGACAATTGACCGGACTTGATTTTCTCGGCGGTCTCCTTCAGAGCATTTTCATTGCCTGGCGCATAGTTAAAGGCCAGCCCGATTTTCTTTTGCTGCGATGTTGGCGAGAGCTGCTCTTGACCATCGGCACCTAGCTGCTTGCCACTATTTGGATCCTGGTCGTAGCGGAAGCCGCCGGGCGTGTACGATTTACGTGTGGGGCTACTGGCTTTGCCATCAGCATCTACGGCATACTCATATGGACGGGTAACGCCGGGCGTTGTAGAGCCGCGCTTTTTGTCACCATCTCTATTGGCATCGCTTTGCTCTTGCTCACCCAGACCAGAGGTAACTACCAAACCAAGACGGCCCATTTCTTTATCCTTGTCCTTGCCGGACTTGTCCTTGCCATCCTTTGACGGTGAACCGCTCTTGCTCTTGCGACCCGACGAGAATATACCAACACCCTGTTCCCCGTTTCAGGCAGCGCAATATCACGGATCGTCAATAAATCAAAAGTTGAAACATAAAACGAAACGATTGGAGGGGGAATACAAAATTAAAATTGATGGAACTTATAAGAAAATTGGATTAACTACTAAAATACAAACTAACATTACTTAGGAGCTGAACTTAGGTGTGGTTGGGCTTGGGATGGGACTTATTTCGGTTGTATATACACGAGCGCGGGCGCAAACAGTGCGAAAAGGTCTTACGCAGGGAATTATCATAAGAGCTTAATGCTAAATGCTTATCAAATCGTTATATCTAAAATAACTTTATAATTAAAGTTTTTTCATTACACTTACACGTCTGCCAGATGTATCCGATTTTTTAGAATCGTTAAGCTCGTCATTTCCTGTTGAGCAAATCGTTTAGATAAATATATCTGTATGCATGTATTTGGGCTCACTAATTACCATTGACTCCAGCTGCGGCGGCGGCTGCGGCGGCAGCAGCTGCTTTAGCCGCCTTCTCGGCCCTTTCTCTTTCTTTTTGCTCTCGCTTTTCCTGCTCCTTGCGCTCCTTTTCTTCCTTTTCCTTTAGCTTCTTTTCGCGTAACTTTGCCTCCTTCTCATCATCCTGCGAGACAAAACACACGACGTTTAAAATATGACTTTGCGCAGTTTTATAAAATACAATAAAGACAACGGATTTTGGTTGAAAAGCTTACGAAAACATGCAACAAAAACAACCGATTTAAAGATAAGATCAAGCGCCAAAAATGTTAATGTATTATATGTATGTACAACTTGGCCAATGGTAATGGAATTATTATACAATTAATGCAGTGATATAGAGCGCAAATGAGGTAGACATTGAGAACTCAAATAGAACTAAACAGATCAAATTTAGATTGGATATGTACATATATCCAATATATATAAATCAGGATAGTATAGTTGTATGCAAATGTTAATCAGACGAAACGGTTTTAATCTAGAGTAGAGAAGATATGAGGGCTGAGTAGTTGTTTTTTGCTTTATACAAAATTTACCATAAGTAGGAAGTCCGCGTTCATAGGCTTCCAGAGTTAAGGAAAAGGCAATTATGTAATCAAAATAAAATTTGCATTAAAAAAAAATTAGTAGGTAAATAATAAAATAGTATAGATATATAAAATAGTATAAGTTAAATTGCTTTCATATCGTACTATGCGCAGTTCGGAATTGAATATAAAGAATTTAATCTATGGATAAGCTCACAACGATCAAAAAAGCAGAATTTAAGCCAAAGAAATAAAATCTGGAGTAAAGTGGTTAGGAATAAAGGAATCGAATTCTTGATACGATTATTTAGAACAGTTTTTAAACAGTAACCTGAGCGAGAGACGAAAAATCGGCAACAGCGGACGCTGCCTCGGCAGCGATGTGGGTCTCATAGTCTCCCTCGAGTGAGCTCTGCGAGGAGGCTGAAGCTGTACCGGTGCTCGATTCACGGATTAACTGGTTAATTGGTTAATTAATTATAAGGGTTAATGTCAGGACAAGTTTGTTTGTTAGGAACGGCAAGATTGGATTCGATTCGAGCAACGAGCAGCAGGACAACGGGCACGTTATGTCATTGACAATGGGGCACACGATAGTTGTGTGTGTGTGTGTGCGCCAAATTGTGCATGTGTTTTGGTTTGTGAGTGAGAGTTAGTAACAAACCGAGAAAAAAGTAAAGTAAACAGAATATCTGGTTAACACTCCCATAAATCGTTAAACATATTCAGCTCAAGTCAATAACAACGCTGACGGTCGGTCTGGCAGGCTCAACAGCTAAGCCGGCTAGTTACCTTGTCCTTTTTGTTCTTAATGGGGCTACGGGCATGTGTCGGATCTGTGTCCATACTTCGATCTCCACGATGGTCCAAGGTGTTGCTCTTGCGGGCCACCTTCTCCTTTTCAGCGATAGCCAGTGCTGTGTGTAAAAGATTCTTTATTAGTTTCTGAGCTGTGAGTTTGGATGCTAGATTTAAGGGACTTGCCATCCATGCTGCGAGATGAGAGACGCGCTCCGGATAGTGCCCTGTCGAATTTGGGCGCCGTGCGGTCAACGGGTGTCGCCTTGCTCTCGTAGTGGGTGCGCCCCGAAAACCGGTACTTGGAGCCAAAGCGTGGGAACAGCGTGGACCTAGTGTTCGGCTCTGGTGTCATCAGACGGAAGAAGGTGTGATGCTCCACGCAGGACTTCCACAGCTTCTTGGCGGCACGATGGTTAGCAAGCTTAAAACCGATGGTGGATTCGTATTGCTCGAATTCGCCCGGTCGTATCTTGATGTAGAAATGGTGACGCTTGTACGAGATCTTCAAGATCTTGGGCCAAGCGAAACGGTTAATGCGCAATCTTCAAGAAATGATAGTTTTTTGTTTTTATTTTTATCGATAGAATTTTTGGAGCTACGTACTTATCGCGATAAACCAACAAACCGGACGCACACACACCCAGCATGATATCGACGCCCTCAGAGTCCTTAGCTGGATGCAAGTCTACACCGTACATAGCCAGCTTCTTAGCGTTCTCGAGATAGTGTAGCTCAGCCTCGGCGGGCGATTGACCTCTGTGCGAAAAGATAATGGAACAGTCGTTAAGGCGTTTCGGCATCGATGGGTGATATTTGCTATGCTTACTTGTGAGTCTTATGCAGATCCATGACTTTCTCCTCGAGCTCTGATGTCTGATTGGGTGCAATTTTAAAGTCCTTCAGATAGGCGCGTGTCGGCATTTCCTTGGGATCATAGTCGCCCATCTCCGACTGCACAAGGTACGAGCCGAGTAGAGCGTGCGTGACAAAAGTGCAGGGTAGACGACCTTCTAGGATGTCATTGCGCACTTGCAGGCATAAATGGTAACGCGTGATGTCCTCCTGGAGCTGTGACGGCTCCGGTGGATAGAACTTGACTGCGAACGCAAGCGGCCAAGGATCTGTGCGAAAGAACTTCGCCACGGGCTTCTCTAAATCTAGCCAAACACGCGGATCGGTAGGCGTATCATAGGTCAAGCCAAAGTAGTCCTTCTCAATGATATTGAGACCAGCGCAGATCGAGTTCACCAGATCACGACCCTTGGCTTTACGCTGTGTTCGATAACGTATGGAAAAGAGATTAGATTAAGGCCTCGATTAGACAACGACTACTCACATCAATAGTCACGTCCAGAATGGATCCATCGAGCAGTGTGACGCGTGCCAATGCGGCCTTCGAGAAGGTCGATGAGCTGCTCTTCGGCTTGCTCTTGGTTGGTGTTTCCGGTTCCGCTGGCGCGGATGGTTTAATTTCCGCCGGCATCTTTCCAGACGCTCAGCTACGCAGACAGTTTGCTGAATGCAATCGAGGAGGAGAGAAACGGCGCTGCAAAAGTAATACAATCAATAATGAAGTCAACAATTTGTAGACACGCCAGGAAGAAGGCTGTACAACCGGATGTGCCCACTGCAATCGAGCGAATGCGTGTGGTCTCCGGTCCGCAGAACTGTGTCTGGACTCGCCTGCTGGCGCCAGCGAAGTGGCACAGCGTTAACTCAAACTGCCAGAAGCCCCTTTCAGCCACCCCAAAGGCTTATGATGTCATGCGATGACATTATTCGTACGAGTACTCGCACTTAGATTCGCATTCACATACACACTCATACTTACTTGAAACGAGCTCAATAGTTTCTGCAGCGGATTCTACTTGCTGTGACCGTACTTATTGACGAGCTGTAAATATAAAAGTGTACTATTAAACGCTTAGGCCACTCGAGTTCAGACTGAAATGTAAGTTTAACTAGCGAAAGCCGCAACCTCAACATAATCCCAGGCAAAACCATAAAACCCGATGCTGCTGACCAACAGCCATAAAAGAAGCAACAGTATTTTGAGGCCAGATGTGTGCAAGCTGTAAACTATTTGAAGTCAGGCCGGTTTTAATTAAATAAAAACTTCACGCCCCCACAACCCCCTTTGCCAACCACTGTAGCTTAGAGAAAGTGTGCAGAACTCTCCCTCTATTTGGTATTGTCTTCTTAATCCACTCATATATGTTATAAAGTCAAGGGTTGTTAACTAAGTCGACCGTGACATAAGATCCACAAACTCTATATACATACAAATATCAGGATTGAGTAAGATTGTGCTAATCCGGCGGCGTCATATGGTCGAATTTATTCCCTCTTGAAACCGCAAGTAAAGAGGTTCTATATTTTATTGCACAAAGAATATTTTTTTTTTAAACATTTTAGTTTTCAAGTGTGAATATAGCATGTGGTTTCGTGGTTTAACGCTAACAAATGATGCTCTATTGCTTTATATCGGCACACCACACCCAGCCAACATTCGAGAGAGAGAGAGAGCAAGAGAGAGGAGGAGAGCATTGGGGCAAGTGATCAATTGAATGTTTAATTGATTTTAAATTTGTTGCACTTTTTATTTTCTCGATCTCGCGTCATGATCGCACAAGTTACATGTGAGGCAGAATCTTCCCGACCGATCGCTAGACAGGCTGAACCAGTTTTGATCAAGGCAACTGCACGAGGCACGCGGCAGTCGGTTTATAGCAAAAAACAAAAAAAGCTAAAATAAAAAACTAGATTCGAAAATCCTCTCAAAAACACAAAAATAAAATAAAACGGCGCGTCACAATTTCGCAGTTGGTGGCGTCATCGTGCCTTCTAAAATGTTCCAAATGTTGAGTTGCCAGAAAGCAGCCAGCAGACAAGACAGCCATATAATTTTTATTATAATATCAAGCGGCTTGTGTTTGTGTTTATTTTCATCCATTAAATGCGAGCGGCAACAGTAGCATTCATGTTTTGGGCAATCTGTTCCCACAGTTGACATCATCCATATTAAGTCACCGGGATAATTATTAAGTACGCGCCACCGTACTCCAATTCGCAGCACATGAATAGCATTCCGGGCGATTGACAGTGAAATGTTTCGTGTCTGGGGCCACAATTTACCGATTGATGGATGCGAGATTGGAGCATGAATCACAGAGCGACAGAGAGAGAGAGAGAGAGAGGGAGGGAAGACGAGATTAGCTGCTCGCAAATTGGGCGTTGCAATTTTTATTTTAAGATTGCAATTGCGAATGCTATTAACACATTAATTATAGTATGTTGGGTGCTCTCGAACGCGCCATGATTTATTTTCGTATCGCATTAATGATGACATCATCATCGAGAGGAATTTCCACAAATTATTGAAATTGTTCTATGTTCTCTTGCTGCAACAATATTTTGCGCAATATTTTGCAAGACGCCGTCGACACCCAAAAACAGAAGAATGAACGCTTCAATTGAAGGAGGTCGAGGTGAAATTCATCAAGTAGCTAAAATGCACACACACACGCAGTGTATATACAAACTCACACACACGATCTGCCACGAGCTGGGGCTGGTACGCCGTCTGACGTCTGGGTGTGCTTCTAATCATGGCGATGTTGCCTCACTGTATACCACTGTTTCGGGGCGTGAGCAAAAATGTATCTACATACTTAAACTTATAAAAAGACAAACAAAAGACGTGACCGACTGCGGCAGGCCGAATTGAAAAGTATGTGAACAGTAAAAAACTCAAAACTCCGAATAAGTTGCAAGTTGTTTCAGCATTTGTTTGAAGTATGCAAATTATTTGTGTAACATTTTGATATCAAGCATTGTTCAATCATATTCAAGAACGAAGTGTACTTGAAAATCGTATGAATACTATTCCCAGTCATACTTAAATTAATATCTTTTCTCTGTCATACTGTGAAGTTTAAGTGCGTGGAATGGGAACGGAATGCCAAAGGCTGCCAAAGATTCGCTCGCCTGTGGCACTGGCGGTCAATCCAATTAAGTTGGGTCTGGGCATGGCGAGTGCTTCAGCGAGGCCGCAATTAAGTTTAATTTAATACAACTTAAATCAAATTCAATTTACTCGGACAACAAACAGTTACTCGATGAATATGAATATGAACCTGAGCCCCAACCCCAACCCCAACCTCAACCCGATGGGGTGGCTGCCCTCCCGCGTGCCATATTCCGTCATGGCATTAGGTCATCTGAAGTTTGAGCTGTTGCTGTTGCTGCTGACGTGACGTCAGTTTTAGAAGGTGTGTGTGAGTATTTGCAACTGCTATTCACAACTGCCAGTTCACAATAGACGGGTTCATTCGCTTGGAGCTTTCATATTAAAGCGTGAAATGCACAAAAGTTTTAGCTGCTCACCTGTTTGCAGATCATCGAAGCGTTACGTATAATATGTATTCAAAAAATACAAAAATGTATAGAAAATGAGTAGAAGAGTTGCGGGCGGTGCTCACATCCGTAAATAACCAGGTGTAGCACTCCAGCCAATAACGGCGCGGGCCACTTCCGCATGAAATGCTTTTCGCATTTTTCGAAAATATACAACAAAATGGATGATGATATATAAATTTATGAACTATAGACAAGTCCCACACTCAGATGTTTATACGAGTGTATTTTTGGGTGTGCGTGCGAAAGAAGTTGTTTGCTTCCATCAGACCCAAATATTTAAATAAATGGGTCAATCGATATCGTTGCCTTGGGAGAGTGCATAAGGGGATTCACACACGTATTTTTTCTGCACTAAATCGGAAGTTGGTGCCATGCTTGCGGTTATCGCCAGGGCGTTCTCGCCTACTCGCTTCACAGGAAAAACAGCGACATTTGCTACGATAAGCCAGATCCGCTCCAGTTGCATTCCCAGTTCCAGTCGACGGCCGAGTTGTGAATAGTTTGCACTTGTTGACCAGTGCTAAAAGTGGATCAGCCACTTGGCCACTTGGTGGCTTTTCTACTCATACACTCGGTGCGGGTATGCGTCAGCGGCTTTGCTCGATAGCGCTTGACGAATAGCCGCCCGACATCGAAACATAGCCCCGAACCAAGATTGATTTTGCTGATCGCGTGTACTCTATTAGGAGATACCCTGTACAGTTCTAAACTGCCGTAACATGTTTACTCAATTTACTTCCCCAATGAAGTTGCCGAAAAACAAAACTTGTTCTATATAATATATATATGCCTATTTCTAAATATACTTCGGAAAAGCCTCCTGTTGCAAACACTTGCACTTAAGTAATAAGCCCTTTACAAATTTTCAGTGGCTACGGAGTATAATGAAGCAAATCAATGCGACTCACGCCCTAACATTTTGCTATTTAAAGTATTCAACGCCTCTGGTTTATGTAGCCAACGAACTCGGCGCGGCTGCGATGCAGCCAGAGAGTTATCGAACCCAGACCCACCCACAAATAGACGCCAGCTGGGGCTGGGGTTGGGGCTGGCAAGGCGAGGCGGGGCAATGGTAGTCCCACTAAACCAGTAAACAAACCAAAATACACAGCAGACTCTTTAGCTACATAAATCATAGCGCCCCCCTCGACAACAATAAAAATCGATGCGACAACAAACGAAAATAGAAAATTCAATGCGAAAATGTGTGCGTGCCTGTGTGTGTGTGTGTCTGTGTGTGAGGGGGAAAGCGTTTAGCTTGGGGCAAAAAGCTGTTTTCGATCTGTTGGAAAACACTGACACATTGGGAAGAGTAGAGGGCGGTAACAACTCGAAAATAGCCCAATCTTTGAAATCATGAGGGAGCATCTACACTGATTGATTGATGTATCAATCAACTTGGCTGATGTGGAAACTCTGCGCAATGTGGCAGCGCGCGTTGCAGTGACCCAATATTTTCAAGTTTACGTTACCTACAGTAAAGCCTGACTTTGGCTAAGAGAACCGTTCGCTCTCTTTTGCTCTCTTCTAACGCAGCGACACACCTTGTTCTCCCACTACAACCGCTGCTCTTGGAGCGGTGTAGGAGCGAGAGGAAGGGGGCTAAACTTGCCTCGACTGTGGCTTTTGTTGAATTCAGGTTTTTCATAGTGTTTTTCACGTTTGGGCCCGTGTGCTTGCTTGCGTGTGGTTAAGTCTGTTGGATCTGGCTTTGGCTGGCCACAGTTTATTATAATTTTTTTCGACTCGCAGAGTTTACTCTTTTGTACAGTTATTAGCATTTGCTTTGCTCGTTCCCTTTATTTGTTTGTCTGCTGTGTAGCCAAATTCTTGGCCAAGCAATAACCGGTTTCTAATGCAAGTTCTTTCGTTCTCCCTCCCTCTCTCTCTCTCTCTGTCTTTTGCAGAGACTATTACTTGCATTGGTGAGTAGGCTTTTATTGTTATGTGTTCGTACATGGATGTGGCTAGTTGTACTATTTGGGTCAAATATTCTGTCCCAAATCCAAGCCACGTCCGCGTCTTCTTTTCAAAAGGCTTTCCATTTATTGTGAAAATCCGCTTTGGTGAGTGACGCATAGGGTATCTACTAATTTGCCGAGTTACCAGCACCATTCATAACTGATAGTTACCCTCGATTATTTGTACAAATCCGCACTGTGTTTGTTTAGGAATCTTATCGGGCCAAGTACGTATGAGTAATTTGTAGCCTTATCACACATAGTGCAATGGCCAAAAAGCTTTCAGACTTCCTTCGTTCGTTTAGCATTGATATCAAATAAAATGCCAATAGAGAAAAAGCACAGAGACGCACAAAGTTAACGCTTGATAAGGAAATAACCTGCTTAACGATCAATTTCCAAGGCAGCTGTTGGTTTATTTTTGTGCCAGTGACGTCGACGTTGCCGTCGCTGGCGCCCCTATTCGCTAGTCAGCGGCGGGCCTGAACAATCTTAACAGCAATTTCCACTAGCGGTTTTCAATCTTTTATCCAGACCGAAAATGTTTTACTGTGTCACATTTCATACATTCAATCGTATATCATTAAATGGGGAGGTTTCTACATTGCATAGATACAGGGCAATAATTACTTAAACACGCACACAACTGTATACAGTGAAATCTCAACTAACACACAAATCCCTTGATTTTACGATTACAATTTTTAGTCCAAATTATATTCGAACAAATGAATGAAAAACATATTTGTGATTAAGTGACAGAAAAATCTTGAAAAATGTACAATTTCAGTTTTTTTAAGTTTGCTGAGGCTTTCCTTTTTATCACTATTTCCGAAGCAGGAACAAAATGGGAGTCCGGTCTAAAGGGCTTTCACTGTAATTGTATCTCATCCGGCATGTGTTGAATGTTTTGAATGTGTCTCCTTGACTACGCGCCATTCCCTTGCCAATAAGAATTTCTCGACTTTCAGCCCCTGCTCGTAGCAGTGACCGAAAGCCAAATGCGAAACAACTGAGAAAAACACAAAATGCGACAACGAGTGAGATAGCAACAACAACAAGAGCAACAGCAAAAAGAACTCGTAAAGTAGCAAAGGAAACACAAAAGAAAACGTATAAAAAGATACACCTAAAGCTTGACGAAGCTATGGCCAAAAAGCGACAGCGTCAACGTTCTCGCTCTCTTCCACTCGCCACTCTACTGAGAGAGTGGTGAGAGAGTGTTTAGCTTTTATGTGTGTGCCCGTGTGTGTGTGTGATATGAAGTCATACTGTTCTTGCTGTGTGTATGTCAAAAGCATAAAATTATTCGGAGACGGAGCAGGCAATCGAAAACTCTGACCACAGCCCAAAAAAAAAATAGCTTGTGTGTGAGCTAAACAACAGTTAATGGCGCGTTTGCCGTTGTTGCAATGGAATGAGACCACATACAACTAAATGGAAAATTAAAGCTCAAGTTGAAGTTTCCGTTACTTACGAGTAAGCTGTGCTCTAATTTTCAGTCGTTAATCCACAGGAAGCGTTGAATACTTTGCGGCGCTTTTCCACAATTACGTTTTCGTTTGTTTTCACTTTTCACAAACGCCTGGCAGATTTTAGTTGACTTCGCACATACGCAAATACACACACACACACAGCTGCACACCAAATACTTATAAGCAAATTCTTGGCCACTTTTTCTATTGAACACAAAAAAAGACAATTTGTTGTTGTCGTCGTCGTCGTTGAATACCTGTTGAAAATTGACGTTGAGTGAGTAATAGAGAATAGTAAAATAGAGAGTGAGCGCAGTAATTGGGTGGAAACTAGGCGTGGGTGTGTGAAATACTGAACTAAAGCGGTACAATAATTTAAGTTGTACTATTTTATTTATAAACACAAAATTGCGCGCGAATTTCTGCAACTGGCACACAGATGCATTGATTTTTTTTCTGGCAATTCTCTTGCCTGTTTTTATATTTTCCCTATTGGCCTGCGATGGCTAACGTACCGTGATAAAAATATTCGAAATGCTACGCACGAAGAGCAAACTGGTACTGAGATATATTTTTATATTGAAGCGGCAGAGTCACAGTCGCAAAGCAACCACTGCCTCACGGATTGAGTTAGTATAAAGAGAGTGAGAGAGAGAGAGAAAAAGAGCGCGCATGACGTCACAGCTACAAAACGTAAACGTAAGTGCCCACCTTCTTGTCTAGATGTCAACGCTCAATTGCTCAACTGTTGGGCATCGCTCACATTTTGTTTTCCTTATTTAAATTTGATCGTTATTATGGAAACAACTTTATTTAAACTTATATGAATAATACTTATACTAATTTTTCTACTGTTAAGTCTAACATAAAAATTTACAAAGATTGCGAGTTCGATTAAATGAGACCTCCGCAATCTCCTTCGCATTCCGACACCTCCAATTCTTCGTCTCTTAAAAAGGCGCCTAGCCAGTTTTGGAGCCTGTAGGTTTATGACGTCCCCGACTTTGGGCACGCCTACGTCTCTTTCAAAATCGGAAGTTCGCATGTTCCAGGGGAACTGTCTTGCGAGACAGCTTGCAGAGCGTTTTTGTTTGTAACACCCTGATATTCGCAAGACGGGATTTTGCAGCAAACAATTTTTAGTAAAATTATATATTTTATTTATTTGCACTTGTTTCATTCGTATATAGTATCTATTCAGATACAGAACCTCGAGGTTTCGAACTGATATAGACTTTCACAATTCAAAAAAAGGGAAAGTCATCTAGGATAGGACGTCATTTACTCCAGAGAATTTCTATCTTTCTTTAAGTTTATAACCACATAGATTCTAATTTTAAGAGAAGTTATTTAAATATATAAACTAGATTAAATAAACAAAAACTATTAAAGTGAAACAAGAGAAACAACAAAATTTTAAAAATAAATACTCCTGTTTTTTTATTTATTTGCGCTCCTCTTTTGGCAATCACAAAATTATGCTTGTTTATCAAATAGAAACAAATATGTTTCCTCTTAAGAGTATGCTGTGATATCTTTATGTACATGCACTGCTTGAAGTCATCGCATTGCTTAAACAGAAGCAAGCAGTGCAGCCGCTTTATTTTCACATATTAACGTATGTGATGACTTTTTTATTTACACAATCTCTATTAATTTTGCATTTGAAAGTATGCAATGATGTTTTGTAGATTTACATTTGAATTTAAAAAAAAAAAACGAGTTTTCGAAGTCCGATCGCGACAGGATTTGACGATTTTGATGCCAATCGAAGGTGAGCAGTACGATTACAAAAATGTATATCTTTTCAAAATCGGACCGTTTTTAGCCGAAATATCGCAAAAAAACAAAAAACTTCAAAAAAACGGCATCGTTTTTTCCCTTCCAAACGCTATCTTTTGTTTGAAATTTCAAGGTTCTTTCGAATAGTAAACGCCATCTATTGCATAAAAAAGCTAGCCTCACTGCGTTGTTTTGGGAAATCAGGAAATCGGGACGAGTCGAAAGATATCGGGCGAAAAATAGCGGATTTGAAGATTGTGCGTTTTGTAATCGTGGAGGTCCGATCGATTGGCATCAAACGTTTTCAATTCCAGGACCCAAGCCCATTTTAGAAAAAAACGTGAAATTATTAATTTTTTAACTACAATTTATTTAATGCATTTGCTACCGCTTGCGGTACAGGCAAGGCTTGAGCGAGAAGGGCTTCAGTTTGACTAGCTTGTCAACATGTTGCATTTTTCGAAATTGGAAGAAGTAGAAATAATTCACAGCCACATCCTTCTTGACCAGATCAAATCCGCAAGATTTCATGAAGCGCACGAATTCGCGGACATCCTCGAAGCGGGACTGAATCTCTGCAATGTAGACATTGCCGTGCAATTTGAGCACACGGTTTGCCTCTAGCAGATAATCGTTAAGGTTGGTGCCCATCAGCGAGAGGCAGTAGACAGCCACGTCCAGCGATTGCGGCTCCAGCGGCGTTTTGGTGATGTTGCAGGCAATGATGTCGGCTCGGGTCGACACCAAATCCATGGAGTACACCTTATTGGGCACTGATTGCGCCAGCAAGCCCTCGCCGCAGCCAAAGTCACCAATGATAGCCGTTTTGGAGAGCCTTTTGATAGTCTTGATGATGCGCGCCAACGGATTCGCGGGCCATTTGTCCACCTGCTGACGATAGCCGGCATGATAGGCTTCAAAGGCGTCGCCATCCGAGCGGAAAAGTTGCTCTGCCTTTTGGCTGTTCATCGTGTACAGCTGCTCGTTAATGTACCGAAATCGACCGCCCAGCAGCTCTGACTGCAGCTTATTGGCCAACGTGGGCGGCGGACCAGCCGCTGTGGTTGTGGGCGTCGCCTCCATGGCCTGGACTGCATCCTGTATTAAGGCTGGCTTCAGTGTCAGCTGCTTCTTTTTATCTTTGGCTGTTTTGGCTGCTGGGCGCTGCTTTTCAATGCGTCCGCTTCTGATCTTGTGCATGGCCCGCATCTCATCGTCTGCCTCATCATCCGAGGAATCCGGCGGCGGCGCCAGCGGTCCTCTGCCCACTCTATATCCCGTGGCTGTTGCCCGTGTAGAATCCGACTGATCCGCCGCCTGCTTCTTTGCCTTTGGTTTTTTTTTCTTCAGCTTTTTGGCCTTAGCCTTGGCAGCGGCTCCACTGCCCGCTTCCTGCACCGGTTTGAATTGGATGACTTCGGCACCCTTGTCCCACGGTGGCACCTCAAACCCCATTTTGTGACTTTTTATTTAAATTGTTTGGTTTATAAAAAAGAAATTGGGCAACACGTGAAATTGAATTGTTGTTGTCAGTGTGACCGTAGGCGGCTATAACAAAAATACGAAAAAAATGCGCAAAATAATGCCATAAAACGTCTCCTGTTTAAACGTGCTGACAACTCGACGCAAAGCGCGCGCATTTGAAGAAAATCAAATCTCTTTTTAAATAATTTTTATTTTTGCACTAAACTAAAGTTCAACAAGTTTTTGTATTAATTTATAATTTTCGGTTTCTCGCTATTCACGTACAACTAATTAACTTAAAGCATTAATTTTTTTAACTGATGAAAAAAGTGTGTGCTCGGAAATTGATTTTTTCTTAGTTTAAAATCGTAATTATGACAATCAGTTTTCAACGTACAACTAATACAGGCGCCATTTGAAGGTCTTAACAATTTATTGTAAATTGTTTTTCAAATGTGTTTTTTTTGTTGTTGTTTATTATTAAGAAAATGCTTAATCTATTTTGTTTCCCAACAAACCTTATGCGCGCTCCATCCATTCAATTTTCACATTTATTAGATTTATCTTGTCGGTTTTCAGACGACTTTTTAATGCAGTTCCGCTTTACATTACCAACTACAAAACACTTGCGATTTACAATTGCTAAAAACTATGAAATTTCTGTTAGTTTCTAGTAATATTACGACAATAATTACGCGCTTTACCTCTACTTGCCAACTTTGACTCTTTAGCTGCTTCAATCTTCTTTTCCGGATCTCTCGAAACTAAAAACTAAATTTCTTTTCCTTTGTGATCGTTACACAAATTTTGTTCTCTCTCTCTAAAATGAATTGTTATGCATAATACCAAAAAAGTTAGGCATACAAAATTTAAAGCATTTCGGTTTATCTCTTTGTAATACAAAAATATAATTACAACGGAATAGGGTAGACTGTGCGGCTTAACTCGTTTAATACATTTAACTACATTCCTAGAGATTTTGGCAAAGAATGGAAAAAATGGGGGTGGGGGGAGACTAAGAATCTCTTTTAGAATTAATTAAATGCGCTCTAAGTAGCTCTCAAAATTGTAGTTTCGTATGCTCGATTTGTATTTAATTTAGCTTACGGTCTACGAGTAATTCAATTACAGTTAGTAGTTGACGCCGCCCGACGACAGCTGCTGCTCGCTTGCATCTCAAATTTATTGTGTGTGTGTATCTTGTATTATATATGTATATATTTATAATATAACAAGTAGCGCCGCCTAGTAACTGGCCTCGTGACCGGCTAAGATGTACAGATCGTGCCCCTCCTCGCTGCCCAGCGAGCCGGTGCGCAGTAGTTGACTCTCCAAGGCGACGACCCTGGCAACGAAAACGAGATAGATTCATATATTAAACACTAGTTGCTATTGTCGGGCTTAGTCCTGCTCATGTTATATTATCCTGTCATACTTGAACTTCTCCTCAGTTGAGTGAATTTTTAATGAATATTCATGAACTTCTTATGTAGAGATTTGCAAAAAAGGTTTAAAAAGAATCGGTCGAAAACCCAAATACACAAATGGAACTCCAATGTCTGCCCGAGAAGGGAGAATATTCCGAAAACGGATTGAATAACAAACTAAAAGGATACAACTGATTTATAGCCAATATCTAGTCTTAATTTACCAATGCGTCACTCAGTCAGATTGAAAGTTTTCTATATGTAAATAGAAAGGTAGATCCTGGCGATGTGCTTGAGATACTTACTTATCGCTGCCCAGCAGCCGATAGGTTCGACTCATGTCCTTGATCTCTTGCGTCACTTCACCATTGCGCAGAGACTTGCCCTGCATGCCGTGCTTGTGGAATGCTAATACACTGTCCGGTAGACAAACTACAAAAAAAGCACAGATATATTGTTGGGATAAGGAGAGCGAGAGAGAGAGAGAGAGAGAGAGAGAGAGAGAGAGAGAGATTGGCATACCAATACTGTCCACGTTAAAGTCGAAATTGAGTTGGGCGACCATCTTTTTGTGCTGCTTGGGATTGCCCTGCAGGGTGACCACCTGCATCACATTGCCATAGCAGACAAGAATGGCATCCTTTTCAACCTGATGAACGCGCACCACCTTCAAGAGATCACGACGAGGCACCATTGTGGCCATGGCATCATACTCCAAGTCCTCCGAATGGAACCAGCTGGCACCTGAAACATGGAACGAAACGTTAGTTAACTGATGCCTCAGTGCATCTCGTGCTGACTTCCACTGTTCATGTTGATCAGCTCCAACTTGAGGCATCCGTTGAGGGCCTTTCGGACGCCCGTGCAGACAATCGGATACTCCAGCTCGGGCGTGATGATCATTTCAAATACGGGCGTATGTCCGTTTTGGACGCAGCCATGGCCGCCGCCTAGGATGCTGATGGCCGGCCACTCGCACTGCTTCAGCAGCATAAACTTGTTGAGCGGATCATACCACTGCATCAGGAAGATTCCGCTGGGCGTCGCACCGCACAGATATTTGTATCCGTTGTACGGATTCCGGGTGACACAGCACTGGGTGCAGCCCTTCGTGTCGGGCACTTTGGTGGTGAGCGCGAATTTCCGCGGCACAAGCCTCTCCGGTATCTTGTTCATGTGCAGCGAGAAGCGCACCGTCTGCTTGGAGTGCAGTGCGACTAGATCGTGCCGGTAAAGCTGGCAGGATTTGCCGGACAGGCTCATCAGCACGTCTTTGATCACATATAGCCAGGTGGTGCGGCGCGGGAAGAGCTGATCAATGGCCGCGTCGTGCAGCTCGTTCATGTTCAGGTTGTAGATGCCCTCCTCGGCCCCAATCAGCAGATGCTGATCCCGTGTCTCCGGATGTATCCACGAGGCGGTGCAGTGCACGCGCAATGGGCAGCCGTTAAAGATTTTGGAAAAGCAAGCGCCCATGTGCACCTTGGGCGTCGGTGGCAGCCCATTCGAGATGGGCCTCGGCGGCGTATGGCGTCGGCGATGCGAACGCTTTGGCGGCACAGGTGGCGTGTTGTTCAGCAGATCCGGCTGCGCCTCTTTCTCGACTGCGATGGGAAATGGGGATTATTTTAGCTATACTAATTTGAGCCCCAATTCCCACTCACCCTCATCTTCGTCCTGGGCACCGCCGTCGCTGAGGCTGCGCGTCCGCGACGTCTTGCCCATGTCATTGAGTAGACCGATAAGCTGATCCATGGAGCTGTGGCGTCGCGGCGAGTCCTCCACTCCATTCTGTTCACCGTACACAACATAGAAATCATCCCGTCTACCCTTTAATCAGCTTCAGATACTCACCTGGCTGCTCTCGCTTCGGTAATCACAGTTGCTGCTCTCGCTGCCGGTCGCGTCTGTCTGGGATGACTCTAGGACTTCACTGCCGCTACGCAGCAGATTCTGGTAAACATGCGTCGAGCTGCTGCCGGCTGTGACACCGGCGCCAGTTAACGATGCAGCCGCAGCAGCTGCCGCCGCTGCTGCCGCCGCTGAGCTGGTTGAGGCGCTGTTGGAATGCAAGAAGCCATCGCCTGCTGACTGTGTGCTAGCCGGGGGCGTGGCAGTTGCCTCGTGCCTGTCCAGGCCATTGCTGCCCTTGCCGCCGCCGCCACTGCCGCCGACTGCATCGCCGCTGGAATTATCGAGTAGTAGGAGGCGATTATAAAAGGATGCGGATGACGCTGCTGCTGATGTGCTGCTGGATGCGAGCGATGAAAGCAACCCAAGCCCATGGCCGTCGCCACCATGAGACGCGGCAGAAGATACCGCAGCCGCCGCCGAGCGATAGTTGCTGCTATTGCGCAGATAGTGCGCAGCGGAGGCGGAGCAACCAGCGCCTGAACTTGATGCCGACCCAGAGGCACAGCCGCCGCCGCCGGCGCCAGCAGCAGCAGCAGTAGCAGCAGCAGACGAGCCTGACGCAATCGGACCGCCGCTGGTAGTTGCATTACTCATGGCAATGTCGACGTCCAGATTGATGTCGCTGTCGCCATCGCCAATGCTGGTGGTGCGTAAATTGGAGAGACCGAGATAGGCGCTTAGGCCCGGCATGGAGACCAGCGAGGCGGAGATGCTCATGGGATTCAAATTCGAATTCAAATTCAAATTGGAGTTGCAGTTGGCCGCCGAGGCCAAGGCGCTGCTGGTGGTGCTGGATGTGCTCAGTGCGGTGGTTGCTGATTGCGGCTGTTTAAGGTGGTGGTTATGGTGGTTGTGGTGGTTGTGCTGAGTGGCTATGACGACGTTGGCTATGCCGGTGCCGGTGCCTGTGCCCGTAACCGAGGAGTGATGATGATGCTGATGCTGATGCTGCTGATGATGATGATGGTGGTGATGGTAATGATGGCCTCCACTGTTTCCGCTGCCGCCACCGCCGCTGATGATGCCGCCGGCGCTGCTGTTGCTGCTGGCTGCGCCAGCCCCGCTGTAGCCCCCGTTTGTCGATGCACCGCCCCCGCTGACGATACCGCCTCCAGCGACGCAATTGTTGGAGCAGCTGCACTCGGCACTAAGTGCCGAATCTTTGGTGTCATTCAATGGCAATGTTGCTCTAAGAGCGACACAGCGACAGCAGGAGCAGGAGCGAGAGCGAGAGAAAGACAAGGATAGAGAGCGAGAGAGATCCGCGTGGGAAGAGAAAGAAAAAGAAAGCCAAAGTGTTTGAGCTTCTTGATAAACGCACAACTGTCACTTTGTAGGCCCTCTCTAGGGGCGAGGATTTGTGTTCGTGGAGTGAGCCGAAGGTGTTGTTTTGTTGTTGCGTGCAGCTTCAGACTGGACGTGTAGTAGGAGGGGGTGGACAGAATTGCATTCCAGATGGGTTAATAGTAAAACTGCGTGTGTGTGTGTGGGTGATTCTCCCGAGGATATATGTGTTGGCTTATGTTGTTGTTATTTTAGTTATTGTTGTTGTTAGTGTGCCACACATGCATCCGAATAGGTTTGACAACACCGCGAAATAGGGACAGGACTAGGAGGAATGGTTTCTATAATAAAATATGGACTGGTCTTATGTGACGCAATAGAAATAAATAAGGTAATGCGAATGCCATAAATTATGCATGAGATGCAAAACTGTGCACAAAACAAATACGCATACCACACACAGATACGCACACAGATCCACAGGCAAATGCACAAACACAAACACGGACACGGACACGCACACGCACACAGCTAAACGAATAGAAAATAGCCTCGCACATGAATGCACAGAAAATGGAAACCGAAACAGAAAACAAAGCACAACACACGGAGAAAATGCTACAAACTTAATACTTAAAAAAAAAATGAGAAATTTCAGCAATATTCGAAATGAAATGAATTGAAGCAAGCAGCAGCAAAATATACCAGAACAAAAAGAGCTGCAATTCTCTGTGAAAAATCTCACCAGCTGCCCAAGGGCGAGTGTGTGTGCGTGGGAAGGGGCAGGTGGTAAGGGGTGAGGGAGACTAGGCAAGAGGCCGTCTGTTCATTTGCAAATTAGTTTTGAGTACTGTCTTCCTTTTTGCCAGCATAATTGCAATTTGTTGCTCCTAAACATGCCACAGCTCAATTCATCAATTGTTCAATCAGCAATCGAGTGCAGAATGGGGCTTTTGGGTGATATTTTTGTAATATTGTTTTTGGAATTTTAATGCTTTTTGGCAAATGGAAAAATTACGCTTGTGCGCATATTTTAACAAGCTTTCAGCTCTGTTTCATAAACGGCCGCTTCAAGGCAAGCGAGAGGCGTAGCTGTGTCTATGTCGAGGCATAATTGCCATAATAAGTCTTCTCAGTTTATTTTATTTATTTGTGTCATATGCCATTTGATAAAATTTTATAAGACAATACAAATGTGATGCCCTTTTGTAGGGTGGCAAGCAATCAAAATAATAAACGAGACACATGGAGGCCTTCCCTGGGATTATTGGCACCAGTTAGCAGCGGCCATAAAAGTAATAATAACTATAAAAGCAATGTGTGGACAACTCTTTGCGCACGCATCAAATAAACAAATACGGAAAGTTGTAAAAAGGGTTCGGACTACGGACGGATGCAGGCGTATGTCTTTCCGTTCGGACTCGTAAAATTCCGTATGATCGCATGTTTCTATAAATTAGTTAAGAATTGTTTTCGTCTGCGGGTTGATTCTTTATTTTAATAGCCTCCGCGTGCGTATGCGTATTATGCACCTCAGACAAAGGCAAATTACGTATACGCACAGTGGAAGCTTTGAACAGAGCCCAAGCAGACAATAACCAAACAAAACAAAAGAGCCCACATTATAAAGAACTAACAAAAAAGAAACAAAGACTGTAGAAACTTTTTAATAAAGACAGTAAATTAATAGAAGAAAATGCGAGTTTACAAAAAAATAGACACAAAATAGGTGAGGCTAAGGTAAAAACAAACTAACACTGGCCAGCCACAGATGATAATAGAGTTGGCATAGCTAATTAGAGGGAGAGAGAGAAGGAGGGAGGGAGGTGGTAGGTGGTAGGGGGCAAGAGGGAGACTCAAATTTGACTCTAAGGAGACGTTGTCTCGGTGTATTTGTGTATGGGCAGGTGTCTATGCATGTGTGTAGGAAACTTCACCAGTTAGTTGAGCTTTGTAAAGATGTTTCTATGTGCGTATTGTATCTTTGATTGTATGTGTTGGGGGGCTTGAGAGGCAGTAAGTGTTATGTTTCTTAGTTAATTTGCCCAGCTAAATCTAAGTTTTGGGTTTTTTGTTTGTTTCGCAAAAGAAATTATTTGGTGTAGTTACCTTAACTTTAGTTCCTCATCAATATATTGTAAGAGGCTCCTACAAAAATCAAATACAAAAAATATACGAAAAGAAAACGAAAATAAAAGAATAAAAAATCGTTGTTAAGATTCCAGTAGAAACAAAAAGAAAAAAATTTGTTAAAAAAGTGTAAAAACATTTTCAATAATAAAACGAAAACAAAAAGTCAAGCAACTGTCATAACTTGTAAATAAATTTGGCATGAAGATTGTGTTTTGTATATGCTGAAAAACCTTTAACTGTTATTTGTAGCTGTAACTGTAAAGTGGGCGGGAAAATGCAACAAGGCCGTTAAATGGAAATCAACGAAGAAAAGGATGCTGTTAAGGCTAATTAAACACATTAACCAATTTTCAAAAGGTCATAATTCGTTTTAGTATCATATTTTCCAGCACTTAAATCAAGGATAACCCCAAATAGGCGTTATTAAAAAGCAGAAAAGTCACAAAAAATAAAAGACTAAAATAATTGGCTAATATTTTCGGTGCTTTTTCGGCTCTAATGATGTTTATTGTTCTTTGCGCATTTGTTGTTGCTTTCGGGTTGCTTTCGCTGGCAGCCCAAAAGTCCACAAAAGAATAACATTAGGAAATGTGTCGCCCGCACAAACTTTTTGGGCGCCATTCGAGCCGCGTGGGCGAAGGCGTGGCACTCTGCCAATACACTTGGCACCACTCTTCGGTGGTGTAAGCGTTTTATACAAGTACATAAAAGTTGACGCTGTCGATTTTTATGGCATCAATAAAAAAGTAAGCAACAAATTTGGCAGGATCGCCCAGCAAAGGGTTTAGCAACTGTGCAAAATGTGCAAACGCATATGTGTATCTGCATAGATAGATGGCAATCCTTAAAGGTTTGCCACCTACCAAGGCACCAGCTGCCCGACAATGTCATCGTTTTAAATGACAAATAGCGCGCATTATATCAGCGGCGCCACTTGGCGACCAGCAGCCGATAGCAGCCGTACAACGTGGCGTATACGTGAGCGTGTTAATTCCATATTGATTTCCCCTTTTACGAGGGGTAACATAAATCGAAATGTAAGAGCGGAAGAAACTATATTGTTGGTTAGTACCAACAGACGAGTCCGATCTATGCCCTTCTGATTTTCTATCCAACTGGAATTTTTCTTGAAGAAATTACATAACTCCCGAACGAATGGGTAAAAATTGAGTTTTTAAATGAACAAATATATAAATGAACTTGTATAGAAATATACATTGGAAATCTCTGGAGAGTATTTAATCTGGGACAACCCGAAACTAAATGTGCTTACATGCTTTATCATTTCCTGCTCCACGTGGGGTATGTTGTATGTGCGTGTGTAATTTGCAATTCTATTGCTGCTTATTATTATTGTATAGCATACTTTTGTGCGTCCGCTCTTTCAGGCAGCTGCTAATTGCAGTGCTGCACTGGGAAATACGCATACATCAACCTAGGTTGCCTAGGTAACAATTATATTGCACAGAGTAGTTCCCAGCACGTAGAGCTAACTAAGCGCGAGCGCGAAATTTCAACTATGAACCGTTTGCGTGTGTGCAGCAAAAGTAAGCACAGCTCTAGCATACGTGCAGCACGGCTGACAATTGCCAGCACACCAAATACTGTGTGTGTGTATGCAGGATCTGTGTGTAGACCGAACAAATTACCCAAGGCGCGTGCTCGACCAGAAATCGTGCTGTGTGCCACACAGTGTGTCAAATATACTGCAAAATGAAGCAAACGGCTGTGGCAAGCTGCAGCTACAAAGAAGCGCAGCCAGACAAGGCCAGGCAGCGTCTGGCGGCAGCTAAATGACATTAAGCGCACAAACCACGGGCGTCGCAGCGATGCCACAAAAAGTGGCAGGCATAAATTTGATTACAATGCAAAATGCAGCACCAGCAGCAGATGAAGCAGCTGCATATCAAGCACTCCAGGCACGCTAAAGGAGCTAATCTAACCTTAAGGACATGTTCATAATCAAAGTGCCGCTGGCTCTGGGTCGCACTGGCTGTTGACTATAAGTAAATAGAGAGGGAAACATTGTGTGTGAGCAAGAGGCAGATACATGATGATACCAAGAATAATACAACATTTTATCTGGAAGAGTGTGTATATATATATGTGTCTGTGTGTGTGTGTGTGAGAGAGTTAACTGAATTATAAATGGAATAAAAACTGAAGCAGCTATAAAATAGGTAGCAAAAGCGAATCTTAATTAACACAGAAAGAACAAAATAATAGCAAAGTTTCAGGCAACCCGACTTTTGAAAAAAAATATATATACATATTTATATATATATATATATATATATGGATTGGGCCAACTTACATGTCGCTGGGCAACGTCTCGGGACTAGAAGAACGCTCATACCACGTCGAATTTGTCGCCATGCCTGTGGAAGGAGGATTTTAAGGCAAAATGTAATTAACTGGGAGCTCTTCTTTTCATAGGTCTTCCTTCCAACTTGCCTGTCTTGAGCGTGTGGTTCTGGGCCGGAACCCCATTGGCACGCGACGTCATCTTGCTGGCAATGCGCTGCGGTACGCCGGCTACCGTCTGTGTGGGAGAAAAGCAAGGAGCAAAGGGTACGGTTCGGTAAGCGAAAGTTAGTTTCAGAGCCGGAGGCGAAGCCATCGCCATTTGGCAGTGACAAAGTTTTCAGTTTGCGATAAAATCTCATAAATCAAAATCATATTTGCCTCTTTAAAAACTGAGCCTCTAGAGCTGAAGAGCCGTGCGTTACGCTTGGCTCAAACGCAAACTTGGCGCTAAGTAAAATTTGAATATACGCATAATGCAAGTTGACTGCAAACAGCCAAGTAAGCGGCAATCTCATCCAATCTCCCCATCCGACACCCCCGCACCATGCCAAACACGGTGACTGGCAGCGAAAAGTTTTAGAAAACATCCAAACAAATTGAAGATTTATGAGTTGACATGCCGCACAACCAAACACGCAAAATGACTTTTTAAATTGGTCCTTCATTAAATTTGCATTTGTTAGACACGAGTTTGTGGACCCCCTGGACTTTGCGTCTAGACGGCGCCATTAATGGACTGTCCCTCTTCAGCAATGTGAAATATTTAGAATTAGTAGGAAAAGGACAAGCGAAATCCCTTCTTCAACCCATTTAAGATTCTGCACAGCAGCAAGTTGTTAATTGCCGGATGTGTGCGAATGAATAGAATGTTTATAAGTGGGATATTGGATTTATACCAATTTGCTCAATCTTAAAACGGACACAAATCTTGAAAGATGCAACGACCAAGACTCTTTAGAATGGATATGGGGATCATATAGAACGGAACTGCCTGTAAATTTTCGGACGCGGCCAGCAAAGAGACGCGCCAATAAAACGAATTCCTTATTATTAATCGTCTAGCTTTATAAGAATCTTAAAAACTCGTCCTGTCGCTCTCTGCGCCATTTTGATTCTGTGGTCTAGCAAATCATTTAGGCGGTCGCCTTAGGGAGCCTCCCTTAAATTAGGCTTCAAGGTGTCTAATGGGGCACTAAATCTTCAGGACTTCAGCGCCACAATGGCAGCCGCACAAGGCGAACTAAGTAAATATAACTGGGGCAGCCCAGAGAAAAGTGTGGCAAGCAGCGCTAAAAGAGCAAATAAATTACGTAGAAGGTGCCAAGTGGCTTTGGGGCAAAGTCGCCGTCGCCGACGCCGACGCCGTCGCAGCCTCGGTCTGGTGGTGTTGCTGTGGGCATGCTCACCTCCTCGTCGCCATCAAGATAGTAGTATTGCTGATTCGGGCTCTGGTACTTCTGGAGAAGCTCCTTGGCGACACGCAGCGGCATTTCGCTCTGAACAAAAGGATGCTGCAGCAGCCGCTCGGCGGTTGGGCGCTTCTTTGGATTCTTTGTCAGTGCGGTCTTGATGAAGTTGTGAAACGTTGGGCTCCACTTGTCTTTGTTACTCAGTGTCGGCGGCTTGAAACCGCTCTTTGACATCAGGAACAGGGCGCGCATTGGATGCAAATCGAACATGGGCGGCTGCAGCTCAGCTAGTTCTGTAAAGAAAGCAAACGTAATCATCGAATGCAATACTCGAAAATCACACCGAGTGCTCACCAATTGCCGTAATGCCGCAGGCCCAAATATCACAGAGTTGATTGTAGCCACCTTTGCGCTCCACGGCGGCCACCTCGGGCGCCATCCAGTAGGGGGTGCCTGTGAGAAGCAATGGTAATAGATAAGTTACTGTTTACCCAAATGCCAAGGTCAGCTAGCCAAACGCAATTGTATATTTAACTGAATTAAGCCACGCGTATAAGGATTTAAATTATATTTAATGTCGACTGTGGTGCGAGACGTCAATTGACATTGGGCATGCCACATTCCACATTCCACATTCAGCAGTTAATGCTCTGGCTAGATGTGACAGCTGCCACAGTTGGCGCACAATTTAATTAAAAAGTGAGAGATGCGGTCATAAAGTGACAGCCAGTTTGTTAATTGCGCGACTGCAGCCAGGATTGCACGACTAACAGACACCGTGTAAACAATATTTCTAATATTCACAGACAGCAAGCGAGTAGGAGAGAGCATCTAATCAGGCGCAAGCTGGTTTATTGCATGTAAAAGCGTGTGCTGCCAAGTCTGAGGCACATCCTGCAAGAAGGTGATAACGAGGATGACAACGATGATGGCGCCGAGTCGTTGAGTCGTTTGTTGCAGCTGACTTTTAAATGATACTCTAAACACAAGCATCAGCACACTTATATTTTTTTATTAAATAATAAAACGACATCTGGCAACTGTTGTTCGTCCGCGTTGTCCTGCAGCTATCCCTTGTTATTGACAATGTTTGAATGTGTGTGTGCGAGCGTCTGTGTTTTATTTGTCCTGCTTGCGGTTTCATATGCAGACACAACGGTAGACAGCCATATAGATAGACAGCCAGACACAACACAGAAGTATCTGTGTGCTTATCACCACATTTGTCACAGCAACAATGTCATATTGAAGCAGCACTCGAGATGATGATAACAGTAAGCGACGCCGCATTGTTTGCCGCCAACTGCAGACACAACCCCAAACAGCCAGAGTCTGTGAGCGACAATCGTCTGCGCCTCAGATTCGTTGTCAAATGTCGCTTACACTTCCCCGATACGAGGACCGCCCACCCGTCCCGCTGTTGTCTGTTATTTGCAGCATGCCAAGAGTCCTGGCAGCTCTCGTTAGGGCGTTGTCGCTGTCACAGCAATTGTTATGTGAGATTTTTGGTGGAAAGAATCGCTAATTCTCGACTTGAGAAAGTGCAGCAAGGATATGGAGCGCAATGAGCTATTAGCTTCCTTTGAGCAGTCTTCAAATTATTAACGACTGGCGCTGGCAATTTATAGGAAGCATAAATAAAATTGCGCTCATATTTAGCGACTAATTGTCTGGATGGGATAAATCTCAAAATTTCTGCGCAAGCGTTAAGGTTTTTACGACAGCCTCTAACGCATTAAAAACTAAACCCATCTTTGCTCTGGTCCAAGGCTCAGCATAAATCCTTGCCGACATAAAAGCAACTCGTCGCAGATTCGTCTTTTTATTGCAATCACAACTCAAATGTCGCCCATTTTACTGGCATCTTTAATGGAGTAAAATAACCTCACAAATGGAACTGGCTAAGGGTTCTATACATAAAACTGTTTGTCCTGACTGATTGGCTGACTGACTTACTGACTGATTGGTAATCAACACATTGCCCAAACCGTAAGAGCTACGAATCTGAAATATTCACTAACTGGATTTTGTAAAATTCCACCCGAAAATGTGGAAAAATCGCGAAAATCGTTTGTATGAAACTTTTGTGTTTGCCCTCTGCCCGAAGAACCAGGGCTATAATTCGATATTTACGATTTGGAACTAAACTTGATCTGCTTATGGAATGCAATAACATATATTTTAAGTCCCAAATACAGACAGTCAGGCGGACTGGACCGGCTGTTGATGATCAGATCAGTCCTACATGGATCATCCGCCTATTACCCTTTATTTTACTCAAACACAGAGATGCATCTGTGAAAACTGTCCATAGTTCGGTATTGCAATTGATAAATTGGTATTGGCATATAAATTACGTATACGACTCGTTGTTGTAATTCTGTGTGACCCTAGAGCTTAAAGCAGTTGGAAAGAGCATTTTAAAGCCAAGTCCTGTCTTTCATTTGAAATGGTTGAACTGAAAGCTGCTTAACGCATCGCAGCAGAAATCTATTAGTGTTGAAATATAAGCAGATAACAGAAGGAAAAGGCACTCAATGTTGCAAGTCCAACAAAAGAAGTCGCACAAATAAGGCGGCCAGCGCAAAGGGACATTTTTAAGAAATTATTTTCTGTTGCTCATGAGTTTGGCAACAAAATGAAAACTCAATGGGAACTGAAGCCGCACAGCTGCCTAACAATGCCTGAACGGTCCGTAACGGTCCACCTTTACCTGACTCAAGCCCCTTTTCCAACGGTACATTGGTTCCTCATATTGCATGGCGTAGCTCCCTATTTTCCCATTTTGGTTTGCTTCATGTCTGCATTTGATATTTTCTTTTTAAATTGAATTGTTCCAAATGCCCTTAACTCAACCTCTCTCTCGGTTCTCTTTCTCTTTATCCCTCTCTCTCTCTCTCTCTCTTACTCTAATTCACTCCTCACTTGTCTCGCTCTATCGCTTATGTCGTGCCTTTGGCACATTTTAGTGGAGATTTTTATTTTTATAAAACACATTATTATTCTTATTACTTCTATTTGTATTTGTGCCTGCAGTTATTTAATTTTCCTTTTCTTGTTTCACACTGTTGCCTCCTTTCATACCCTGTACCTATTTTAAAATGTTATAATGGTTTTTTTCGTATATGTGTTTAATGTCCCTCTCACTCTGCGTCTGTACACACGCTTTAATATCAGAGCGGGAATCTTATATTCGGACACTTTTTGTGGTCTTTATGCTTATTTGTTTGCGCGTTATTTCTGACAGCTGTTGTGTAAGTGTTTAAAAGCGTCAAAAGCAGAGAGAGTCAATGCAGAGAGAGAGAGAGAGAGAGAGAGAGAGAGAGAGGGAGAGAGATATAGAGTCCTTTTCTTAGCAAGTATGTATGTGAACATAACTGAAACACAATGATAAGCACTTTATCCAAATAGATGCGGACTGTCTGTCAATCTTTCGAGTGCGGCCCGAGTGGAATTTCTTTTGCTGTTTCCCTTTCCTGTCCAGCTACTAATATTTGTTGAGCGACCTGCAAAAATATGCTTACGTTCACCACATATCTCACATCTCAGTCGTTTTATTCCATTTGCATAAATCGAGCGGCAAACACAAAAGCGAACGTTGCTGTGGCAACAATTCACACACCCGTTGCCAGCAAATATTTGCAAAGATTTGCTAGATACAGCAGCGGGACGACAATGGAGCACTCATCGTTCTTTCAATCTATCGGTTTAAAGCTTTGAATAAATAAGACGAAGCTGCAATTCAATTGCGGCTGTTGTCAGCAGGAAAATCAACTGTATTACGCATACGCATCGCAGGCGACGCACAATACGAATCAATATGGGATATAGCTAATATAGGCTCAATCTGTAATGTGGAATCTTCGCACTCACCTATGAAACTCTTACGCTTGTTGATAGTGGCCGTTATCTGCGCCGAGACTCCAAAGTCTGCCAGCTTTACGTCGCCGTATTCGGTTAACAGAATGTTGGCGCCTTTGATGTCGCGATGCATTTTGCCCATGGAGTGCAGATACTCGAGGCCCTTTAGCGTCTCGCGGCACATATAGGCGATCTGCACTTCGGTTAGGGGTCCGGTCACCTGGTAGATGTCCTGGAGGCTGCCCCCGCCGCAAAACTCCATGCAGATCCAGAGCTTGTCGCGTCGCAGATAGGAGCCGTAGTAGGCAATTATGTTGGGGTGCCTGCAGTCGCGCATCATAAAGATCTCCTGCTGGATGATCTGTATGTCATCGGAGGGCTCCAGTTTGATGACTTTGATTGCGGCCAGCTCATTGCTCTGTATCCGTTTCGCCTGCAAGGCAAGAACATTGAAAAGCAGCATTAAACAAAATGTGCATTCGCAAATGCACAAGTAAAACAAGCAATCTGTGTGCATCGGCTCGTAAAGTTACTCGTCCCCCGATTCTCAATACTGTACCCTTAGCTGTGCACCTGCATGTTTGCACACCTGCGTATATGCGGGGGATGCGGTGTCTGCGGCTTTTCCGCCATTGTACAACTTCATTCATGCAAATATTTTTCGTTTTCAATCAATTTTTTTGTGCGCTCGCATATTAAAATGAGGCTACCCCAGCCCGCCACCTACAAGCGCATTTAACAATATGTGTGCTCTAAAAGGCAAGGTATCCCATAGTTAACTGCGCAGACCTTGCAAGTATATTAAAATTCTCTTCTCATAGGCAACAGCTCTAATTGCTATTTAATTCTATCTTTGACTTTGGTGATTAAGTGGTCTCTTTTTCTAGTTAATATATATATTCAAAAATATTCTAGGAATAAATCTCATCTATAAATTGAGCCCTAATTTGTAAAGGCAAGGTTTTCGGTTACAGTATCAGACATATTCCGCTTACATATTTAATACTTATATCTAATGCTCGCTATTTTAATTGGGCTCAATTGTTTCTTAAGTGGGCTTAACCTTTGCACTTGAGCATTGACTTGCAAACGGCACACGAAGACTAACTGGCGTTTGTTTACATTGATGTTCTTTCAACCGACTGGTCGTATACATTTGTAACATTTTTAGGGGCTCAACCGTGTTATGCCAGCTGGTCAGCCGGACGGACTAACTAACCGCAATTGTACTTCACTTAAAAACCACACCTGCCTGGCCGTTCGTCAGATTTCTTAGTGTGCGATGTACTTTCAGAAAGGCAGTGCCCCCATCTGAACCTTACTGCCACATGTTTGGCTACCATACGCTTGTTTGCCCGCCCACATGCCCAGGGATGCGCTGCGCACAACATGCATGTATCCACTTGGTGGCTCAACTATTTATCCTTGAGGTGGTGCTGCAGTTCCTGCACGTGTACACATGAGTCTACCATTTATCCCAGCATCATGTGCTTGATTTTGCTGCCTCTCGCTGGCGCACAGCAACTGGCTCGAGCGGTTGAGCGCTTGCACTGTTTCAATGTTTTTTTCTGTGCCGAGCTTTTATTTTATTTTCGTTGCATTTATTATTCAATGCGGCAGAGACTGTGCTCGACGTTGTTTAGCTTGTAGTCTGTGTGGGTGGGTGTGTGCCTGTGTGTGTCTCTGTGTGTGCCTGTGTGTGTTGGCAATGATATCTTGCTTGCTTTAATGAAGATAAAGCGATTTTTATTGCTGCGCGCGCTCTTCGCGTTTAGCTCGTTTGGCTCTTCCACCCTACGTTGTTGTTTTTCAATTTTTCACAACGCTTGCATTTTGTATTTCGTATTTCAATGTTTCAGATTGTGTTGCACCAAAGGCAGCGGCACGGGCAGCAGCAGCATCATCATAATTTGAACAACAATTCCGAAAGCAATGCAGAGCCAGCCAATCTCTGCGTATACGTAATATTGCGCAGCACATGTGCAAAGTGTAACGATGACAGGCAGCAACTTTTCGCAACATAAACGAGTTCGTCTGTCGCTCCGTAAGTTCCGTCCGGGTGGGTGTCCAAGGACATCCGAGCTGTGGCCACCCTACAACGACTTTGCTTGTTCTTCATCTTGTTTATGGTAAATAAATTATGCGTGATTTTTAGACAAGTTCCCCGGGCTCTGCTAAGCCCGCACCACAGCTAAAACCGACGAGAATGAAATGCCAAAGAAATGACTCCTGCTCCCGCTGCTTCTACTGCTGCTGTTGCTGCATAAAAACCAACTGATATGGCCAAGGCAGTATAACAGCAGGACCTGGCGAAGAGCAGAAGCAGATGGCAGGAAACGAGCGCAGCACATCCTGCCAGGCAGAAGGCAGAAGCCAAAGCCCCAGATATGCAGCATCAACAAATTTATAATGAGCTGCGCCAGCCTCGGCGGCTTCCTCAACGGGCGGAGCTACCTCCAGATGCAAATAAGCGCAGCGTCTCTCCCTCTCTCGCAATGTCTATCCATCTATCTTACTCTTTCGCTATCACTCACTCGCTGACTTACACCAGTTCGGATGGAACTTGCCGGCGAAGTTTTCTATGCGCAACTGCAAAAGTCACGGCAAACTTTTAATGACTTAGTTTCGGTTCAATTTCAAGCGTTAGTTGAGTCCTCGCCATCAGCTGACTTATGTCTGCCAGAGCCCAAATGTATATTCTTCATATTTGTGATAATTAAAAATGCTTTATAACAATCAACGCATTTCGTCCATGCAACATACAAGTACAAGTATGTACATGTACTGAAGAGTGCAAATCCCATTAAATAGCAATGCTTTCAACACGCTTTGGCACGCCTCGCACGTGATACCAATAAACGCCAATAATGATCATTGGATCAAAGAAAACTCCTCTACTCCAAGGGGTCCAAGGGTTATGCCCTTTCCTGTGTGTGTCCGGCGTATAATCGTTACAATTTCCGACATATGCATATGCATGAATAAGCAACAACACGCCCCGTGTAACCAGCAACCGTTATGTGCGAATACACAAACACTACAGTATACATATATATATATATATACACGCGGTATTCCGTGGTTGACCTCAAAACAAAAAGGGTTGCCGTTGGCCGTTGCAACCCCTTGACTGATGCCTGGTTGGCTGCGAGCTTTCAATATTTTGCATAATGGATTTGGGACATTAATCACATTGTTTAATTGTCGTTGGCTGCCAGTGTTGGCTAATTACATTAAAGGCACATTTGTATTAACTCATACGTGCAGAAAAACGACCTGACAATATATATATATGTTTATATATATATATAAGTTGTCGACACGGATTTCGCTTTAATGTTGTTGCCCTCAAATTGTTAATTGAGCCAAAATTAGGCTTAACACAGACAGGAACATTACTTAACAGGCAGAAGAAGCAGAGAAAGCTAAAATAGCAATGACATTGACCGAATATTCAAATAGGGTAAAAAAAAAAAATCATGAAATAAATAGACAAAATTTTCATGTTTCATTAACAAATTTTGTTGAATATCGAAAAGGCATTATTTTTGCATGAATGAGTATATATTTGTATGTGTATGTATGTATGTGCGAATGTATGTATTTACGTGTGCATGTATGTGTTTATGTATTATGGTGTGTATGACAATATGAGTTTGATGTGCAGGCATGGAAGTATGCATGCATGTGAATGTGATGTGCAGGCATGGAAGTATGCATGCATGTAAATGTGTATGTGTGTGTAAGTCTGTATGTACGTATAACATGTATGTGTATTACATCTGCATATATGAATGTATGTGTACTTATATATGTATGTATTTATGCATATATGTATGTGTGTATGTATGCATGTATGTATGTATGGATGTATGTGTGTATGTATGCACGCATGTATGTATGTATGTGTGTATGTATTTACGTGTGCATGTAAGTGTTTTTGTATTATGGTGTGTATGACAATATGAGTTTGATGCAGGTGTGGAAGTATGCATGTATGTGAATGTGTTTGTGAGTGTATGTCTGTATGTATGTATAAAATGTATGTTCATACACAGTTTCTAGAAGCCAAACCATGAACAAAGGGCCAAACCTCGTGAAAATCGGATGAGATTTGACCGAGTTATGGGGGTGGGAAATTTTGACCTATGTCTATATAAGATATTTGAGGGTGCCACTTTTACATTCATTTGACCAAAACTAATGTTGCCAGATTTATATGCCAAATTATAAAAAAATAAAAACGCAAGCTTGATATCAATTCGTGATATTTATACTCTTATATACAACTCATAAAGACTTTACATCGATATGAATCTGATGCGGTGTACGTTTTAAAATGTTTTCACAAATATGCGAAGCACAAATAACAAATTACATTATCTATGTGATGAGCATATTTATAAACAATAACAACTTAAATCTGCATTGACAGCCTCACACGAAGAACTTAATTCAATTTGCCTTGACATTCAAATGAAATGTCCAAATGAAATTGAATTACGACAGAATATAAATAAAGTGAGAGAGCAAAGGCAAATTAATGTTAAGGTCACGCTTTTTAGCCCCGCCCACACTCGAATGACACTTTGCATTACACAGAGAAAATGTACGAGTACTCACAGCTATTCGTATTACACACTCTGTCGAGTGGGCAATGTTCAAGTAGTTTCGCGTAATCAATATCAGAAAACTTAGCGATATATCGAACACAGCAATTTTTATTAATTTTTTCGAGACTACCAGAAAGGGTGAGTGCTGGGAGGGGGGGGCCATATCGTTCAAGTGTCAGCCAAGCAATTGGGGGGTCTGGGTCATTGTCAAGATGAGCACCAAGCACAAAGACAAAAAACGTTGCCAACTTGGCTGCCGGTGTTTTTATTGAGCCTTTTTCTATAAGCGACATGAGTTGGCCACAAATGGCAGGGTTGGGGCTGTGAAAATTTATCAAATTTGTCACGGCAAAGGAAAACAAAAACCAAAAAGAGAATATATGCATAATCAATCAAAGTGGACAGCAGCAGCAGCAGCAGCAGCCCAAAATCGATAAATTCAATTTGTACGAACAAAAACGGTGCGGATCGCTTTTGTATTCCATATTTCCTCATTTTCTATGCTGTGTTCTCATTATGTACTAATGAAAAAGTATCTGCCCTGGGTGGGTGTGGTAGCTGCGACCTACCGCAAGAAATGTTACATATATGTATTTGCAGCGTGCGTGAAATTAATCTTTTAAGCAATTGCCAAAAATTCGGATTGTCTTTTTTAAAGCAAGAGCGCCGAATTTATGGCATTTTTCGCAGTCATTTGTTTTGTGGATGTTGTTGTTGTTGTTTTTTTTTTTTCAACGCGTGCTTTCCACCACAAATGTTTGCCATTTCTCGCTGTCGGTTTTGTCTTTTAATGCAGGCATTATGTCAGCTTTTTAAATTGTTTATTCGTGTACGAGAGTGTCGTAAATGGAATGAGTTAAAAGAGAGAGAGAGAGACTGAGAGAATGACATTAATATGAACTTATGGTGGCGCCAATGACCCCTTGAACTCTTCACAAATCTCGCATTTCGTTCGAATGAACCTTCACAGTGCGCCCGCATAAAAATGCAAATGCAAATAATATGTGAAATGCGGATGAACTATTTTATCTGCATCAATTTGGAATAAATTTCAGTTTAAACTAGCGTATAAATTTGAGGTAAAAGCGTGATAACAACATTTCTCCCCAAAGAACAATAATTATATCTATTTTACCGTTAATTACACACGGACAATTAGTGATTATAGTATGAAGTGTGTGTGTGTGTGTCTGTGTGTATTCATTTAATCGACGCTGCCCGGCAATTAAAAAGGAATTTTTATCGCTCGGCACTCAATAAGCAGATATAAAGAGTAAAGCGCAGAATAAAAAAGAGCCAGGAATACAAAACACAGCAAGAAACATTCACACACATTCTCCCTGCCACTGGCCCCTACCCCCTCTCCATCCATCATCTGACAGAATTCATAATGAGCGCGCAGTTGGACGCGGCGCCAGATAAAACGAGTTAAATATGGCGCAGCGGAAGGAAGTCAACTAAAAGCTCTGCAAGAAGAAGCAGCAGAGCTGGCAGTGGAGAGCAGCAGCTCAGCCGGAGCTGGAGCTGGAGCTGCCGAGCAGACAACAAAGAATATTCGACACAAACAAAGCGACGCTTTCCAGTGGAGACACACGAATACGCTCTGCGATGCATCTGAAATGCCCGAATGTGTACACAAAACAGTTCCAGGAGCCAATACCCGTGACAGGCAGCTCCCTGCTCCTTTAGCTAGACGGGTGACGAGTGCTTTGAACCCTCCATCCGCAGGGTCATTATTATCATGAGAGTGCCCGCCTATCCACTAAAATCCTCTTTGAGCCTTTATTGTTTATGATTTGCTATGCAGCTTTATATGCATTTTACTGTCTGACTCTCAAAAAGTCTGTTTATTTGGTGACTTTGTAACCAATAAAGGGGAATAAAGATATTTTACAGCAGTAAGCGTACAAGTGCATTTTCCCCATATGAATAGTTTGAAGATTTGAATATTTGTCAATCGTTATTCAACATTACACATTAAACAGAGTATTGTGCAGTCGTTTGCACTCGACTACAACGTTCTTTACTTGATTTTCAATGGCATTCACTGTACTGTGGCTGGATTTCTCGGCATAGATACAGGTCAACCGGCGCTTAACTCCAATACTTTACATGTAGTTGAACCGAAAAGGACCTTCATCCCGTGTAGTCTGCGATTTGTGGACCAATCGTCTGTGCGATAAGCTGGACAGCTGCAGGTGGCAGTCGCACTCGTTTAGCCAAATGAGTATCGCGTTTTAGTGCGTTGCAATTTGTCGATGATTTCATGAACTGTGCTCGAAGCTGTTAACGGACCAACTAATTGCCGACGGTACTTTAATCACGCCAGTCGTTAATCTCCCCCCCACATCTCAGCTGGCATGTTTGTTTGATAAGTATTTGTGAAGGCGTATTGTAGTTGAAAGTAGCACGTGGCACGTTCCGTTTAGTTCGCAAAGGCCCTCACTAGCTGGCGTGGTTCCAAATCAAACAAACCTCTTTTCAGCTAGTTAGGGCCTTTCAGCACGCCCCTCTGACCAACTGGCAATGCTTTAGCCACTGCAGATGCGGCTGCTGACCACCGCCACCGTCAGCTACTTCTTAAGCTGAAACTGCGACTTAGAGCTTCTGCTTCATTTTTATGATTACCCAACGACATCAACTCTATTTCAACTTTCTTTCTATTAGTCAATGTTGTCGTTGGCGAGTCTCCGTCACTTCTCAGCAGCGGTCATTAGGTTTGAAATTTGCGCTTTAATTTTAATTCGCGCGCTTTGCTCATCAATTCCAATAAAGCTGCGTTTGGAAAGACAAAGGCAAAGAGAGAGAGAGAGAGAGGCAGGGCACCGGGAAAATGGGGTTCAGTCGCCCCAATTGAGGATCAGTGTAGGCGAAGAGAAAGGTCAAGCCTGGTCGAGACAGTTTAACATTATAAAGTCTCTGTGTGTTTTGTTGTGTATCTATGCGTGAGTCCCAACAGACGAAATGCTAATTGAAAATGTAAAATCATTTACATTTAAATAAGTTTGCCAAACAAGGCCTCACTCAACTTGTATAGGGGGACACCTTTTAAAGCCGTTGGCATTAGATAAGATGAAAAAAACTCTATGCCAAAATAAAGAGGGCGACAGACGATGGGCAATGGGCAGGCCGAAGCATATCTAGCTCATCTAGTCTAGATGTGGCTGGAGCATAACACAAGCAAATCACGTACGTATATACATGAGGATATGGATATGGATATGGTCTGCTAGGGAAGAGTTTACCTTTTCACGCGCACTTGCACCTGCCGTTGGTTATCAGTGTAAAACTTTATCTGACGAGCTGCTTTTGCCAACGGAACGTGCGTAACTAGCTGTCTCTGCCGGGTAGCAGCTAAATTTTTAACGAACTGGTTTATGCATGAGCTACTTTACAACATTATGCATTGACAACGACTGCCTCATGGCCATGAGGCGTTAGCCACAACCTAGTAGCTTCAACCTTCACCCGTTTACCACCGGAAACCTTGGATAACTTGACCTAGGATAAAAGACGGCAACGTGCAAATGGTGCTCACAAAGTCCAGAAAGTGCGTAAAGCGCACCGAAAACCCAAAGGATGAACCCAATGACCAGCACACCACTAAAAACGTTGGGGCCCCTCTCGAATGAAACTTAATTAAGGAAAATACTTAAACTGAGTGAGGGGGGGGGGGCTGTCAAGGCATGGGAAGGGGAGGGGTGTGTCAGAGTGTCTTTTTAACAAAGTGTGTCAACCGCTCGAGTGTAGCAGCAGGTGTACAGTCACCTTTCAACTCGCTGCATAAATGCATGACTTGTCCATGGGGCAGAGAGGGGGGGGGGCACAAAGGGCACCCTTGTCGTCTCCTGCGGGTCACCCTCATTAAGTCAGTTACATAAAGTTTTCGCACATTTTGCATGCTGCTAAACTAATTTAGCACCGCCGAGTGCGTCTGCGACGTGGCAAAGTTGTAACAAACGTTTAGCAAGTGCAACAACAGCAACAACAACAACAACAATTGCAACGAGGTGTCGCTTGCAGCGAGCGACAAGTGCGATAGTTGAAAAGAATTCAAGTGCCTTAGTTTTTAGCTGACGACGCAGCGAATTAATGTGCATGAATTAAAGTTTGTCAACCCTCACTAAATATCACCTTGCCCCGCTCGGGAGCTGCTTCGCTGTCCGTCAGGACGCTCGACAATCTTCCGGCATTTCGCTGTGGCGAATCCATGTCGCGATTTCAAAATTAGCTGCGACCAGTGGAGCCGTGGGATTGCAATGCATAAAAGCGTTTTTATTGTTGCGGAAAACAGTAACCTACCGCATTTCCGCACTATTTTCTGGTCGTCGCTGGTTTTACGAGCAGCTGTTTCGGAGGAGTACTGATTCATTACTGAATGTGCTGCGATTCGAGGAAAATTATTATACTGAATTGACATTCTGTCAAACAAATTTGTTCTTAACATTTATTTATTTATTTTATGGCAGCAATGCGGTAGTTAAATCGGCTAAGACCGTACGTTGAACTTGAGCTGAAAATTAATGAAAAACAATGCAGAACTAAGCAAATCTCTTTAAACAAAACAATAGGAATCTGCAAGAGGGGAAGTGTCGAGGGAGCCATCCTTTACTGATTATTTTCTAAAATACCAACAAACCTAACAACAACAACAGGCATTACATAAATATATAAGTGTGTTAGCCAGAGCGAAAGCGCCATTAGACATCCCGAAGATAAAGTACTCTTTTTGACATCTCTAGACAAAATAAACACGTATCTTATAGAATGTGTTTGCATCTATCCCAACAGGTAAGCAATCCAATTGGCTGCTTAAGCAATATGAATTGGTCGGGATTAGCGGAGAGGACATGTGCCTGAAGGCAGACCCGACACAGCAGCAAGTGTCTGGCAAGGAACGAAGCAGAGATTGTCGTAATTCCCGTCGGATAATAATGTAAATCAAATCATGCTCTTTCCATGCATATTAAACTACGAATCGCAAGCCACAAATTTGTGCTAGACCCAACAACAACAATTCACCTTTGCAGGTGAATGTCAAAGTGTATACCGGGTGGAGGGCAAAGGTGAGGCGACACTAATGAAAATACCTGTCATGTGCTTGGGTTCTTGTTTACCCAGGAGACACAAAGTAAATATGTGCTGTTTATTTTATTTATTTCTTCTTGCTTTTCCTAGCTTTGCTTTCACTTGAGCCTTTGTTTTGATGATGAAATTAAAATAATTTCATTGGCATTTTCGTTTATCTTCTCTGGGACTTCTACTTCATATTGGAATTGCTTTGGGTAGCCCATTTAAATCCCATGAAAACCACGCTAATAAAGCAACTTATAGGCAGCAAAATTAGCTTGGCTCCTATAGCTCTGCTGATATGCCAAGGAACTTATAGCTCGTTCCACTACAAGCTTGCAGCATAGCCCAGAGGCTAACGAAAATAGCCGCGGAATGCCAGCAGCAACAGCCGTCTAAATATGTAGCCTGGTCTGTTGGTCAGCGGAGCTGGTCCGAAAATAGCCGCATACACTATCCTGGGCCGGACGGAAATTGGGTCAGCAGTTGATGCACTGCAGCAAGTGAGAATTCGCAATGTTTCGCTTTGTTTAGCAGCTGGCGGCAGTAGGGCACAGACTGTGGTGAAATTTATCACCAACCCAGCGGTGGTTCCAGCCCCTTCCATTCCCTTTATATCACTTGCATAAATTGATAAGCAATTTGCAGCAGCTGCATCGGAGGCGTCATACAGTGGGTGTGGCAACCGCTTGGACGCATTGGCCGCGCGGGAAACACAAAATACGCCATAAATTTACTGCTAATAAAGCAGAGTGCAGCGAAACCGTGCAAAGGTGCAGAAATGAGCCGGGGCCGTGGCTTTATGAAATATTCATAGTTCCCTGTTGCCATCCTCCGCCAGCTCAGCAGCCTTCAACCTTTAGCGAACCATTCAGCACCTGCTCCAAGCATCGATATGCGTCTCTGTTTACGGCATGACGGAAATTTAATTTATTTACAGCTAAAGCGGCAATCTAGCCAACGGACAGTCAGTGGAGAGGCGGCCAGTCCACAGCTAGTTACATCTGATCAGACCCAGACCCAGTCAGACAGCACCGACAAAATACATCCTCATCTACTTACTACCCATGAACGTCTGCCGTCTGGCTGCCTCATTTCTATGTTCCATGCCTTACTTTTATTGACTGGAGGATGGGGTTTCAATAAATTGGCTTTGGTCAATTTGTACGTGTCGTATAATCACCAATCGCTGCGCGCAGCGCGCTGCTCAACTGACAGGCATTGTCATAATCATATAATTATATAATGGCTTATCAATATGAGTGTATATTGCATTATGCATACGCAGCGTATTACGCAGCGCAATTGATGCACGGGTGTGGAGCAACATGGCAGGAGGAGAAAAAGGTTCAAGGCGATAATATCGACGTGACACCCTCACAAAATACACACGAGATGAAAAAATCTCAGTAAAAGTGGCAGGAAGGACACACTATTGAAATGCGCGTGTGTGTTGGGTTGAGTCTGTTTTTGTGTTTGCCTCAGGCGTAATCAGTTTCAAATTTTTCCTAGTTTACTTTTTACATATCAAGCTGAAAATTGAACAACGCAGGACTCAAAGGAACGAAAACTAACTAGCGATAATCGTTGGTTGTGGGAATCGCATATGGAAGAGCTGCAAGTGGAGGGAGGGGAGAGGTAGTGGTAAATTGGAGTCATCACTGTCATCCTTTGGGATATTTGGTATTTGCCTTGCACTTGCAAATCGAATTTATTGGGCCAAGATGCAATTGACGTGCTTGAAGCGCTTGTGTGGCAGCTGCTGATATTCCAACCCATCCGAAACGGAAGACTTGACTTGGGGCGTTTTTTGGGTAGTCCTCCGACCTCAGTCGACATTCGCATCGATGTTTTTGGCGTGCGTTTAAACTTTCGCTAAATTGAATTTTTTATTACGTAAATATTGAAGTAGCTACGAGCCATTCCACCAAGGACCCACCTCTTTCCCTCCCTACCTCTTTCTGTCTATCTGTCTCTCTTTATCTGTCCGTCTCTTGCTTCTGCTTCTTACTGCTTGCTCATTTTTTACGAGGATTCTCGCACGAACGCCCAATATTTAAAGCGAAAGATTTCTGTCTCCATCTGCATAGCTCGAAGGAGAGCGGAGGCCACGGCTTGTGCGAAATTTATGTGAGTTTTTCCGAAAGCTTTTCACACCAGTAAAAGTGGCAGCATCAACAAAAAGCAAAGGTTACGCTATTTTGTGGATGGGTTAAAGGGTCTATGCAGAATGCAATTAGCCGCAAAAACTTGAAAAACTCGATGGGCCAAATATAATATAAAATAAATAAGGGAAAGAGCGAAAACTTATTTAAATTGTGAATTGTTTACTTAGAACGCGCTTATCTTCTGATCAGGCCATAAGAAAAACCATTTCTGATTCATGGCAGCAATTTTTTTCTTTGTTTACGCTGAACTTTGAAGCATGTCGGCCCCAGGGCTGTTGCAGAGCGAAAAAGTAAAGCACAAGCCAGATCCAACAGAAGCAATTTACATCACTTCAGCTAATCATCATCATCATCATCATCATCAGCTACTGGGCCCATTGCTGATTATCGTTACCATTGAGCCAATATTCTAATTATTTATGCAGCTTCTCCTTCATATCGCAGATATATACAAGAAAGGAAGTGATAAGCACGCAGATGAGGAGAGTATCCAAAGACCTACGCTGGATTTAAGTGAATCGAGTGTTCAAAGCGGACTAGAGAAATTAGTCGTCAACAAGAGTTTTGAGATTGAGTGCAGCCTGGCCGATGACTTGGCCTAGTTAGAAGGGGTCGCTTCCCCCCATCGTGACTGACATTAAACAATGCTCGAGCTTTTTATTTGCATCAGCAAAAAGATTTTTGCAACATATTTCTTCCGCTGCATTTTTTATGCCGCTTTACTGTTGCTGCCATTGCGTTTAGAGCCGGGAAAATAATGAATTTTCACACTGCTCTTGTTGCAATTCTGGTTGCTACATTTGCTTTTGCTTTCGGGCACTTTCGGGTTTTCGCTTTTTCCATGATTTTTTCCATGGCCGTTGTCGACGTTGCTGCAATCCCCAGTGGCATGAACTTGCCCCTCGTCTGTCTGGGCAGCCGACTATCGTCTCCCTAGTCTAGTTTTTCTGTCAACGTTGCCGAAAACTCCGCCGGCAACGACGCCGCCGCCGTCGTCGCCGCCGCCATTGTCATTGCCCGTTTCTGTTTGTGTTTCCTGCTGACTGCCAATACAGCCAGGGAAACGGCAATTGCAATTTAATTACGCTGCTAGACCAACCTGGCTGCCCCACCTACGACCACCGGCCCGAGGTTTGTGACAAGCGATTTTAAATTGTTTAGAGCTCAGTTTCATTTAATCTCACCTATCATGTTGCCATTTTATTTCATACGGCCTTTGGAGCGCATGATGAATAAAGCGAAGGCACAATAAATAGAGAAAAAGAGAAGGAAAGAAAGACGTTGTTTGCCTTACAAATAAAACGACTTTGAAAACATTTCGTTTTTCATTAGTTGCGTACTTAGTTCGCTATCAAACCTCTAATATAACATAACACTATACAAGAGCAGACCTTCGGAATTTTTCTGGCTCGCCTTGCAACGACCCGGCATAAACATATTCAATTTAGCGCTTCAAGAGGCCGCGGGGGCAATGGCAACGGCAATGGCAACGGCAACCAACTGTTTGTTTACGTTGTGCGCGTTTTATTTTTGGCACGCTTCGATTTGGGGCCTCCTACTGGAACCGAATCGGGGCAGCAGCCAGGGGAAACGCAAATCTCGACGCCTCGGAATTCTTTGTGTTTGCTGTTTCAATGAATTTCTGGCATTTTTCACCATATGTTGGCTCCAATCGATTGACATGCTGCATGAAATCCATCAGATGATTTAAGGCGGTTCCCAGTGGAAACTTAACACACATTGTTTTAATCTAATCGAGACTAACCCTTCTGGTTAGGAGGAAAACTTTTCGGGTGGCCACCTGCCACCGCATATTATCCTAATCGGGAGTAACGAGACCCTCGCGGCAGCTAGGCAACACATTTTTGGGGCTGGGTCAATCGCCACTTAAACCACTTAAAAACTTTAAATTGTCTTATCGGGACGACGACAGCCGCAACAGTGGTAACAACAATGACGCCAACTAGCCACAATTTCAGTATATCTAACTGAGCGGGAGGAAACCGCAAAAAAATGACGAAAATTTCCCTTTTACGAGTGTGCCTGCGTGTGGTGAGGTCCCTATGAATATCTTTTTATCTTTGGATGTGGGTGTATAACAGTTCGTCTATCTGTCTGTCTGTGTGATGTGCATAGTTTTTAAACAATGGGAAACTAAGTGCAACTAGCGCGCAAATGAAAAACTAGTCAAATAGAAAAAACCAAACAACGCACATAGAATGCGGACGCTCAGCGGGAAAACTAGGCAAGGAAACCATTTAAAAGTGACAAAAACCAAGCAAAATACAGAGGGGAAGGCTGCTGGTGTTGAGTGAAAGGGACCGAAGCGGTTCTATTGTAAATAGAGCCCAAAGTTTGGCAACTAGCAAACGTGAGACAAAGGGAAAAAGAAAGAATATCAGCTGGAGTGAGGGATAAAGAGAGACAAACACATGCTCTTTTTAAGCATTTAAGTTGCTAACCAAAAATTTAAAAAAACCAAAAAGGAGCAACTGCGTCATTGGGGAGCCCAGCAATCAGTTTTATACGTTCCCAGCTAAGCCCATGACACCAAGGTAAGTATCATTTACTAACTGACCTATCATTGGAAGGGACGCGCTTAGCGCCAATCTCACGTTTCGAGCTCCCAAATCCCTACTCATATAATCTGAGTAACTGAAACATATTTCGCTATTGTTATTGGCATTTACTGCTGTGCTTGCGTGCAAAATTACTTTCCTGCCCAACATCGAGCTGTTTCCTGTGCTATTTTCTTGTCTTAGCAGCAGTTCCCATTATTAATTTCGTTCCGGCAACTACAATGCGGCTCGTAGGGGTTTACCATGCGGTGTAAACGGCATCCAGAACAGCGGCCACAACTGTTCTGGTTTTATTGATTTTAGATTTGCCGTCGGCTTCACTTCTGACTTTTACCCCCGTCTCTCTCTCTCTCTCACACAATCCCTTTCTTATTATTGCTCGGCTCGCATGTGCGGGTGCATTCACCTTTACTGCCCTCCCGCCCGAACATAAATTATTCAGTGCCATGATAGGGCGCCACAAATCTGTTTATGCTGTTTGTTTTGTCGACCATCTCTCTGATTTACGGCGCTTTCAATTGCAGCCTTAAATACTGGACAGCGGCCAGGAGGTGCCAGCCGCATGCCAATTAGAATATACGCCTCTTTGCCGCTGCTCGGCTAAAATCTTGGGGCGAACCAATCAAATTAACTGCCGGCGAAAGTTTTTGGCTGATTTCCAATTAAGGTCAAAGGTCGGCTCAGCCGATTAGACGGTCCATTAAATGGAGCCTATCCACAGTCTAATTTAATTAAACTTAATTAAAAATTCATGGTGAATTCGAAAGCCCGCTCGATACTGGACAAACTTTCTGTTTGTGCCAAAGAGAAGAGCAACTTTTTCATCAAATTTGGAAATGCAATTAACTGCGCTCTTATGTATGCTACATTTTTCCATACAACTTCATTATATAACATCAAGGCTACACTTCTGGAAAACAAGCTTATTAAATGTGTGAAGCATTTAGAAACAAGTTAACAACTTTATGGAACACGAGTTTTAGTAAATCATATAGCTCTCGAATTGGGTTACTCTGCGGCAAACTACATCTGCAGATGCAAAACGAGAAATGAGAAAGGAAGAGGGGCAAGCTGCACCTTGTGTGCAATTGCGAAATATAAACGAAGTAAGAATAGACAAAGACAAGCTGACAAACGGATATGAAATTGAAAATAAATTAATTTTGAAGCGAAGAATTTACGAGATGCACTCGCGGACGAAATGCGCAGCGAGTCATGCGAAAGGACCAAGTTTGGATGCCACAAAATGAAGAAAATTACAAGCCGGGTAACTGGCTCCTCTACTACAAGTGCACCTTCCACCTACACTTTGTTCAAAATTTAAGCAATTTGTCAACCCAGCTGGCTGACATTGCCAAGAAATTTCCGGTATGCTAGCTAAAATGGGAAAGGGGGGCGGGCTAATACCACGTGAAAAATAACGAACTTCAACCTTGGGTCTCAAACGTTCCGATCATCATGAAAGCCTTTTAAACTAATTGAATTCATGTTTTATTAATTACAGCTCAAAGAACAGCCGACCAGAAGGAAATGAGCTTCCGGTTCGCACACATGGCTCGTAAATAAGCGATTATGTTGAACGATACACACTCACACACACACGACACCCCGAAGTATTTTCGGGCTGCTTGTTGTCCAGATTTATACAAAATGTAAAGCCAAATGCAAACCCAACTAACTCACAAAGGGCGTATAGCCTAGGCGACTTAAGCCTGAGACTGTAATCCAGACGAGTGCTTCAATTTACTTTCTGTGTGTGGAACAATATAATGTAGCTCGTGCCTGGCTGAGACACCTTAGGCCTTCCTGTCTGATACTCTCTCCCGCCTTCTAACTCTCTTTCTACCTCTACCATTGGTCCCTACACGACGCACAATTCAATTAGCAAAAACTAATCCCTTAGCATCCTCTCCAATTTTTTTCGCTTCACTTTCTCATATTTCAGTCAGGAGTTGCCCGGAAGCGGCACACGAACTAGAAACTAGAAACTATCAACTTTCTCGCACACTTAACCAAATTGCACTCATTGGCTGGAGTCAGAACTGAATTGGGATTGTGCCTGGACTGTGTCTGGCACAAACAGAAAGTTTCGAGAGTTGTAGAAAGTTTCTACTCCCAGTAGTAGCTCATGTTGCTCCTCGCCTCTGGACGCATTAAAGTGTCCTTTTGCCCTGTGCTTTTACACGCACACAATCCTACTTTTTTTTGAAAGCATTTCGATTTAGTTTTTATTCCTTTTTGCAAATACTGACCAAAATATTTACGACAAACAGAATATCAGCTGCGTTTCCTGACTGAGCTTTTCTCCTGATAAGGCTTGTGAAACAGACGCATGCAAATTGCAAAGCCTTTGGCCTTTAGCCTTTGGTCCACCCACAAAGCCCAGAAGTAAAATTGAAGAGTTCAAGAGGGTAACTGACGACATTTTGGAACTATTCGAAAGGCGCCTGTGACCAAATATTTATGCACGGAGCGGACTGTCTAGTCAGTCTAGCCTGTGTCCAGGATATACGGTCAAGCGGCAGCAGGACACGTTATTTAGGAGACAATATCAACCTTTTTAAGTTCGCAGCCTTAAATCAGCATTAAATACTTCTCACGCTTAGCAATATATCCGTAGACAACACATTTAAATACCCATATAAAAATATTTCTATTTAATAACCCACTTTCCTCAAATACAAACACACTCACAGGCATGTGAGCAGCGCTGGGTTTATTATCTCCGCATTCGGCTGTCAAGTGGCCTGTGTGCAAAAGGTGAAAGGTGCTCGAGAGCTTCGCAAACGGCTTAGAATACCTCTTTCAGGAAAATGCACAAACCCAAATTTGTTACGCTGAACAAGCATGAAACATCCCCAACTGGGTAAGCTGCGACTCGCATATAATACAGACTGCAGTGCATTGCATTTAATTTCAGTTGTTTTATTTTAAAGGCCGATATTTCTATTTATTTCTCTTTTTGTTTATTTTATTTTATTTTTCTTTGCTCAGACTGGTCCCCGTAGTGAGGTCACTTACAGGTGGGCAGTGAATGTTTTTAATTTGTGTGTCCTTTGTTTTGCACGACCCCGATCTGACAACCATTAACAAGGACTACAACATTGCCATGGATTGACAACAATTCGAACAAGGAGCGCTTGACAATTTCCAGTTAAATGACAGGCTACTGCACCTAAATGGGCGCTGGGCATTGGTGGGCATGCCACATGACAAAGTCGCATTGAATGGGCTCGAGGGCCGAATCTAGCTTCGTGCAACTTAAGCTGCTGCCCGGCCTGGATTTGAAAGAATGCCAGGAATCAAATGTAGCTATTGGTTGGAACTAGCCTGTTTGAGGGCAAACATTTCGGGTCAATTAGCAAGGAAACCAAATTGCAATGCCTCAATGATGACGATGGGATGCAAGCAGGAATTACAACTGCAACAGCAGCCACGGCAGGCGAAGCTATTTAAGCAACACAATGTTTTCCCTTCCACAACAAGAATAACTTATATCGACAACAATAACAAAGCTGCTCATTAAGCCCTCTACTTGAACTTAAAATGCATTAAATATTGCCATCATGTGTTGTTTGCACGAGTGTGTGTGTGCGAGTGTTTGAATTGGCTCGAGTATGTGTGCCTGGGACAAATCCACCTCTGCCAAGCAAACACATGTCTATCGAGAGTGTGCATCGTCCCCTCATCGTCTCTGTCACAGCCGTATGCTAATTTCCGTGGTTGATGTGTGAGCGAGTGAGGGCACGATTCAATGAATGAGCTGAACAGACTGAATTATCACGCGTTCACTGGTTGCTCTCTCTCTCTCTCTCTCTCTCTCTCCTCTCCTGTGCCAGGCAACGAGGTTCTCTTTAGATTTTCTAGCGATAACAAACCTAATGTTATTTCGCTTTATCAAGTCAAACTAATGGCGGCATACCTATAGCTTTTTAAACGTAGATAACAAACACACAACATTGACGCAAATAAATAGCTCTATGGCATTAAGCAAATGCTTATCACCATTGGATAGCTACTTCAGACGAGTTGTCAACCTGCTTTTACACCCTGTGTCCATATAAAATGGGTTATATATTTATATATATATAACCTGCTTTTACACCCTGTGTCCATATAAAATGGGTTATATATATTTATATATATATAAATATATATATGTTTGCCGAAACGCAGACCAAAACTAACTTTTAAATGACACCCTAAATGCGGTTTTAATTTATTATTTTTAGTAATGGATATGTTTTAGCGTCTGTCTCCCTCCTACTGCGCTGTGACAATCAAATAATCGCTCGTGAGTTAGTGAGTTTTTTCGTGAGTACATATTTTCATATATAAATATATTATTATTTATTTATAAGTAAGAATATAAGATAAGATAGATATAAGCTAATTCAGAACTGAACACGGGGTATATCTTTTCGTTGATTTTTCACAGCATTAGTCCATAATTTAAAATGTTTCACGCATTCCTACTGTAAATTTTTGGGGAGTACATATTTGCATAAATTAACATATTATTAATTATTTATAAGTAAAAATATATATTAAGCCACTGCATACCTGAATACGGGGTATATTCTAGTCGATTTTTCACAGCATTTGTCAAATATTTTTAATGTTTTACTTATGCCTATTGGCTTCCTCTCTCGCCTTTTTTGTCTTTCATAGCTCGTTTTGCTTTGAATGCGACAACAAAAGCACCTTCACTGTTCCAGCTGGAACGCCTGCATTTATTTCCCTGGTGGTGGCTTTCCAAATTGAAACGTGACCATTTAGACGACGTGCTAATAAAAATTCTGCCACAAATTCACTTGATTACCTCGCACACTGCACCCCAACTGCGCACAATTCCAATTGTGAATCATTTCCATACAAAGACAAAAGGCGTAAAACTATTCAGATATTGGTAATACATATACATATATACAAAGTGTATATGTAATATCTACACATCCAAAGAACTACTTAGCACAATTTGCACAGCATTTACAATTTCTGTTTCCGATTTTCCATTTCAAGAATACAAAAATAACCAAGTACATGAGACAAGGAAATATTCTTACACATTTTCTGGCACTTGAAATTAATAATATGGAAATACTCATAACCAGTCATCAATTGGGCGCCCCGGCGTGGCCATCAGCGACACTCCCCACTCGCCTGGCCCCAACCCCCCTTCTTTCTTTTGAGTAAGCCTGAAGGGGCTGTGAATCAAATGCGACAACAACTAGGAAAATGTTGCCAATGGATACTTAATATAAATTTGCATATATCGATCCATTATCATGTTTAAATTGATACTCTTTTCGGCTGGAGGACGGCGGCAAACACTTGAAGCAAAGGCAATTATTTCATGTTTTTGTTTTTCAGTTCGTGCTTTATTCCGAGTACCCCTTATTCAATTGATAAAGAGCGATAAGAATAAATGATTCGCTAGACCTGTGACTCAAGTGGATTCAAAAGAGGAGCCGTCCTATTCTTTCTGGCAATCATTTATATTTGAGATGATTATTTGGAATTATGCAACAGCAACAAAAATGGGAGCGAAGCCATTGACTGCGCTCAGATTTGAAAGCGACTGTACACGGAGCAGGAGCACCAAAGCCCGCAGTCGCAGTCGCAGTCTGAGTCTGATAACAAAAACCTAATCAAAAATGTGGATGGTGGAGGGCCCATCAGGCTTTTGTACAAAATGGGTCGAGCCTGGCATAGTTGCAAGTTCTTGTGCCAGGTAGACACGCCCACTGCGCCCAGCTCAACTTCAGTTTCAATTTTCTGCAAAAATAGAAAATTGCATAATTGAAGGATCTGCGCCTGGGGAAAATCCACAAGCGATGGTTAGGTGGGGCTAGTGATGCAGCGATGGAGATATGGGCAGAGAGGATTACACAGCCGGCAGCAGTTTTATGAAAATTCCATGCTGGTGTAGCTGGTGCCTAGCGGCTGAGGCTGTGGCTGTGGCTGTGACTGCTGCATCCGCTTTTTGGCATTGTTTGTGAAATATTGGTCAGCGGTTTGGGCAACAGCAAATGCCAGCAGAGGGGGCCAGGACCATGGTAGTGTACAGTTGTGGGAGTCCCATGTAAAATATTGACATTGTTGCACAGTGTGCCGCCATTTACGCAAGTAATGCCTAGAAGCTGCCAGAAAAACTCGAGAATTCTGTGCAGAAACTTGCGCGTTTGGCTATAGGCAAACTTTATTAACCTTTTTTTTTTGCAGCAATCGCGATGGACCGCCATAAATCAGAGACAGCCGACGCGCTTTACATTACTTTATCATCATTAACATCAACGGCATCATCATGATCTGGGTTCGCTCGTCAGTCGTTCCGTGGTTTGCACTTAACACATTCGTCTTGGCGGCTCAAGGTCATCACCCCTACTGCTCTCGTCCCCCCCCCCCCCCCTCCCTTTTTTTATTAGCAAAAACGCGAACAGAGAGAAACGAAGCAACGCTAACAAAAACCAAAGAGTTCGAGCGAGAGTAGTTGACCTACCCCTTCGTCCTCCCAAGCCAACTACTCAGCTATAATGACGCGCGTTTCCCTACAAACATTGAACTTGGACAATAACTACGCTATATATACTTATACACACTTATGTATGTATGTTTCTTTACATAGGTACATATGTGTATGTGCTGAAGATATGGTGCGGGACAGAGAGACGAGGGCACATTAATATTAGCAGGAACAAAGCGCAAAGAACGTCGCTAAAGACTTTTTATTTGACTGTCGTTTCGAGGCGTTTCTTTTGCCTATTTCCTTTCATTTCTGCCATCGTTTTTATCACATTTTCTCTTCGCTCTGCAACTTTTCCTTTGCTATTTACTTTTCCTTCTGGTATCACTTTGTTTATGCTGTTGACTTTCTGTTCCGTGTTATATGCACTTAAATATTGTTCTCCGGTTAGACTCATCTTTTTCCTCCCGCTCTTTTAAATCTAAGCATTTAATTTAAGTATTTCGTTACATCTTTTTCAAGTTCAGCCGCAATCTGTCACGAATGAGACGAAAATTCTACAACTTTCCTTGGCCCCTTTTATAATAGGCCAAAATGCTTTTAATTTATGCGAAAATCGCGTTAATAGTTAATCACTATATTCACAGGTATTTCAGCTTGTGGTTAACAGCTCAGATGATAATGCTGAGACCAACAAGTTAGGTTGACAGGTTAATATTTTAGCTGCTCTTCACATTTTTGGTCATAGTTCCTGCGCAATTGGGCACAGCTGCTGCGAATTAAAATCGATTAAACATCTCGAGCCGCGCTTAATGAATTTACCAGCCAAAGTTTTTCAGCTCTTCACAGGCTCAGCCATACTTTTACACACAGAACAACAGCACCTAATTCTCATTTCCCATTTCGCAACTCCCTTTGCAGCCGGGCGAATTGGAATTACATATTTTAATGCAAATTTGTTTGCAGCTGGAAAAGTTTTTGGCTCAGCAGGCCAACGACTAATGAAATTATGGAAAGCAACAAACAAACGAAAACTTTTTGCTCCCGATTATGAAAGCCCTCGCCTCACGCCTCCCGCCTCTCGACCCTCTGGCATCCGGCAGGGAGACAAGCGGCAGCAGCCTTTGTAAATAGCTCATTTTACTTGCATATTTTACAAGTTTTTAATCAACTTGCCCGAGGCACAAACTCGCGGTCAATTTGACTTCTGTGCAGTGGGGCTAGTCCCTGTCTGGCCCACAAGCGACAAACACCAAAAGTTGAATGCAAGCCCATGATGAACTCCCAAACTTCTTAAGTAGGTTTTTCAGTGCTCCATTACTCTTTGCACCAGACATCGAAAACGACAACGCATCTCACTTGCCTCGAAGCTGGACTCCTATTTAAGAGTTCGCTGAACCTCGGTACTCCCGACAAGAAATAAAATATGGATAGACGGAGGCGTTAGCTCGCCTCCATCGTCAGCATCATGTGTGTGCCTTTTAGGCAACTTTATATGACGGTTTTAATAAGGAGAATTCTTGGACTAAGTCGAAGTCGTCGTAATCCGCGAAAAACTTTGGCAGCTTTGCCAACTGCGTAATAAAGGCTTGGATATGCAAAGAGCAAAGTTTTGGCAACCTCATGTAGGGGAGATTCCAGAATGCGGCAAATGACGGCAAAATTGGCCAAATAACAAACTTACGAGCTCAACAACTGAACAGCCGCGCAACTGTAAACATTTCCTTTCTGGCTACAAGGACACCCAAGCGAGGGTTGGTCCAGAGTTAGAAGAGCGCTGCTGCGGCTCTGGCGCATATCCAATTTAGATGCCGACTGTATAACCTTCGCCTTGCCAAGCGGAAATGGAAACATAAGCAGACGAGAGAATCAAAAGACAAGGCAGCACGAGTGGACAGGAGCTGCCATGGAAAGCGGTCATTTAGCCGCCCAATGAGGAAAATAATGATGAATTCGACGGGTCTAAGAAAAATTTGAAAAACACCATAGATTTACAGCGAGGGTAGCGAGCGAGAAACCTTAGAAGATTCAAGGGTAAAGAGATAGAAAAAGAGATAGCAGGAGCTTCGCTGAAATATAAATTTAAATATTTGCACTGACCACGCCTCCGCTCACGGAGAGTTGGCGACAGGCAAACAGCATTAAAAGGATGTGTTTGCCCCCCTCCTTCCATGCAAGTTGCGTTCTAAACACAACCTGAAACACGTCAAGGAAAAATAAAATGAAAAATGCCTGTATTACCTTTTTTGGACTTTGGGGACGGTTGCTGATGTCGGTTAAGGGGCCAAAGGGTTTGCCACAAACTGTTTAATATTCCTGATATCCTTTAAAGTCATGGAGATAAGGGACATGCCCAGCTCTCATAATGTAGTACATTACAGGCTGGGCTGCCCCAATATTTGCACAACTGGGATTTCGGATTTGCGGGCAGATATAAAGCAAGCGCAAAGAGAATAAAGTAAAATCAAGTTTGTTAATTTAAGTTGATTTGGTGAGTAAATTAGAGAGGGTCAAATAGAGTTAATACGGCACCCTAAACGATTGCAGACAGTCCAGAAAGTTCACCTGAGAAGTCTTGCTCTACTGTGATGAGAGCAACAGAAGCCAGTTGCATTCTGCTTGTGGGGCCTGTCGTTTGTTGCTTTAATTGTTCTCCGGCTGACAGCAGACCGCAGTAGCAGGAAACCCAACCCTAACCTAACACAGCCCTAACAACGGCTAGGCCCCGTCAACCCTTCAACCCTTCAACAAAGAAAACGTGCAAATTATTGCGATGCGGAATTGGGTCAACGGGCTGCCTCCTCTCTTTTGTTACGCCTGTTTGTTATTGTTGTTGTTGTTAATAAAGCAAGGGTTACTTTTGCCCGCCTTGGCTTAACTTATCGTTTTTTCTAGGATTTTTCATTAAATACTCAAATCTAGCGCCGTTCAAAATGCGTCTCTCTGGATTCGATTTGGAATATCTCTCATTTGCATATAGCATATATTACAGAGATTTCTGCGATGATTCCAGGCGCGCTTTTTTCATCTGTTTGTTTTCTTAACCACCGCGAATATGGGATTCTGGGTTTTCCCCAATTTCAACCCCAAATGAGTAGGGGTCGACTCAAAGAGTGTATAGCTTGATAAAGTTGTATTTTGCCATAGTGCAAATGATCTCAAAATTAATTCTTAGTTTTAGGACACGAAACGGAACTGTTAAAGGGGTTGGATACTGTCTTGCACAGGAAAAGCACTGTGGTTGCATCAAAACAAATGCATTTGTATACATCTGTGGGCACAGTCACCCACACAACAACACCACACACACACACATATACGCTAATGTTACGTGACCCGCCTTCTAATCTAGTAGTCCTTCCTTCGCTCCCCGCAGACGACGTCGCTGCTCGGCTTCAATTCACAACACTTCGTTCTTTTCTCTAGTAATTTTCGCGTTTTCCCCTAACCAGTAACCAAGCCACCTCTGACTTACTCTCCCGTTGAGTGGTTTGCGCCAATTTTTTCATGTTTTCATGCGTGTTGCATACGGTACAAAACGTGAGACAGACTGGGAGATACCCTATATATGTTTAATATGCATAGGCGGACAGGAAATAGAGATGGCTAATTGAATTCGGTTGTTAGAACAGATCAAGAATATAGAATTATAAGCTCGGAGTGGGTTTCTTTCTTTTTGTTGCCATTACAAACATTTACACAGTCTCACTCTTTTTAACAGAGACAGAGGGTATTCCAGCAAAATACATACAACAACAACAACAAGCTGAACAATGACGACGCTGATTGTAAAAATGTGTAGCAGAAAAACAAGAGCAACAACAATGGCAACAATGTGCGAAGTCAAGTGCCTGGCTAAGGCAATCAACTTGTGTGTGTGTGTGTGTGTGTGAGTGTGTTTGTGGTGCCATATTTCCTTATATTACTGTAGCAGCCACTTGCTACCACTTCTTCTTATTGTTTTTCCTGTTACAACTTCAGTTTCCTTTCGCTATCAAGTCTTCACGCCTTAAAGTATACTTTGTTTGCGCTTTCCCCATCTTGCTTCGATAATGAAATGCCCTCGCCTCCCCCTTTGCTTGTTTACTCTGTTTGGGGTGGCCAAGATTTTTCTGGTTGCCATAGCATTAACTTTCGCCCATTGTCCAACTAATGGCAATTTATATGAATGAAAATGGAAAATTGAAACATGTGTATTCTCGTTTCAGTTGCTTCTGTCGTTGGCTGAAAATTGAGACTGTAAGCAATATGCACAAACAAATAAAGAAGCAAATAAACAAACAGAAGCAGTCCTTGATAATGATGACGATTTTTCATTAGTTCGTTAATCGAATTTTGAGCAAACTCAAATAATTTGACTTAAAAATACAATGGACGCAGTAATCATTTAAGAATTTAAAAATATATAATGAACATATTTATGATCATCGGTCGATTGCGAATTTAATATGGCAGAATATAAGTGACTGTCATGTTTACACACAAATGTACATATCAATTGCCAAGAACATCTTTGTGTGTGTCTGTAAGTTGCTTTAAAAACTTGCTATAAACAATAAAAACTCAAAACAGAAAACATACGTTTTTTCCAAATGATACAACGCTTGCTGAACATCTGCTTATAAACACAGAAAGAAATACAGAGAGACCAGAGCAAAGACTGAGTTAAATAGACAATCAGAAAGAGGGGTAAAGAGAGTGGGTGGCATCATAAATTCCAGTATGAGCACAGCAAATTCCAAAATGTGGAAATAAATAAATGTGTCAAGACTGGAAAACGCCAGCGACCATTGGAGCAATGCGCGGTTGGCTTTGGCGCATGACGCATGCAAAACACAGCAAGCAAATGCAACCCGCACGCACACACACCCACATTAATACTCAGACACAAATAAATACTTACACATTTGAGTACACAATGCAAGGCAGATGGGTAAACATAAATATACACACACACATACGTATATATCCACATTGAAATTAATCCGCATAATCAATGCGAGCGCGTGGCTCCAACGGTCAAAGGAAAAGTGGGGAGCGAAACTGTTCAAGAAAATTCTAATTTCAATTAGAATACGATGCGCTTGGCGCGGATTACGCACGGCCTACGCCACAAATGCAATATGGCCACACCCCTTGTGTGTGTGTGTGTGTGTGTGTGTATATGTCCCCTGTACTCTTTCATTTTAAAGTGCAAGAGCAGCTCGCCTTGGGAGCAGCATTTGTCATATTTTGTGCAGTGTCGATGTCGATGAACACCAAAAATAAACAGCAAAAAAAAGAACCAGAAAAAAATGCGAATATGTCTTTTTAAACTTACATATTTGCAAGTAGTGCCAGAAGGAACGGGAGTGGAGCAGTGGAGCACCGGAGCTATGCGAAGCAAGCAGATGTACAAATAAGCGTGGATAGGGGACGCGAGAGATACCAAAGCGCCTGCTGCTGCTGCACGTGCATTCATGCAGAGGCAGCAGCAGCAGCAGCAGCGGCAACGAATGCAGCAGGAATGCAAAGCAAAACAAAAGTAGTGGAGTTTACGCACACATACATATTCATATACACATACACATACATAAATACATGCATTTTAAATCGCAAGCATGCTTTCATTTGTTTGCTATCTGTGTGTGACTTTGTGTGTGTGTGTGTGAGAGAGAGGAATTCATTCTTTTGAACAAAGTGGCGCTTATTCAGTGTACGTGTGTGCCTTAAAGCATGTGCTCGTTTGACTGTGTGGGTGTGGTTCAGCGTTAGAACAGCCAAATTGGCAGCACTGAGCGAAGCTTGGAAAGAATGAGGCAAACTTACCTTGTAAACGTCGCCATAGGTTCCAGATCCAATTTTCTGTATGAGCTCGTATTCGTCCTGCGGATTGCGCCGGGATATGTCCGAGCTGAGCAAATTGGCGTTGTGGTGACTGTGAGAAGCGGCCATGACGAGAGCTAATTTACTAAGCGGCTCTGCCTGCCTGTTGTATGTCGCTGGGCTCTGCTCTTTCTTTTGTTTTGTTGTTCTTTTCGCGGCTGCTACCGCTGCTGCTGCTGCGCGCTGCTGTTAAATATTCTGGCCGCTGTTTTGTGTCAGTTTCAAATATCGTAAATTAGATTAAGTTGTTGCATTGTTGTTGGGGGCCGTTGGCACCGCTCAAATATTGGAAAACTTCTTGGAAGTTAAATGTTAAGCAATTTATTTGCAAAGTTGCGTAACGTTAACTATTTGCGTATTTATAGAACTGAAATTTGAATGAATATCGAAAATTAGCTTTTGCACAAATACACACAAACGACAACAACAACAAAGTGGACATCACATTCGGGTATCTTTTTAAACGCAGAAATAATCACGAAATACTCGTAACAAACGAAATAGAAGAGAATTGAAGCGAAATTAAAGCGAACACGGGCAACAATAACAACAACAGCCAAAAATAATGATAAACGCGACGGCGTTAGCGTTGGCGTTGCAATGTGAGAGAAAGCGAGAGCGGCGGCAGAGGCGTCGACATCGGCGTCGCGGTCGCAAAAGTGGAAAAACAAGTGGTAGCAGCGACGGCAGCATCAACGACAAAAAAGTTCGCTTAGTTTTTAATTTGATTTGTTTATTTTTAACATTTTTTGGCCGCTTTTGAGTGTTGTTTTATGTGTTGTTTTATAATTTTATACACTAAATGTATATCAGTATAAACAGATGCCAATTGGAAATATATCGCACTCACATACGCGACAGACACGGCGGCGTTGGCAAACATACACATAAACAGGCAGACGCACACATATACGCACACTCACACGACACGAAAACAACACGAAACAAGGCAAAGGCGACAGCAAAGCTACTGCGGCTGCTTCTCTTCAGCTTTGTGCTGCTTTTCGTCCGTATGATTTTGATTCCATGTCGCGTCGCGAGGCGTGTCTGTTGTTCTGTTGGGCACTTGCACGACGCACGCGATATTTGTTGTTGCTGGCGTTAGCTGCTAAGTGCTTTGCGACAAATTCACTTAATTCCACACGTGCTTACTTGATTCTTTTTTTTATATCTATTTTATGAATAATTTTTACGCACTATAAAAACACGCACACACACACATATAACACACGCGACCAACCGACCGACGAGTGCAGCGCAAGAACAAATACAAATACAATGCGCGCACCTACATTTTTTAACCAGGTTTATTGTACTCAAATGGCGCTGTTAAACAACATGTACGAAAAATGTTGCCCAAATTGTGAGTAATGTTGGGGCACATGTTGCTGGGTGAGCAGTGTTGCTTGTGTGGTATTATCACTTTACAACAGTTTGGTTCTTGTTTAACATTTATATATTACTTGCAGCATTCACATATATAATATTTAGCAATAAAGATTACCGAAACTGTCAAAATTGTGCTTTTAGAAATGTTGCTCGGCTGATGCATATTTCTGAATCTGCTAACAAAGCCACTGTTGTAACCAAACATAATGTTAATGGCAATCGATATATATTAGCGATATTTACAGAACTGCTTGGTAAATAATCGATTTTGGCCAAGCAGCTGTTCAGTCAGGGCTGCTAACTAGCTCACATGCTGAGTGTGGCCACTCAAGCGGCACAGTCAAAAACAGTTTCAATTTACTTTTTACCATTAATTTTTATTTAAAATTTTTTTCAATTTTGTACAATTATTATTCGTGATGGTAAATATAAACATGTTCATGGGCTCTCTTTGTTAATGCTAAGAAATTCAGTAAAAAATAATATTTTAAATGAAACCAAAATATTGCACTCGTGTAGAAAATATATAACATAATTATAGTAGAAGAGATAGGGATCATATACATACTGAAGTATGTATGCAAGTGTATTTTGTTTTTTTTTTTTAGAGTTCGACATTTAAATAATCTAGATGACTTCTTTTCGTTTAGTGTATAAATTGCAAACTATTTAGATTGTAGATTTTTACAATTTCCTAATGCTTCGATCCGCAGCAGCTGAGTTTAGTTTCGTTCTGTGAAAAGAAGAATGGGAAACATTAGGGAAAACTGAATTGAAATAAAAAGAAAAATGGGTAATTTGTAACAACAAAAATTAATACTATAAATACATAAACAGCAACAAAACAGATTTTAGGCGACAGCTAAGGATACGAATTAGAGAAAAGATAATTAAAATTTTCGGAGCTTTCATGCTTTTCAGTAGAACATCTTTTTAATTCAATTTCCGAGCGAGTAACGTGTTAATTTTGTTTAACAATTAGGTGGTGACAAGGAAATATACTGGAACTTTAAGGTGCTGAGAAGCTTACCCATTGTCCTACGTTAGAAAACGGAAGTTCAGGAAAAAAAACTGAACTGTTGAGTTGAGCGGAACCGGAACCGGAACCGGACGTGATCCTAAAACTCTCTGCTCTCTGAATATTTTTTTAGTCTACAATATTTTGCTCTTGGCGTCAAAATGACGAAATATTGCATATTTTGGATTTAACTCTTGCACATAAACTCTTGTTGTTACCTTAAACTTTTTGAAAAACATCAAATATATATATATTGTGCTCTTATATTTACTGATCACTAGGCATCCTGTGTCCAAGGTTTTAGTTGTTGTGAGTTGTATATGTTTTGTATGTGTGTGTGTGTGTGTGTGTGTATTGTTGTGTGAAATAGAAAAACATCAAATTATGTTAGAAATCTGTATGAAATAATCATGAAGTAGATGATAGATAGAAAGATAGATAGATAGTTGGTGAAAGCATTTAAATATATGACACACTTTAAAGGATACCCCATATATATTTGTTAGGACGTGCAAAAACAGCTTAAGCAGCTATCAAGGGATAGAAATAAATAAAATATGCCAAATAATTTGGAATCCTGACGCCAATCGCAACTTTTAGAAGCTCAACAGAAAATGTTTTGCGTATAGTAAATATTCAACAGCATTTAGCAGACATTAAAACAGAATATTATTGAATATTGAATATTGTTTTGGATATTTAAGTGTGAGTATTTTAGTTCAGTTAACTATATTCAAATCTCGCTCTGTGAGTACCGGATATGAGGCCCTACGTTGTGGCATAGAGCAGGGGCAGGAGGGGGAGGAGGGTGTAGAGTTCGGGTGTATGCGTGTGTGTAGATGTGTGTTTAAAAAAAAGAGAAAAATAAAACAGAAACAATAAATTAGTCTTTCAATTATTAGGGCCGACCACCGCATATAAAAAATAAAGTGAATCAAAGCGAAAGGAGTTATAGAACTAAGCATAGTAGGTCGCGATCCCCGAACTTAAACATCAACTTACAGTTCCATGGAGAGAACAGTGGGATTGGGGCACGCCTGTGGGGCCCGTATGTGGCATTGCTTGTGACAGATCAGCTGGCAGTCGCGGCACTCGTAGCCCTGCTTGCCTGGCCGCCGGGGTATCGACTTCATGCAGATCGAGCACTGCAGGCCACTGCTGCAAATCGAAATATATAATATATATAGTCTGTCAGAGGAGAGAGAAGGTGGCGATTCTCTCACATACCCGCTCAAATGCTTGGCAATGAACGTGTGGTCATTGTAGATGTGCAGCTTGGTTCCCTTGCGTCGCCAGCGGGGCCTTTGGGCAATGGCCAGCGGCACGATAAAGTGGCTGCAGCAGGAAGAAATAAAGTGACTGTGATTGGAAGGAATGCAATTTTGTACTAACCGCTTAACGCCATTCTCAACCGTTTCTAAGACCAATGTGGATGCCTCATGGACATAGGTTTTGTTGCTGGCCGAGGAGAAGCCGGAGATGGCTGAGGATTCTGAAATTGAAGAGCGTCGTGAGTGGTCGGTGATGGATGAGCCAATTCCCATGCGGGGTCCTTCATTTGCATGATTTTTTTTTTGTTGTTGTTGTGATATTGTTATTGTTGAAGTTATATATAAATATATAAGTGTTCATAGTATGCAAAGATTACATCCATAGCCATAGCGACACACACCAATAAACCCGAATCAATCAAATTGAGGCACACAAGTGGTAAAACATATGAAAATAAATATAAATAAAAGGAAACCAAATATAAGCGCAGTGTATCAAATTATACACAAACAATTTTAATTAAAATATTTCAAAAGTTTTGTGTCCATGAGGGTGTGTGTAGGTGTGTGTGGGTGTGTTTGGGTGTGTGGAGCGTTTAATGTGAGCCCACACATATAAATATTAGATAGATAGAGAATATTTCAAGAAAAGGTACATACAGATTTGTAATTCGTGCAGGAGACAGTTGGGTTAGCGTTGGAAAAAGAGTAGAATAAAGTTGAGGACATAAGACAAAATGAAATATATATGTACTTATACAGGACTCGAAATATAACTAGATTTATATGTGCGTAACATCGTACATAATATTCTCATGAATTTATACACTACGCATAATTATTAATTACGATGCGAAATGATTATGATACGATGCCATAAAAATCAGTTCAAATTGCTAGAAATTATACCTTACTCTTTTAACTTGACTAAAACTGAACTGATTTTCATGCTTGAGCGCACTTAAGTCATAATTTGAATTTTTAAATTAAAAAAAATAAACATAAAATCTATTTTGTATTTAAAAAAAAAATTTTTGAATTTAGAAATCACAAATTTCTTTTTTTTTTGGCTTTTAACAGGTTTTGAATTGGTTCAGTTTTTTTTTTCTTAATCAATCCGAAATTTAGTTGTAGTTTTTCGTTTTGATTATGTGTTTGAAGTATGTTACATGCTTTTATGAAAATTTTAGAAGAGCGCATTTAAGTCATAATTTGAATTTTTAAATACAAAATATTCGATTCGTAAATATCACTATTTCATTTTGTATTTTCGAAAAAAAAAAAAATATTTTAGAAATCACAAAATATATATTGTTTCAGATTTTAACAGGTTTTGAAATGTTTATATTTTTTTTAATCAATCCGAAATTTAGTTGTAGATTCTCCTTTTAATTATTTGGTTGAAGTATATGTTTTTATGCAAAGCGCATTTAATTCATAATTTTTTCCCGTAAATATCATGAAATCTATTTACGAAAAAAATTGTTTTAGAAATTAAAAATATTTTTTTTCCGAATTTTTCAGGTTTTGAGATGGGTCAATTTTTTTCCTTATCAATCCGAAATTTGTTGTAGATTTTCGTTTTATTTATGTGTTTGAAGTATGTTACATGCTATTGTGCAAATTTTAAAAGTGTTTTTGGAATATGAAAATAATATAAATGATGTGCGTGTGTGTTTAGTGGAGGTGTGAATGAATTTTGGGTAATTACCAAGTGAATTGCTTTTAGACAGAGTGGCACGATCGACAGATAATGAACGGGAAGATTCACCATTAAGGGCTCCTGTGGCTGTTCTTGTGAGTCCAGTGGCTGTTGTTGTATTGGCGGAATTGGTGGCTGATTGTGAATTATGGTTGTTATTGGGCTGGTCGGCCGAGAGGGTGCGTGTTTTGGAGCGGCTGAGCCGCTTCTTGAGGGTGCCAAAGAAATTACGTTTTTTGCTGCGACCACGGCCGTCTAAATCTACGCCCGACGGCTGTTGCAGGCCCGAGTACGCCGAGCTGCCGCCATTTCTGGGCAAGCTGTTCGAGTTGTGGGCCAAGGCGCCGCCGCTGCCGCTGCCATTGGCGTGCCCGGCGAGATTGCTGTTTCCATTTAAGCTGTAGTTGTTGTGCTGTGTGTAGCCGCTGTTGTTCGGCGAGGAGGCGGCATTTGGCTGACCAAACTGCAAGCAACGGAAACGGAAGTCAGAGCTGAGTTCCACAATGATGCTAACAAAACTGCATGCCATGCTTGCATTCGAAGCTAATCTGAACGACGTGCAACCTAGTACTCACCTCGGCTGTGCTTTCCTCGATGTAGTTATTGTTACCTGTCGTGTTTGCGGATTCGCTGGCCGGGCCATCTACCAAGTCGGCCGAGGCGGCGCTGGCCATGTTGGCCGCCTCGGTGGCGGCACGCTCGAAGGCCTGGGCAACAACCTGGTCGAGCTCAGTGGGAGATTCGACGACCTCAATCTGACCATCTTTGTTCAGCTCGACCTGGCGAGCGCGTGTGTTTTGTGTCGTGGCATGGTTAGAAAAGCGCGGGGTTAGGCAAACGGTCAATGAACAGAACGAGAAACAAGTTTAGATTAGTTAAACGTGAACGCATATTGTTTAAATGGTTATTAAAATTGAAATTCAAATTCAAATCAAAGAATCTTGAGACGGGCGGCTGGAGACTGGCAGCAAAAGTTACCTTAAATGCATTTGGATTGCTCGAGTTCTGGGCGGGATCACAAAATGAAATAAAAGAAACGGCCGAAAAGATACAAATTATAAAACCAAAGACAGAAGAGAAGGGCTAGCCAGGAAATGGGAGGAGGGAACAGGTGCCTCCATGCCATGCCCCGCAGAACTTACCCGCTGCACGCTGTGGATGATCAGGGTGCTCTTGCTGGGCTGCCCGCCGCTAGTGCCCGAGAGAGTGCCGTCCTGCAGGGCTCGGACCGCGGCATCGGCCAGGTCGGCACCATTGCGTATGTGCTCGTTAATGGCGGGCGTGCTGAGGCGCAGGGCCTCCTTCAGGCGATTCGGACGCGAGCTGGCCGGAATCTCGGCGCCCTCGATGAACACAAAGTCCACGGTTATGGCGCCTGACACAGGCTGCGTTTCGTAAGGTCGCGGCTGCAACTGCAGCAGTTGCGTGGAGGCGGGCCCCACAGCCAGCTCGTCGATGCCAACTAGGCCGAGGCCAAGGAACTTGGGCGGATCCGATGCAATCACTGGATGGTCGTAGACCTCGAAGAGTATTTCAGCAGATTGTGGGGAGAGTTCGCTGAAATGGATAAGAAAAAAAACAAAAACAAACCATCAGCAAATGGCGTTGGACTCCGCAGAAATGATGAGCTAACTTACAAGAGGAAGTGCTCATCCCAGTAAGGCTTGCTGCCGCGCTGCGTGCCCGTTTGGTTTTTCTGCGCCGGCTCATCCATCTCAATGACCACATACGGCTCGTGAGCGTCTCGCAGGCCCTCGCCCTTGACGATCTTCACAAGCAAACGCCGGCCGGACACCATGTGCTGGGAGTCGCGCAGGATACCCGCTCCCAGGTGCTCCATGTTGTGCTGTGTGTGGGCCAAGCATGCAATGAGCGAGCGACAGTGAATGAATTAACAGAATTGAATACACAGAGAGAACTTAGGGTAGCTGAAGCTTATGAAATTCGCCTTTAATCGCGATTGAAGGAAAACAACAACAAAGGGGGAAAAGGTGTTGAATTATTTAGAAATTGTAATAATATTGAAAGTATTGATTGCCCTGAAAAGAGAGAGCGCAAAAGAGAGAACTTTTACTTAAACCGCAAACGGATATATATGGAAACACGTGAGCTTGTAATGACATGTAATCCGAATAAAGACGAAAGGCGAATTTCATAAACAGAACAATGACAACAACTATGAACATCAGCTAACTTATTGGATAGATAACAAGATATATAGACAGAGAGTTGATGGTGGGGCGTAAGAATAATGAGAAGTGTTGTTTCTTGTCTGTGTGGAGTCTAGGGAGACAAGTTAGGGCAGCCATTACTGTACAGTCTCCCAGTTGAGTTCTGTGTAAAGCGCAAGAGGTTACGAATATGTCCAAAATCAACTGAAAATACAGTCAACACGCAACACGCAACACACAACACGCTTCTCAGTGCTCTACACGCTCACCGCCAACGAGTCATAATGCACGGGATAGATTACAGGCAGCTCCATGGGCTCCACCTCGGCGCGCGGGCAGGTCGAGTAGATGGAGAAGTCCACCGGATAGACGGTCTCACGCAGCGCCGTCGTCAGTATGTCGCCGATGACAGTCTGCAGCTGCTGCTCATCCTGATCCAAGGCCTTGATGGCGCCCACGCTGTTCATCGCAATGCGTACCTGTGCGCGATATACAATGGAGGTTAGCAATATATAAGATATAGTATCTACATGTGGCATGGCACTTACGTCCGGATAGCCGTCGACACGCATCTCACCCTTAAGCGTATTATAGTTGATGGGTATGGACATGCGTGCACGGAATCGCGACACGGTAACCTTATAATGCGAGGTCTCCACCTTGCCCGCCTTCTGCCGGAAGGTCTTCACCTGCAGCACAGGCATCGCATCGCAGTCGAAGGTGATCAGCTGCAGGGAATAAAGCTTTAGTTAGTATCGGGGCAACAGAGAATAATTCTAACGGACTGCTTACCATTTCAGCCGGATTGTGCTCCTCGCAGTTGCAGAAGATATTGTTCAGGCCCGGTGCCGGACTGTCGGGCAGCACACGGACCACTTCAACGGCCACGCCATGCTGCAACGGAAGGAGCTGATTTTAGAGCCTCAGTACAACAAAAGTCGGAAACCTGTTGGCGGCTGTTGCCGGCCCCCAGTTTCAGGTTTTTGTCACATTACGTAAGCGACAGCTACATATAAAAAAAAAGTAGTGCGCGATCCGACAAAACAGCAACAGCAAAAGCAACGGCAACAGCAACAGCAAAAAAAGTCATAAAACTGCGAAAATGACTAACATGATGAAACACTCGTAAATAAAATGCTGACCTTGGCCTACGTTCAGAGAGCGGGCTTCGGCGCGTAAAAGCCGATAAAAAGCAACGCAAGCTGTGCTCAAACGCGTTTTCATGCCAGTTACGGCTGAGCGACCAGCCAAGTTTCTCAAGTTGAAAGTCGAGGCCACGTAACCAGAACAGAGTTCAATGCACGCGGCAACTTTCGAGAGCCAATATCCTAATGACATCACAGCTGGGCGAAGGTGACGCTGACGGGGACGGTGACGGGCTGCTAATGATGTCAAAGCTGAGGGCTGATGTCATGTACTCACCTCCTCGACGGACTTGCGCAGCGTATCGTTGATGGCTATCACCCAGGACATGAGCAGCTCGTTGACTATAACTAGATCGCTGTACAGCCAGCGGAACACTTGGCTCGTCCACGTAACGGAGCTCTGTGTTAGAGAAAATCCATTAGGAATAAAAAATACCACCCGTACAATTTGTAGGATTCACTCACCGTTTCTGGTCCGACCACATTCGAAGGCGGCGGCACGTAGCGTTTCTTGCGATTCTCTGGTCCCGTTGAGCTCTGACGCACCACACGACGTCGCGGACCGGCAGCAGCGCCGCTGCCGCCCATGGGCGAGGCGGTGGAACGTCCACGCCCCGCTGAGCCACCACCCGTAAGTGGCTTGGACAAATCCTCTACTTTGCTTTTGGTGGCCAGCAGATCGCGTGGCTCAGACAGCCGTTTTTCCTGCTTAGCACCGCTGGCCCCCAAGGCACCACCGGGTGCCACACTGCCCTGACGACTGTTGCTGGCGCTGGCGGAAGCGCCCTTGTTGAGATACTTGTGGTAAAGCAGCTTGCACAGCCAAACGGAGAATAGGGCCAGCACGGCCCACAAGAATATGAATATGGCTAGGGAATCCATTGTTAAGTCACCAAGTCCCTCGAATGAGCAAATATAGTCATCGATTTGATCTGCCAGATCCATTGTTCAGCAGCGCATCGCGAATATCCAGCGGGCGGTCAGCATCATTAGAATCACAGTTAAGCCTGAAAGTCGCAACAATCACTGAATGAGTTGCGATTTCGAAATCGATATTTGGAATATATTGTCGGTATCTACACATAGTATGTGCTCGTATACGGAACAGTAGCTACAACAATGAGCACCACGGGCTCTGGGATCTCTGAGATCTGTATGGGCAGCCATGAGAAGACCCATGTCTATTTATAGATACTTTTTTTTTTGTTAATTTTTCTTTAGAAAATATGAAAAAGTTGGTCACTCACAAAGAAATGTGCACAAGGAAAACCCCACAAAAATATTCTTTACAAAACGTTTATGAAACAAAATAAATAATTATGTATTGATTTTTAGATTAATTGTGTTAAATAATTAATTTTTAAAAAAATAAATACGAGTAAAAAGAAGAAGAAAAACTCAAATGAAAATCGTTATGTTCTAAAACCGAACCGAAATGAAACTGAACACAATTCGCAGGCCCCTACCGTGTGTATCTCAAATAAGAATCTGAGAATATGTTGACAATCCAATTATGCGCCGGCGCAGAGAGCTTGCCACACACTCGAGAGAGAGAGAGGGAGGGAGGGATAGAGAGGGAGAGCGTCTCTCACTGGAGCAGCAGGCGGGTAACTATTGACGTCATGACTTTTTGAGGTCGCGAACATGCCAAAAAAGCAAAAGAGGAAAATGAGAAAAAAACACATCTAGCTTCAATGAGTCGAATATTGAAGACTCTAGCAAGCATGTCTAAATATCACGACGAATTATAATAAAAAAAGAAGGGCTATCTTCGGCACACCGAAGATGCAATACCCTTGCAGACCCAACCTTTTTATAATGCTCACAGTGGTTTGCCCGTACCTAAGAAGCGCAGGGAAATTAGTTGGGGTCGAGTATGGCTAAGATATATAACCTACTTTTCGCCCGATCGTTCCTATGACATCTATATGATATAGTGGTCCGATGTAAATAAGATTTTGCATAAATGAAGGGAACATCGTGAGATATCTAAAAAAAAAACAAAAAAGTTTTTCATAAAAAAACATAGTTTCGACCGATCGTTCCTATGGCAGCTATATGATATAGTAGTCCGATGTTGATAGTATTTTGCAAATATATGAGGAGCATAGTATAACTAATAAATGCCGAGTTTGGTCAAGATATCTTGATAAACAAAAAAGTTTTTTACATAAGGACCTTCTTTTCGACCGATCATTCCTATCGCAGCTATATGATATAGTGGTCCGATCCAGCTGGTTCCGACATATACACTGCGTGCAACAGAAAGAGGCACAAGCAGAATGACAGACGGACATGGCTATATCGACTCGGCTGTTGATACTGATCAAGAATAAATATACTTTATGGGGTCGGAGATGTCTCCTTCTATGCGTTACACGTTTCACAACAAAATTATCATACCCTCTGCAAGGGTATTATGTTAAATGTTTCTTTTAAAGCCTACGTCTTTGGTCGACAAACAAGAATATACATATTAACATAAACGGGTTGTTCAATGCGTTACAAATTGCTTGGAAATACTATAATACCCTTTGCGAGTGAATAAAAACAAAAAAGACTGCGCCTATTGTATGTAAATAAATAAATATGTACATATACATACATATATATAAATGCTCATTCGACAGATAAACACAAAAAGAAATGACGTAAGATATTTGGGAACGTTTGGAGCAAAGGAACACGTATGAGAAACGCCTGCCAAGGCGGCCTATTTTTCAGTTAGGGGATGGTTCAACAAATTAAATAGTTTCTATTTAATAGGGATTATTTCTAGATTATAGGATTAAAATGGCAACCTACCGCCCGTTGTATACATTTCTCAATATTATTACAGGTTAGGAGAACAACAAACACTGAGTCGTGGAATATCCTCCCTCCCCCCCCCCCCCTGCATTCCAACCCATATATGCATTCCACTTGAACGTTTGGCACTCGCTGCAGTTAATATTTAAACATTTGCTATTTGCTTGTTGTTAAATTTTGGCAACGTTTCGCTTTGTCTTAGCAAGGCCATTGGCTATTGGTCATTATTTTATCCATTTGCTGCTCTCACTGAAAGCAAAACAATAACAAAAATAACAATTAGATATCTTTGTGTCTAGTTTTGTTTAGCTCCAGGAATCTGTTTCGTGTCATTTGCGAATAGCTCTCGATTGAATATCAAAGATCGCACGCAGCAACTGTTTATATATATAGACATAGATATATATATATAAATATATATATACATATAAGTGTATGTGTTTATACTGTATATACTTGCACATAAATCTGCTTCGTCTTATGCCATTCTAACTGCGCCGTTGACTTTGACTTAGCGGCTCGGCTTGCTCATCTGGCGGAGCGCGTCTATTGACCCCGCAGGGCTAGCAGAGTGCGACAGGGGCATGGGGGCGGGGCGCTAACGACGCTATTACAAGAGCAACAAGTATTCGTGGGTATTTTTAAGCATAAAACAAAGGCAAAACAGCGAACAAGCAACTGAGAAAAATACCGAACGCCTTTGCTAGGCGTCGCAGCCGTCGCCCCATGGATTGCTGCCAAGGGGCGGCTGGCAGACCCCAAAAGATTTACAAGTGCTAACAATGAACAAATGTTCCTCATTGTTGTTAAGGCAATGCTCGCAGATTTTCCCAATTCATTAGACGTATATACACAGTTAAAAAGATACCACTGTAAAGGTTTAGAATGCAACGTTTTAAGCTTGAACTACAGTTTGGTGAAAAGATCAATGTGACCAAACAAAAGGATAAATATACTATAGCGATAGACATATATCGATAAAATTAGGCATATAAGATAAAACTAGACGGTCACACAAGCCAAAGAAAAGGAAAAACGGATGAATCGAAAATAAAAGAAAAGTGTTGCGGATGGAGAAAAAACGAAATTGAAACGATTTACAAGAATTAATTTGAAATTAACATAGCTTTGAAAATACTTGAATAAACGTAATCTTTATACATAAGTTACTCCTCATAAACAATCAAAGTAAAAATGGTGTTTTTGAATGCCGGAATTTTCCAGCCCATCGAATTCGATAATTTACAAAGAAATAGGCAGATGGACAAGACTTGAGTTTGAGAGTGAATCTTATTGGTTATTTTAAATTTGATGAAACTGCATATTTAAACTTCAATTAAGTGAGGGAATTGCGCAAAACCTACGACGCTTGGGCTGACGACCTGCAACATGTTACCAAGAACCGGCTCCACGACTTTTATTTCCGTTTAAATTGCGGGTCGAACCGTTAGAAGGGTCATAAACTCCGGGTTTATTATTTTCATTAAAATAATGGGAATGAGACCATGCTCTTGATTCTCACCTGGTCTTTAAGGTCTTCGAGAGTAGAATGCATTAAATGAATAGCAGCCCTTGCTACTTAGAAGCATAGCTCATTAAATTTAAATATGCACAAGCATAGCAAATGGGTTTGCTGGGTTTGAGATTCAGTAATGTGATATAGCTAAACGCAAAGCCAGCCAAGTCGGGCAGCTTTAAGGCCAGACGAGAAGTGCTTGGAATATCAGTAATTTGTTTAATTGATTAGCCAATAATATTCGCAGCAATTCGAACGTGATACGAATGGTAAGTGCTTTGAAAGTCTATCCACAAAGAGCCAGACCGAAGCTTATTCATTCACAAAAAGAACTGGGACACTCTTTGGCTATCTTATCTGGGAGCTTATCAGTGAAGGTCAAGCAAAGCGAAGCAGCGACTCGACCTGTAACTGAACTGGCCGAAGGTGCTTTCTATCAATGGGTCAATAACATATACTAAGTAGTACGCACTTTGAGTGAGACACGTGCTGATGTCATTTCAGCGAATATATGAATTCTTTATTCCAATTGATAAGACGTCATCGTAAACAAAAATGGGTGTTGCCTATATGCAAACAATTCGAATTCCGTGTATTTAAATACACTCACACCAACTACGACTAATTCTAAGTTGAGTTGAGTTGTGATTCAATGCCAAAAAAGGTTCTAACTCTTATCGGCAAATTTCGCATTTCTCATTTCGCAGTTATTAAAGTCGATTGGCGGTTTCTAAAGTTATAAAGCAAACATCAATTGCCGTTCAATTTAGCTTTTAAAACAGTCAGTAATTAGCGGCATGCAGGTTTTATTTATAAATAAATCTAGCCGACCTTTAGCTCTGCTGCCTTTCCTTACAAAAACACCGCAAGGTTACGGCTAACTGGCGCTTGGAGCTCGAATTCCAACGGAATAAGCCATTTTTCGGTGTGCCAAATGTTTGGCGGTCTCATCGTCATCATCATTACGCAGCTTCCGTTGCGACAATAGCAAATATCTGATGCCTACGTGGCGTATGCGCATTACGTGCACACTAGAAATAACTATGGCATTACGCATACGTACAGTTAGCGCAAAGTGTGACAACATGGGATATGTAAAATAGGATATATACAATTTTCCCTTTTTTTCTGGTATGTTTTATGATGTTCGAGTCGGGTATGCCTCTAAATCGAGTATATCTCGGTGTCTGCTTATAGAGTTAACAATTGTTGTGTAGGCAAAGTTTAAGTAAAGCGGCTGCTGCTCGTTTGCGAGCAAAGTTCACCTGCAAAGTTCACATAGCTTTCGTTGTCAGACCTTACGACTTCGTACGCCTGTGTAAACTCGTTTACTGTTGGGGCTCGGACTCAAAAGGCCCCTTTATCGATTACAAAATACAGCCAGGACAGAGCTCAACGTAAATAAGTCACAGTCCGTCTACTTAGTACCAGAACGTTTAGGGCTTAAATGGCTGGGTCACACGCGCTAACAAACTATTGAAAAGACGTCGCCTGCTCAATAAAATATATACGAGCTTAATTATTCTCCTATAGTCTTATATCATCAATATATATACATACATATATTGCAAATCTGTATTTGGGCTTCATCAAAATGAACAGTTCTCATTCGTTTTTTATTTCGATTTCGAGTTCTGCTGTTGATATTGATTTTCGTTTTCGACACAAGGTTAACTCCAAAACTGAGACCTCTCGACTTGGCGAACAGCTGCTGCGTCTCTGGGCTTATTTGAGGCGCTGCTGAGCAAGGCCACTTTGTATATTTTAAGATTCTAAAATATTAGATCTAACTAATTCGTATTTGAACTCTGGGCATGTGTTGTGACCGCAATACGTTGTCAAGGCAACATATAGATGACCCCAGCGCATGAAATTGATTTATTAACATTTCGTTTCAATCAAAAAACCCACAAACAAAACATATTTGATGCTTAAGTCTGTTGGCTCTGTGGTCGCCTGCTGTGCGCGAGCAAAAAGCTAAGAGCAAAAGCTTTCGAGAGAGACAACAGCCCTGCCCTGAGAGGTGGGGAAAAGTAAATGCAACTCGGTTAGGCTATCAGACTAGAAGGTGGTGGGTGGTGGGTGGTGTTTTGGTGGGTGGTGATGTCAGGGTGGTGTAACAAATGGCAGCTTCTGCCTTTCACGGTGCAGAACTCTGTCAACAAATGACGTGACCCACTGTTGTTGCCTCTGGGTGAGGTTGCGCCTTGCGAATGAGCGAACACTGTTAACTGATGTCGGGCACGGCAAGTGGTCTCCAGACGAGGGGACAGCGGGTCGTCTACGGTGACAACACATGCATTCAGAAGTTTCAAAATGGTTAAATATCTTAAATATCTCTTAAATTGCTCGACTCAACTTAGCCTGCACCCTAAAAAGCGTATCCTTAACTGAACTTATTTACGTACGTTTGTGCCACATAAAAACATGAACCAGTTTTAATGGACACGGGGTACAAATCCACACCCAAGTGCCGAGCCCATTAAACCCAAAATGGGGTAACTGCAAATTGTCTAGGGGGTTGCTTCGCTATGCTTAATTTACTCACATTTCCATCCAAAGCGGCGTAATTTATTATTGTTTCCAGGATATGCGTTGTAATTTTATAGATTTTGCGCATTTTCAAATTTTTGTGTTTCATCATGGGTTTTGGGAGAAAAAAAACATATTATTAAGAACGCGTTTATTTGTTCAATTTTTTGCAGCAAACTTATAAATAGAATAATAGAATAATAATAGATCTGGGGGTTAGTTGGTGGCAGTAATGCATACATGTATATATATATATATATGTGTGTGTGTGTGTGTGTGTGTGTGTGTTAATAACATATATGTATATGCAAATATTAAAAAGGAAAGCACAAAATGAGCGCAAGTTGAAGCTTCTGTCTACTCACGCTTTTGGCAAAAATGTTTTTGGAGTGCTTTTAAGTCGTTAAGCGCCACACAAAAAAAAAGTTGTATTAACAGGATCAACAGTTAATTTTTTCAAACTTCTTTAACTACGGTTAACTGTACTAAAACGTTATCGCTTATTTTCGAAACATATAAAAATATCGTCGTTTAGTATTTACGTTTAATTTGTATTAAATAGTAACAAAACCGATTTTCAATATTATTCTTATTATATTGGTATTATTATTAATATGAACGCAGTTATTGTTTTTTTTTTGTTACTTTTTGACCAGTCGAAAACTTGGAGGTTGGCGTCTTGACGTGTGATGAACTTTACAAAAGTCGTAAAATTAACTGAAAGAGAAACACTTGTTTCAGCTGAAATTGGTTGAAATCAGTTGCTTTGGCTGGCATTTGGCCAACTAGAGACGGGCGCGTGTTGGCCTTTTCCAACACAAACACACCACGAACCGCATTTATCTAATTAAATGTTTAAAGCTTCTTTTTTGTCCCACATTCCCTCAAATTTCACGGAAAGTCCTGTTGTCGTGTCGATCTACTTCGCGTGTGTGTGAAATAAAGAAGTTAAACAGGCTTCCAGCTGTAGCTCCGACATATTGTTGGTGCTATCAATGTCGCGCTGATAAGATCGGCGGACGAAATTCAAATTAGGTTGCGTTACGATCGAAATGTTGGGTATTTGTACCGCTACAAACAACACACACTCACACACACACACACATACAGAAATATTTGTTTTGACCGTCACGTTTGTGGGCTACATTTTAGCTACACACACTTGGCCAACTTAGTATATACTTATAAACATACATGAGCTTTAAGCCGTTGTTAGAGCGGAACAACATAGGCAACAATAAGCGAGCAACCCAAAGCAACCGCACAGCTTCATTGAGAACTGAATGCACTCACACATACATGCATAACATATGTGTACATGTAAACAGTTGCTTAGTGATTCTTGTTTGTTTACCGCATTTCGGTATTTACAGACAAAATGTAGAAACTGTCTGCAAATTGTATTTTATTTTTGCAGTTTTCATTTTGCATAGCTTATATAGCAGGTATATATGTACATATATTTCTTTTCTACACATTTTATCGTTAGCTGCCAAATTTCAACCGCAAGCAGCACACACTGATAAACACGGGTTCTTGTTGTTACTGCTTGTTCTTTCTCTGCACTTTCGCATCGTTTTTGTAGGTACTTCCTTAGGCGCAAGCAACAAGATTTGCCGCTGTTTTACTTTGCACCAAACACAAACACATGCACACAAACACAGTTCTATTTGAGTTCGCCATAAGAGAAGAGAGTGAAAATTATGCACCACATAATAAATGTTGTGTACATTTGTCTTTTTCATTGTCATTTTTGACTAGTTTTGTAGATTTAAGTTAAGGCTTTTAAATATTCAGAATAAAATTTTCCGTTCGTACCACCCGTTCGCGCTCAGCTGTCCAATAAGACTAACTGCCTGTGAGTTGAAGTCCGATAACGATAACTAGTTCCCATTGGAACTAGAGATGTGCTTTCGTGTCACTGGTTCACGAAATCTATCAACTTCTCAGGTGAATAAAGGATATTTAACTATTCGAGTTAAATGGCAAATTATTTCTTTCAGCTAAATGATTTTTTCTTTTTAAATTGATGAACAATTTGGGCGTAGTGTATTAAAAACGCAGCATGCGCACCTCTAATAAAGTTTAATTGAAAAGCTTTCGACTGACGTTCTAAAGCTAGCTGCTATATAACAGCAATGCATTTAATGGAAACTTCATATATAGCTTGAAAAGCCGTGATATTTTGTGAAATCCCATAGAAAAACCCATATAAAAATGTCCAATTTGATACTTTTTTTTTTACATACAAACGCTTGTTTATTTCATTTTACGTTCTTTAATTTTGCTTATTATGCATTCTATTTCGTTCGCTTCGATGCGATATCTGCTTATAAATTATGCCACTTAAACGTCTAAATGAATCCGTTGCTGATTTTTATTTTGATCTCAAGTCAAGATTTTAATGCTGTTGTTGCTTTCGACTTTCCGAGGCTTGCTTGTAATATGCGTGTATATTGAATATTTCTTGTATATAAGTGTATAATATATTTAATTTAATACATAAAATTATGCGGTTACCACTGCACAAGATCTGATCACCCTCATCATCTTGTTTTTAAAATAGTTTTTTTTTGTTTGTTAATATTAAACTTGTTGCAGTTGCAGCCAATACAAAGATCATATATAAAAATACAAAAAATCATAACATTTTCATATACATTGCCCATATACACATAGAACTAGGATTAAATATCTCTAAATCGACCTTACACAATCAATATAAAAAATTATTATTATTTAAAATTAATGTCCATCCGCATTGTTGTATAAATAAATGTTTCACTTAATAAACAATTTCACTTCGTTATGGTTCAGTCCTAAGAACTAAACTCTTCTCCAACGACTTCATATTCGTATGTTTGCTTACGTCTCATTCAAGTTGTATAAATTTCACTATTTAGTCTTAATTGTATATGGAAGTTGAAATTGGTACTCAATGTGTTCAGGATCAACTAGGAAAACAATTTGGGTCTCTAATGGAGGAGAAGAGGTGTATCAATTTACTGGCTACTTGGTATTTAATCATGTTTTATGTATGTATATTTTAATGCAGCAGTCAATTTGTTTTATTTGCTCTTGATTTTGAATTTATTTTCGCCTTCTCTGTAATTCGATAATAGTTGAGCGTTTATAGATTATCAATATCTGTTTTCTAATGGTAAGTATTGTAGTATGTATATAACGCTAATGCTTTCAAAAGTGCTGAACACTACACTCAATTCCACTCTGAAATGTTTTTGAAGACTTTTTACTTGTTAGGTATATTTCTGGTTTTATCAATATTTCTTGTGTTTTAATGAGATCGTGACTTAGGAAAGTGTTTTGTTTTCATGTCAGTTGTCAACTGGGGAAATGTTGAAGAGTTATCAAATGCATCGACGTTATTCTGTTTTGATTAAATTGATGATCCCATGACGCATCTATGGGATTGCGACTCTTAAATTTGCAATCGTCTTTTTGTAATACTATACTGCCTTACAACGCGTATATCTAAACTTGTATGTATTAGTGTAGGTGTGTGAGAAAGTGTGTGATATACTTATATGTAGAATAGATAGATGCTTGTTAAAATTTTTTGTTTCTTTCTTTTCTTGTATAGGTTTATTTTTGGCTTATGTTTATATGTTATTATTTACGAGTTTTTGATTTTTTTTGGTATTTAAGAAAAGCGAAAATGAAATGCATTTGAAATAAGTGCTCCTCATAGGCTAGGAGGTTAAAGGGGCGAAAAGTACGCAGGGTGAACACAGAACAAAAGTATACAATGCATTTCTTGTTCACATTTAAATTGTTTTATACTTATGTAAAAATAATGTACAGTTGTAAAATTACATACTAAAATTTTACTCGCACGAAATTTGCGTAACTTAGAAATCGATTAGAATTAAAATTATTTTGACTAAAGTTTCTTGTAAAAAGCTGATACATAATTGCGTACTTTCGTATATGTATAAGGTTTATATATATAGAAATATACATATAAATATATATATTTATATATGTATATTTATATATATTTTGATATATATATACATATTTAAATCTATATACGTATGTAGATATATATAAATTTGTATATATGTATATGCTTGTATATACCCATTATGTTGGGCGCGATTTGAATATATGAATGAAATACAATTAAAATATTTAAAATTACACATTTAAATATTTGACGCGGTTTCTGTTTACATGCAATATAACTCAGTTCGTGACACGTGCGCTGGTTGCTGAAGACACGACTACGCCCGCCCATAGCCGGGCTCACTTTTAGGACAGTGTTTGTGTAATGTGTTGGTGTTTCTTGTTCTTATTCTTGTTATACTTGGTGTAGGCAGTAAACAGTAGACAGTGATAGAGGTTGCTTTGAGGCTAATTATTTATTTTGATCTATCTACGATTGAACTCCGATTTGATAGCTGCAAGGCATATAAAAATGTGCTTTAGAAGAAATGTAAGCGCAGAAAGCTGGGATATCGAAATAGCTTACCGTCTATGATTTCGTTTTTCACTTTTTGTATCTCCAGCCGCATCTCACGCACTATCTCAGCTTTCAGGGTGTCCAGGTCGCTGTTGGACAGCGCCAGCGACAGACCATCGCCATTGACCTGCTAAGCGCGACGAGGGTCATTATCGTTAGTTTAACAAATATATAAAAATCAACTCACCTTGAGAATGGTCTCCTCGCTGGCGCTGCCGAAACGCTTGCGCATGGGACGCGGCGATTCGCCACCGCTGTTCGTTGTGTTGTTACCGCTGCCGCCACTGCCGTTGGCTCCGCCTTGTGCACTTGACGTGGTGTTGCTGCCGCCGCCACTGCTCAATTTGTGGGGCAACGTATTTGACTTTTCCCACGGCCTTTGTTTAACTTCTGGCTCAGGATCGGGCTGCACAGTGTCGAAAAGTAGTAACAAATAACCCAATATAGAAATTGTCAAATATACACAACTCACCTCCTTTTTCTCGGCCTGCGCACGACGCCGAGCGAGCGTCTTGGCCATCTCGTCCATCATGGAGGCCATGCCATTGGAGCTACGTCCAATGGTTCCATAGTTACCGCTGCCGCCGCTGGAGGTGCTGCTGCCGCTATTTTCGGGAGCGGCTGTCGTGGACTGAAAACAATCAGCAGAGCAGAAATCGATTAGCCAATGTGGTTCATTCTAATTGCACAGCACTAACGTACCTTGTTCTTTTTTAGTTTGAACTGCTGCAGCTGCGAGGCCAACGAGCCCATAAGATCGGCTTGCGGATCATCCTTCTTACCTGCGGCACCGGCACCCACAGGAGGCGGTGGTGGCGGCGGTGGTGCTCCAGGACCGCCTGATCCACCTGATGCGCCCCCCTGAGCCGGTGGCGCAGGCGGTGCCGGTGGCTGTGGTGGCGCTGGAGCTCCATTAAACATCTGTGGCGGGGCCGGCGGTGCACCACCGAATGTAGGTGGCGGTGGTGGTGGCGCCGGCGCAGCCACCTGCCCTGGACCCCCGCCTGTGCTGCTCATGCGATTGAGCGGCGGCGGCATTGGCACACCACCGCCCTGTTGCTGCATCATAGGTGGTGCCAGCGGAACTTGCCCATAAGGATTCTCCGTCTGCTGCTGCTGCTGGCCATTGTGCTGGACATACCCAGGAGCGGGCATACCCGGCGCCAGCGGTGGCTGAGGTATCAACTGCTGCTGACTGGTGTAAACGACACTATTCGAGCTGGCCGAACTCGGTATATGGGCTGGCTGCGTGGACCCATATATGGGTCCGACCCCATTCTGATGCACCGGCGGCATCGGTGGCTGTGGCTGTGTCGGGTATTGATGTAGATTGAGATTGGGATTAGAGTTTGAGAGCACATAATGGGGCTGCTGGTACTGCTGGCGGGTGGTTGTTGTGGTGGTAACGGTAACGGTAGCGATGGTGGTGGTGGTGGTGTTGGTTGTTTTGGTGGTAGTGGGTTCGGTTTAGTTTTTGGGGAAATTTCAAGCCAATTGCGGACGTGCGAATGTTTGGAATGAAATGAAACAGAAAGGTAAAAGTAGCAACATAAGCGGACCTCATCAAGCGGACCTGGCTGAACGGTACAAGCCCAAGTCGACCAAACCTACCTGTGGGGGCGCATAGCCGGCTTGCACCATCTGTGGCTGCTGCTGCTGCGTATTATAGACGGGCTGCTGTTGCTGTTGGTACTGTTGCTGCTGTTGCTGCTGCTGCTGTTGCTGCTGCTGTGTCTGACCGGGTGCAGGAGGAATTTGCATCTGTGGATTACCCTGCTGCGGCAGGCCATTGGACGTTGGCCCGTTTGAAGTGGGTCCGTAGTGCGAGCCTGGCTGTGTTGCCAATTGCTGTTGTTGCTGCGGCTGCGGCGCCGGCGGTGCGCTAAGGGAATTCCTTTTTGTGAGCAATTTGTGATGATTCGGCAGTTCGATTCGAAGATCGATTCAATGTATGTGTGTGTTAGAGAGCATGAAGTGTTAGGTATCGAGAATCGAGTATCGAGTACGACGACAACAAACAGAACGATGTGCATGTTACAGGAAAGCATGTGTGTGTTTGTGTGAGTGTGTGAAAGAGAGAAGAAAAATGAACGAAATCAAAAGATATGTCGACTGATTGATTGATAGATGACCAGTGTTGCCAATTGCCGTTCCAAAAAGAAGCTGAATTTAATGTTTAATTGCAGCTAAATTACCGTCCTCGGCAAAAATAGTTTTGCTAGATCTTGTCATTAAGATGCCAAAAAAAGGCTAAATTAGTTTAAAAATTTAGCTGCGACTTGTGAAATTAATCAAATATAGCTAGATAAAGCTAAATTGGCAACACTGTTGATGAGATGAGTGCCCTGGAACTGAAACTGTGATCATGGACCCACCTGCTGGTGCGATGATGTCCCTGCGGCGTTGGCGGACTCTGCGGTATGTTGTTCTGATTTGTCTGCGATGTTGGCGTTTGGGCCGACGGTGTTATGTGGCCGCCCATACCGTTGTTCTGTCGCAAAATTGCCGCATCTTCGCTGGTCATCGTACGGTAGCCCATATCCTCCTCGTATCCATTGCCATTTGTAGGCTGGCCGGCAGGATTGTTGACCACGCGACCACTCAGCACCTGACCACAAGCCGTTGGCGAAAGAGAATGACACAGTTAAGCATTGTTTACGGCAAGAAACAGGAGAGAAACCGACACTTACCTCCAGGGCGTGCATCATGGCCCGAGCAAAGTTCTCCGCGTCGCTCTGGCTGGAAAAGTTAAGACCGTATACATACTTGGAGTCGCGCCACTGATGAAACGTGGCCGTAGCCTGATTATATTTGAGACCCTTAAGTATAGAGCAGTTGATGACCACCTCATGGTCTTGCAGCTTGCGTCCCACCACTCGAAATGTGTTATTCTGCTGGTGATGATAGATTTGCACCTTGCTCAATCCTGACGAGCTGCCCGATGGCACCCACTTTTTCTGGTTGTCATCGTAGACCATCACAGAGGCGCGGGCGCCAATAATGCTTTGCTCACTGCAAACAAATAAAGAAAAAATACGCAAGACTAATTATTTAAGGGAGCCCAGGAAACCATTAAGATTCTTAGAGCACTAGATTAATGTATCCAAAACGAAAATTGCACCACAATCAGAAAAGCATTAGATGATTTATTCAAAGTGCAACTAACATAGACTTGACAATCCGACCACCACACCTCTGGTTTATTCTGTTTCTATTTACGTCTCGGCTTTCACAAAGTTTCACACGGTTGAACTGAAGTGCAGTGATCTCTCTGGATGAAGCTGTAGCTGGGACTGGACAGGAAGCGCTTGGCGTTCATTGTAAAGCCTCTATTCCACTGAGAAAACTGCACACCTGTCATGCAGTTGTCATTGCCGCCGCCGATTAAATAGTTCTAATGAACCTTTACGCAACCTTTAACATATTTTTTGCAGCGCATTGACAATTAAACCGGGAAAACTAAACACGATGCCATAGAAGAGTTTCAAATATGCTGCAAGCATGACGTTGAAGGCAAGAACATGGATCTCAGTCTCTGCAACGAGTTGCAAGAGTTAATGACAGCCTCAACTGAAACAAAAACAAAACGAGTTACGATCGCCGTCTTTTTGCTCTGTCTAGAGCTGGCTTCAGTATTCTGGCAGCCAGCAAAACTTGGCCTGTCTAAAAGTTGACTTGTTTTGCACTTAAATGGAGCCCGATATCAAGCGCTATGCGCGAGGGAAGTGAGGAAAATGGCCGAGAAGCAAGTCCACAGCTGTGCGGCCTTATATAACAAACGTACTGTGTTGGGGTAGTTGGTCATTTACGGCATACGATGATGTGATTCGTGGAACGAAAGTGAAGTTTATCTATGAGATACGTGTAATTTGTTAGATACCAACAGGGACGAGACGCGGATTATCTTACTCTCTCATACTGGCTGGCATTCCCCAACGATTTACAGGCTCCGGCACCGAGTGCGTCGCTCCAAATGAACAGCAAGAAAGTGGGAGGTTTACTCAGTGATTGGAAATGAGCATGTGGTCAGGTAATGAGATTAATGCAAATTACATTCCATTCATGTGGGTCGTTTAAAGACTTCATTACGGCGGACGCAGGTGAAATTTTGTGTTTATATTTCGTTTTGAGCTCGAGTTGTGGATTAATTCGTGCGTTAAGTTTAATGCACATTTCCAGCACGAAAGCAATTTTCTTTATAGGTTTAAATTTTCGCTCAATTATATACAGTTACGAGCACATTTGTAGCAGGTCGACACGGGAAAGCCCTCTGCGATCCAAATTTAACTTTGGATATACGCAGAAAATCTGAACTTTGCCTGTGATACGACGGGATGGGCAAGGGAAATATGTAATGGAAAATATTTAGAAATTGGATCACGTTTTAAGATCTGTAACCTGTAGAAAAAGGACGTTCAAATTGAAAAACTGATCTCAGAGAAGAATGAAAAATAATATGAAAAGAAGAACATACGTTAAACTTGTTGGGCCCCCAATTAATTTATATTTGACCGAATTATGGCGACGTTGAGGGATGCGTTGTACGTGTTGCTGTTGCTGTTGTTGCTGCTGTTGCTGTTGTTGTTGTTGTTGTGTTTGGTGGTTTTGTTGTTGCAGTAGCAAATAATGATGAATGTTGCTATAGAGATGCTGATTTGCGGCTGTTGTTGTTGTTGAACGTGGCGCTCTAATTGAGAACGACATAGAGCTGGTCAGTCTGGACGGAGCAAAAGCAGGGACAGCGGAGCAATTGGATGTGGAAGCTGGGTCAGCGTTAGCTGATATCGGGTTGGTCACTGAACGAGACTGGGACGGGAGCGGGGACTGGGGCAGAGCTACGCACTTGCGTAAAGTAGAAAATATAGCAGTCGATGTGGATAAAGTGTGGGCAGGGACAGGGACAGGGGCAGATACTGTGGGAGTGGCTGGGCTAGCTATCAAGACAGAGTTTGTGGTCGCGGTGGATAATGATGTTGATGTTGATGTTGATGATGATAATGATGCATCGACATGTCTGCTGTGCATTGCACCAACATCTTCGCCCGTCGGTACGTACAAGGACTGGTCATTGACTACCGATTGTGTCCATGTGGGCGCCTCATAGATGGGCGTGGGCGTGCCATGGGCCATGGGCAACTGCAACACAAGTTGCTCATGCTCATGATAGGCCGTGGCACTGCGCTGGCGCAACAAAAGATCCTGCTGGTAATGATGGTACATGGGATGGCGATAGTCCAGCTGATCCAGTTCCTGCAGCTCCCGAACGCTGTAGTAATCCCTGCCAGCCGCCGGCAGACTTCGGCCCTTGGGCGATGCCCTATTGTAAAGACTTTGGCTGCGCTTGATCAGCAGATCGGGATCCGGTTGTTCCTCGTTTGCCTGGAACTCGCACATGGCCAGCTTTGCATTGGCGGACTGATGATAGGCCAGAATGGGTCCAGCTACTGCGACACTAGCATTGGACTTCTTGCTCGTAAACGAGGTTTTGGCATAGAGTTTCTTCATGGCCATTAAGTAATAGCAAACATTTGCACACAAACACGGTTCCTCACACAAGCGTTCGGTCACACGATCACAGCACTCAATAAATAAATGGAATTGATGTTTGTCTAGGTTCGCTTCGTTCTCAAACTATCGTATGTGCAGCCGTGGCTGGTGCTTGCGGCTGATCGTAATCGAACCTCAATTGAGACTGAACGCGCCAAACAAGTCTCGGCCTGAACTTGGCCCCAGAAAGAGAGAGAGAAACAGAGAGCGTGGAGTCTGCCAAGCCACTCACAGAACGGCCACTCGACTCGCGGTGAGCCGAAGATGAAAGAGCAACAAGAAAAGAGCAGACAGCGAGAGCGCGCAGGGCAGAGCGAATCGACGATCACCGATCACGGCCGAGAGTCTGTGTAATTACACTTGCCAGACAATAAAATAATGAGATGTGCTACTGAGATCCATCCGTAGTCTAGCCGGCCCATAGATCCCTTAATATTGTTTGGTCTTCTCTTCAGTATTATTCGGTTCCCACTTGACGATGCAATTAAAATCCCGCTCACATCGCATCGCATCGCAGCTTAAGCTCAGCTCTAGACAGCCTTCCTCCCTTCCCCAGTTGCCCATTCTGTCAGATAGTCTAGTCGCTCAGATCAGTCAGTAGATCAGTCCGTCCTTCTCTCTGCGATAATTACTTAAGAAACGAGCTCAATAATTTATATTTCCCCCCGAGCGACTATAAAGTTCTTTTTTCTTTTCAGCTGTTTTGTTGAGGCGGCAAAGCAGTAAGTAGGAAGCAAGTTGGCAGGAGGAGATTGGGGGTAATTCACAGCTTGTGGCATGCCATGAAAAATTCATACAAATACAAAAACATATACGTAGTAAGTCTGTCTCGCTGCCGAGCTATAGAGCTGCCTGCGGTTGAGTAACTGAATCAGTTTGAATTTTTTGTTCCACAACAATTCTTAAGCGTACATTTCCAATTAACATGGTATTTATCTATTTAGAATGTTGTTGCTCTTAGAGCTCGTTATAATGCGCGCGTCTGGTCTTTAAAGCTGTGTGTGATTTTTGTATGATTTCAGCTACGATTATTCTGCGGCTTAATGGCTTTGTAAAAACGGGCTAGGCCTGGCAGGCCACAACTCGCACTCGTGCTCGTACTCGAATTTAACACTCTATAGATCAAGCCGTGGCTTAAATGATTTGGCAATTTTTCGGCTATAGCGTCTTTATTAGTTTATAAAAGGGCTACACGGCGAACATGGCAACAGATGTAGGAATGTAAACTCTTGCTGAAATCATTCAATACTTTTCCAATCCTCCAGCATCAAACAGATTTGATTTAGTCTCGAATTTGTTTCTCTTTATCGTGCTTTACTCTTTACATATTTGATTCAAATAGCTCCCGAGTTACCTATTCCAAAAAGTATAAGCAAATGATTCAGCAATGCGACTCACTATGTCGGTCGTCGCTCTTGAACTGTTTCTATTTTGGAAGCATTACTCAACTATGAGATAAAAATGCACTGGCTGAGTGAATACGTTGCAATTAGACCGGAATTCAAGGGCTTTAGGGAGATCTGTGCACTTCAAATCAATTAAACAATTAAAGTAACCCCGAACTTTCAAGAGCTGCACAGTCATTTTCTCAGTACATCATTGAGAGAGATCGAAGCGATATATTCTACTTTGGGGCATATCCCACCTTTAATTGCAAATTCCACTGCGGAGAGTGTACTGTAATGGGCTAAGCTAAACTGGGCAAACAGAGCTGAACCAAAAGCTGAGGGCCCAGTTTAAAGCGTGCCGAATTTCCGCGGAGACTACACGGCAACGGCAATAAATGATGACACACCCAGAAAATGAGCCCCAAATTGACTGCGTTTTTGCTTATGAATCAGTTATCAAGCAGAACGGGGACAAATGCCCTGACTAAGCACACAGTCCGACTTGGCAGGAAGCCACCGGATGTGCCACTCCCCGGTCGCGTAAACGTCATTTGGCTAAACAAATTATGGGTATTAAAATAGATAACTCCAGGCCTCTAAGGGCTGGGCCCCACATAGTTTCGCTGACCTATAAACTTTTGGTAGCTTTAATGTAGGCAGGTATTCCGTAGTGAAATTGTACCGGCCCTAGTTGGACACATGCCAATTGAAAAGTCGCTAGCAGCATCAATATCGTCAATTGGGTTAACCAATGACAGTTAGAATGACAGCGAGAGTGTCATAATTGAAATGTCCTTGAATGGAATCGAACGTCGTGGCGTCTGATAAATTACAATAACTTTGCGACAATGTAATATATCTTTAAATATATACACATTTATAAATATACATAAGATGAAATCAAACTTGAAATTCGATGTGGCACTTACGTCATTTCGTTTTTATTTGTTTTTGTTTGTTTTTGTTACTGTTGCTTAAGAGGAAACCGGGCGGACTTTTGATGTATGGAGCGGGGTTAGTTGTGCTTCGCTTGGCTTCCACCAGGTGGTGCTCGTCTCCTCGCTTTTTCTCGTTAATTATATTTATGATATCTGTAAATGTATTAAAACAGAATATCCCGGTTAAACGTTCAACTGTACGACACTTTTTAAAGAAGAGATGTCCATAAACACAGTTTTATGCCTGAGCCTAGGTAACAAATCGATGAAATGAGACCTTGAGATTAAAGCTAGCCCCATGAATTAGCTAAAGTAACCGTCGAATGACAGCAAACGAAAGTAGCTGCAGATAATAATAATAATATTAGCGAAAACCAAGCCATGCTAATACAAACCGCAGAGACTTAATTTAAATACAACCGTCGATAGACAATGAGGCTTATTTACTTTATCTTTCTTTTAAACACGAAAATATCTTTATAAACTGTGGCGAGAATAATGAAGACAACAGATAGCTAAGCTCATTTGCATTAGAAATGCAAGCAGCGTCCCTTGTCTAATGAATACGGTCAATAAATAATTCTAAAGACCTAACTAGGCAAAACCACCGAATTGCTTCGGGGCCGTACAACGCATAAATGCAGCCAGAGCTACGCGAAATTTGTGTCACGCTCCTAAAAAGGTTTTTGACCCAGTTTTGTACGTCGCCTCCTCCACCGACATAGAGCATGGAGCATTGTTTGCGTCATAGTTAGCTAATAACCTGCCCTTAGCGCGACTTTGTAATCGTTATGCGGGCTCGTTACTCCAACGTCCGCTTTGTTGCCGGAAGTGTTCAGAGAGCGCAAAATTCATTGAGTATAGTTTATCACAGCGACCACATTTGCGATGTAATTATCAACTACTTCTGGCCTGTAAACTCATTCTCTGTCTGTAAGTTATTAGGCGACAAATCGACTTACTCGTTCGGTCTAGTGAGAGAAATCTCCAAAAATAGCTTTGTGCTGATTCGAGCAATAATAAAAATGAAACAATTGGCACTCGCACATGTGGGAAATATGATAGCATTTGACGAGTCAATTTTCTTGAATATATGTAATTACATTGTTGGCTAAGCAAACAAATCCCACAAAGCCATTGAAGAGTTCGTTGAGCGTTAAGCGGGATAGAGGCACATGTTCTGCTTCTTTTGCTTTTTTGCGTTTACCAGGATAGATCCTGTCCCGACTCGTGGGCAGTTAAAATGTAAACTTCGGATGAGGGGTTCTACAAACACCCCTTAAAACCAGTCGTAACTTGCTGTCATTGCTCAATTTGCTTACTTTGGGGGGTGGCAAGTAAGCCAAACCGATCGGAAGCAGACAGGCCGGTACACAAACATGAAAACTGTTTGTTTTACGCACTTAACCCGAAGGCAATGCATCCGGCTTCCGGCGCAAGGGTTAGTAGTTCCGAGCTCCAAATACCGTGCTCCCATCTCTAGCCTGTTATTTTTTTCATTGTCATTTTGTCGACAAAATAAACGAAAAACATTTCCAGGAATTTGCATGACTCCTACGTGACGTTCAGAATGATGTCAGTTGGCAAGTCACAACTTCAACCCTATTCCGATACCAGTCACAGTTTTCCGTTTTCTTCTTTGCAAAGGACACCAAATGTTTGCACTCAAAACAAAAACAAATTAATGTGCCGCATTGCACATGGAAATTTCCCGCATTTGTTTTGTGTCTTGGTTGTTCGCGTGACTCGTTGGATTGTCAAATTGACGCGGTATTTGTAATTTGACAGCTTCAAAAGCAAACATTGACACATTAACGCAACTTGCAATTCCACCTCTAACATCATCCCTCTCCAATACTATCCCAAGGAGAGTAATCCGTGTTCATTATCATATTTTAGTCTGTCAATCCAAGCCAACACAACTTCTAATGAGCCCCCGCATAGAGCTCTGTTGCCGCAGCCGTCCATTCGTCTTTTTTAGCACTCGCTTTGGAGCTCAATCTGGCCAAGGCGAATGCGTCGCAGTTGATATGGTCAAGCAGATCGCAAACGGGTTTTCCAAGCAACGCAGGCAGTCACCTTTGCATTTGTCTACCTCTGCTCTCTTGGGTTGGGCAAAAGTTTGCTTTAGTTTGGATTGCGACTGAATTTGGGTCGCTGTCCTGGCTGTGACTTCAGCATTGTGCGCTGTTTACCAAATCGACTTAAGCTGAATTTGCCAAGGCACGAGGCACCCAGCGGCTGCTGCTGCCAAAATCTATAAGGCGAATCATTCAGAAGACTAAAAGACTCCCAGGCATATCAAAATCGGCAGCCAAGCGTCAAGCCTTTTGCATTTTGCCATGGCTTCTCACGGCTTCTCAGCTCAGCTGCTAACAAACTATGTTTGCATCTACAAGCAATTAATTTGTTGTAATCCAGTCTGAACTTTGCCTACATTTGTCTTGAGATTGTGGGCATTGTTAGGCTAGGCCGGGGGGCTACCATATTGCTTTCGCAAATCGACCCAAGATGAATCTAAAATCAATCGACTGAAACACACATATTTAAAATCTGGTATTTATCGCTTTAGCAGTTATGATTGTACACAATTTTTATGAGCTGTTGTAGTTGTCATTTTGCCTCAATGGTGAACAGCGCATCAATTTAATGAAGCGATGCAACTCGAACCGAAAAAATTTGAGTAACTATTATATAATGCTAATAACAAATAACAAATACCAAAAATGAAATGAAATAGGGCGCAACAAAAGACGAAAAATATCTATTATTACATTACACACAACAATGGGCTTCGGCCTAGACTTTTCCCTCAGCCGAACTGCCACTTCTAAGCCGCTCGAGTTGATTCCAGCACAGTGCAGACAGCCCACAAAGTTCAAGTGAGAAGCGGACATATCATAATCATAATATAATCAGCTAGCACCTAGAAAGAGGGTAGAAATCAACGAAGTATGGAAATGTGCAGCAGCGACAAACATCAATTTAGCGCAAAATAACAATAATAACCATAACAGAAAAAGCTTGCACGAATGTCAAATACCCAGTAACGAAAAAATAATTCGATTCACTTAAATCTATTTCCTACCATTTTACTAATTCATCACTGTTTACAAACTACAAGCATTTGTTAATGTTTGTCTTAGATATTGGGGAGCACATCACTCCCAAAAATCCTGGCACCTTGGTAACGTTGCATCAAGTGTCGCCAACTGAGCTTTGTGTGCGTGTGTGTGTGTGTGTGTGTAAGCAGAAGTATTTGGATGCAATCAAAACGAAAAGAAAACTTTGCCGTCACCTTTTAGTTGGGAAAAACAAAAAGCAACCCGCCGCTTGGCTGTAAATTGTCTGATTCAGCACCAGTCACAGCAACCGTCCCAGACCGAGCGGAAGCACTTCAAGTGCTTGCAATTCCTCTTTGAGCATAGTCAGTGCGGAGACGGAATGGAGACTACAGGGAGGAGGTACAGGAGCCCTACAGCTATTGACTTCATATCAACTTTGGTCACTGTGGCAGTTCAATTTAATACTTCTTCCCACTTCGAGTTTTTTTTTATTTAATCAGCGTATGTGGCTCTTCCCGTTTCAACTGACGGTGCCGAGCGGCAATGTCAATGGAATGGAGAGATAAAAATGAGAATAAACATTTTAATTTTAATATGATGTATTTTTGTTTTTAAACTACACTTTCGCAATTGCCTCTTTCCATTTACGCAAGAAAAAAGGTATTTTAGAATATGAATTCCAAGCAACGTATTTCTAGCCACGTTGATTATTTGATTTTTAAATAACAAATATCAATCTTTACTTGGAATTTTATATTATATATTGATATATATTATCGTTATAATTCAACTTAAACTTGCAAGATATCTGAGTGCTGTATTTAACTGCCGCTGCGAATAGCCGAGCGTTAGACCGTAACGTTAGTACAAAACAAAAAAAAAACACCAAGAGAGGAGGAGGTAATTTAGTAAAAGAATCAGCCGGAACAGAGCAGCAACTTCGGCAAATGTCTATGTTCGAGTCTGTTTGTTGTGGTAAAATTTCTAGGCCGTAAAAAATGGTTTAACAGCGCGCCAATTGCTTTAGAAATATAACTTGTTAAAGGCGGAGTTGTATAGTACATATGTAGATATACACATTTATATAATAAATGGAACACAACAGGTATTTGAAGAGACTCGCTTGCTCTGCAATGCTCTTGACCGTATCTATTTTATAAAATACTTACTTTGGACTGGAAAAACGTAACAATTACATGTGTATATATTTGCATATATACAATAACTAGATTAAAAGCTCTAATAACAAGCAAAGTAGAGTGGAGATTTCATTTAACTTTTTGATAGTATCATTTGCTTTAAATGTGTATACTACTCGAATAAAGCTGACAAAACTTTTTATATATATTACATATTCCTGCTGAATTTCGCTAAGTGCATTGCTCAGCGAGTGGAGTCCGCTGCTTTTTTAACTCGAATTTCACTGCATTTATTTTGCATTTTTCCGCATGTAGGCGCGTGTTTGATTCTGTGTATATTGCTTAGGATTGTGAATGATAATTTTCGTTCATTTAATGTGCACTGTTTGTTGGTACTCGAGCCAATGCAATGGCCTCCAATCCAAAGCCAAAGCCAAAGCTATAACAGCCAAGACAGTGGAAAGAAACGCCAGAAAAGCTGCCGCTTAAGCGAATTTCATTCTCCGTTCTGCTTATCTGTGCAGTTCGTATATTTGTATCTACAATTTATGCCATTTGAGCGGTATATTTATCACGCATATGAATATATTATACACTCTCAGGCCCATCGGTTTTCATGTGCATAGTCCATAATCTACGATGCTTTCCTCTGCGGGTAATGCGCATTAAAAAGGAAACAGCTTTTTCTCCGATATTTCACAGACAGCACAATTGCGCTTGATGTGGAGCTATTGCTTTGTTCGGCGAAGAAATTCTCAAACCGAAACGGGATTATCTGACCATTAGCATTAGCATTAGCTAATTGCTGCCTAAAAAATATCCGAGCTGACATTCCATTTGGAAAACTTACATAAAAATCCCAGTGCACGTTTAAATTGCAAATGAAATACAAGAAGAAAACCCCCTTTCTTTCAGCAAAACCAAAGCGAATCAATAATAAACAAATTATTAAATAAACAAATTTAAAATAAGGCAGCGAAAAATTATTTAGCTGATATTGTATGTATGTAGGTAAGAGTCATATAAGGTATGAGCTCCCATAAAAATCAAAACACGTTTCATGCATCCGATGGGCAGAGACGAAGACGGGCAGGCCCAAGAAGACTCATGAATTCCAATGAATTATGCAGGTGACGATGGCGCACCATAAAATTGATTATAAGTATACATTGTTTACAGTTTAAGGGAAATAGCTATGCAGCTGTTCCTATATTTATTATAGTTGTGGCATTAATAAAGTCATTCGACAAAAGTGTCAATATGATCATCTACCGACAAATGGAAGGAGCCCAGCGGTAACAGAGCATCTGACCACCCAGTATAATGTCAGGCAGATTTAAATAAAGAGGCTGGATTTTTTTCTAACCCGCATTGTGAAGCCTCAGCGAAAATAAGTAAGCAGACAACAGGAAATATAGTTTTATTGAATGCTGCGTGGGAGCAGGGTCACACTGGCGAGCAAAGCGAAAAACTTAAATACATTTGCGCGACAGTCAGAGTTCAGTGCATTGATCTGCATTCTGGCTGCTATGACACGCGTTAAAGTTTAGTCACAAAGCAAAACAAGTTGGGGCAAGTTAATGATTCAGAGCAGTCGCCGCTACGAACACATAAACAAAACAGAAATAAAACCAGGGATAAACCACAAGGAGAAGACACGAATACTTGGAAAACTTGTGGCGATTTCTAAGATTTTTTTTATTCAAAGTTTTAGTCATCGTTAAAAATGCCGAAAAGCAAACTGAAAGTGAACACAACTACGAGAAGATGCGTAAATAGGGCGCAAACATACCGAAAAGGGGACGGATGGCTGATAAAAAAAAAAAGAGAAGTATAAACCGCACACATATTTCGATTTGGTTCTTATCTTATCTAGTAGTTGCGTGACTCCAATAGCAGCTGCTGCTGCTGCTGCTTATGACTGGGTGGGCAACGTTGTTTAACTTGTTTATACCATAAATTATTCACAAAAAAAGGGCAGCCATTTGTTAGCAGGAGCCGCTATGCAACACTGGCAAGCAACTACAGCAACAAAAACAACAGCAAAATATAAGTATTTTTGAAATACGAAATCTGGCAACACGAATAAATTCAATTTTGCAAGCGTCAATAACAAATTGCGTACTTTGATTTACTTACTGTATGTTTTTTGTTTTTGTTTCTGAACGGGTTTTGATGTTTGGCTATTTTGTTTTAGTCTATCGGTGTACATGTCGGTGTGTGTGTGTATGCGAGAGAGCTGCGGGTCTTTGGCCCGCTTCATTTGGCAGCGAACGAACAAAAAAAAAAAGAGTGAGTCATGTGGCGACTCCAGTGATGCAACTTGGCTGTCTTTTCGTGGGTGGCAAAGGAAGGGTAGAGAGATATGTGAGGGAGCCCGGATCGTGTCTCTGCGGTGCATTGACATTTAAATGCTGCAAAGAGGAGAATGCAAACCCCACTTTGGCTCGCATAAATTAAAGTTCAAACAAACACGATAAAGATGAAAGAGAAGTATAAATATCAATAGCCCCACCCGCGTCGCCTTGCTCTCTTTATCAGGCTCTCGCCTCTTTCCTCTTACATTCACTCTCAAATTGGCAACGCTGGATATTTGTTTGTTTGGCAACATTTATAAGGAATTGGAGAGTAGTGCACGAGAGAGAGAAAGAGCATATCAATATAAGAGCCTGCGCCCAGCAACACAAAAACAAGCACCAAAAACGAGAACAACAAAAGAGGAAGGCTGCCAACGCGGTGGAGCCGTCGGGGGAAATGCACAAAAACAATTAAAGCTGGCGCAGGACAAATCCAACACACACACACACAAACACGCGACACACACAAAATATAAAATGAATGCAAAAACTGGTTTAGACGCTGCAGACGCGACAGCTGTTAAAGTCTCCAATCGCCCGATGAGTAGGTAGAAAATGGGAAATACGCAAATTTAAATTATTTACCCAAACGGCATAATTATTATTCTGCTATGCACACACTCACAGCCGCATGCGAAAAAGGGCGTGTTGTGTGAAAGAATAAGCAAAAAGGGGAGCAGAAGTGAAGCAGCAGCTATCGACGTCGCTGCCACAGCAGCCGCCGAACTAAAAAGGGAGCACAAAGCGGAAGTCGTGGGCAAAAACATGCGCAGAAAATGCAACGGCCGTCGACAGGGCTAAATTCTGCTCTAGATCTCCGCAGACACAGATTATAAATAAATTTAAAACAAAAACTTACCACATCATTTTCGTTAATTCCACAGTGAAAATGCGTTGGTGTTAGTATCTGCTGCCTAGCAGCTACTCCCTTTTTCCTGCTGTTGCAAGCACGCACACGCACACACTCAAATCGAGTGGCGGCGGGCAAAGACAGCACAAACTAATCGCCGATAAAAGTGCTTGCTGCGTGTCTTTCCAGGGTTTCTTAGTTAAATTTTTTTGTTTTGTTACAACAGGAAAGAAGCCGCAATTTTAATTCAATTTGTTTAGTTTTCGGCAGCACTTTACTCGAACATCACTTACACAAACAAACACACACACGCACACACATTAACGGAGAGCGAAAAACTAAACTCCTTTTCAAGGAGTAGAGACACAATTTTTTCGGCTACTTCGTTTTATACTGCAACTCCGTTTTTTTCGATGCAGTTTTAAAAAGAACTTTGCACGGGTGTTTTGCAAAGATTAATACTGCTTCTGTTCGCCTTGCGATTGCGATTTTGTGACTTTTTGTTCACGACGCGATTAATTCGAATTAATTTTGGTCAAATTGCGACAGCGACAACAACACACCAGCGCCATATTTGATCTGATGTAAAAAGTAATGTACCAGGGCAGCCCTGGTTTAACAGCGACCAAGATATTAACATTTTCTAAAATGTATTAACAGCGAGTTCCTAGCAAATTTGCCGTTACAAGTTTTTATGTATTTTAATCAAAACTATTAATGTTGCATATTGCCTTAAATTGCTATAAATTACTCAAAACATAAATAAAAATATAATATTCCAGTATTTTGCTAGTTTGAGAGAATAATTAGAATTTAACAGCTGCTAACTAGATCCAAATAACACACATGTGTTATTGAACAGCGGCATAACAGGGTATCGCTGTCGAAAAATCGATTTTTCTATGTTATATAAGATTGCGATAAATTTACTTCGCAGGGTAAAATCGATAGTTCGAGTTTATTAAAGCAATAACAGAGTGCACACACTGACCTCGACGGTGACAAACTTAAATTTAGAAGTAAAAGCCCAACACTTTTGTATCCTATAAATGACTACTTTAATTTGTATGCACCGTGTGATTAATATTGTAACATGTTGCTGTATAAAATTAAATTTAAATACTCTGTTGCTTTTATAAATAAATTACATCCTACATTCCAAGAAGGAATCCTTGTCTAGTAGACTGCATCGCGATAGGTCTCCAGGAAGTTTTGCACCAGTCTCGGCATCTCCGGAGCCCGACATAAATACTTGTGGCCGTAGCCATGACTCCCGTCGAAACGATGAAACTCAACTGGTCCCCAGGAGCGACTGCGCGTATCAAGTGCATTGCGGTAGAGTCGATAGCCCAAATGAAAAGGCACCACAACATCGTCCTCAGCGTGCACAATCATGATGGGTTGAGGAAACTTGGCCACATGCTTGTCCGACTCAAAGCGCAGTCTGTTACTATACATTGGGTCCGAGATCGTAAAGTCATACCAGGGCAGATGTCGAAAGGGTCGCGAGAACGGATGCAGCCGAATCTCGTCACGAATGTTTGTAAATGGACTTTCCAGTATGACGCCGCGCGGACCGCGCTCCTTTAAACTCGCCAGCTTGGCGCACATGTGGGTGGCCACACCGGTGCCCAGGGAATGACCCCATATGAAAATCGGATTTGATGTCAAATTCGCAATGTATTCAAAAACCATCATTGCATCACGCACCACGCCATCCTCTGTGGGCGGCACAGGATCCGAGTCCGCGTAGCCGCGATAGTCGAATGAAAAGACATGATAGTTCAGTTGCCGTAGGAGCTTGTATACCTCGGAACGATGACCGCTGCCCCTGGTAGCAGTGTTGCCATGCAAATAGAGGACCACGCTGCCGCCCGGCACGCGTAGTAAACGCTCATAAAATAGCTGTTCATTCTCAGGGACAATCACCGGAAATTCAGCTCGCAGCGCAGGTGCCAATCGCTCTAGCTCCTCATTGTTGCCGGCGATGTTGCTGGGCAGGGACAACTGCTCGTGCAACGCAGCTGATGCCGCATCCTCCTCATAGGCCGCCTCCACATGCAGCTCTCGCCTAAATCGGCGCACTGTGTTCTTGGGCAGCACGTGCCAGACACCAATGCGTACGCCGTCATCGTCTTCGTCATGATCCTTAACGGTGATATAGAAGTTGCGTGTTGCATAAAGTCCAACGCTATCCGGTTTAGTGAGGTCAAGTCCTTTCGGGTAGGTAACTACAAGAAATATTGAATTTCGTATTGGAGCGCACCTCGGAAACTAAGCCGAATCACTTACTGAATGTGAGGAAAAGTATGCCCCGCTGCAATGTCACCGAGGACCGAAAAGCCAGAGGCAGCAGTACGAAGAAGACGAGAAACAGCAGCAGGGCTATCACCAGACAGGGTAGGCCAACTCTGAGGAGTAATCGCATTGTTTACAAATTAATCGTTAGTCCTGTGCAGAGTCATTACAAAGAGTACTTAAACGTAACAACTACAAAAAAAGAAAAACTACACACAAAATGATTTAAATTATATACAAATGTAATTTTGATTCGAGTGGACACAGCAGCTGGAATTCTTGTCAACTTTCTGATACGGCAACTAGAGGAGCTGAAACGGAGCACAGTGAGGTTTGCCATCTCAAGGATCCCGAGCGAGATGCCAAATATTTATGCCACGATGCAAAAAACTTCTTTCAAATTACAAATCAAATGAAAATAATAACAAAAAATATATATGCAGTGTATAAAATCAAACAAATTTTATGTTACATCCATTTAGATATATTTTTAAATGTGTATATTTTGATATGTGTATATTTATATATATATATATATATATATATATATAAACTTTTTTTTATTAATGTAGGGATCGTTGCGATCGAGCATAAATACTTACAGCCCAGTCAGCCAACTAATAAGGATCGTTCCGGGAATGATCGTTGCATAGAAAACTAAATTTAAACAACTATGAAGCTCGTACATTGCGGTTGACGAGAACTTCCCGCGATTACGATTATTTAAAATTGGTATGATTGTACGATCGAGCCTTTGGTTAATTTTAGCAGAGCGGTATAAAAATTGGGGCTTGGTTTTGTTTTTCTGTACAAAATATTTGTATTCTGTGTGAGATTCACGGATTTTTCTTTTACAAACGTACTAAACGTCTAGCCGAAAATAGGGAAGAGAATAAACAAAGTTACTTGATTATTAGCTTATTATACATACAAATTAAATAAATTAAAGCATGCAAAAGGCCATACTAGCATCCAACTGAGAAATATCCCAAGCCAAAAAAACAAAAAAAAAAAACAATTGACAAATGCACTGTGAAAAACTTTGTACCCTGTTGCTGATTAGGCAGAAGGCGGCTTTAAATAATTATTACGTTTAGTTAAACAGCAGTGCGTGATGTATCGTATTATTTGCCGAACACATAAAGATAATGGAGAATGATAACGTATATGAATCGCTGACCGACCGATCCCGTTATCAGCAACAGACTACACACATAAAAATAAACTAATACAGTTATGACTTATGCAGCCTTAAGGAATTTCGAATTTCTTGAAATCAAAATTCTTTAAAAATATGTTAATTACGCGTTAATTATACAAAACACTAGAATTCACCTCTTGAAGAAATGCCGCCTACGAGCAAGGAGCATAACTGCAACAACAACAAGAAGAAAATGAACAAAGCATTTAATTAGAAAGTTTGGATTAACAAAAAACAACACGGTTAGCAAACGATTAATGGAGAGTGGAGAGAGTGCAGACGCAGACTAAACCAAATGCAAGCAATTGAATCATTAGGCAATTAGGTAATTTATATGATTTGACCGATTCTCAAACAATTTTGTAGACTAACAAACTAAAAGGCAACGTTGAGGCCTGTGCGTTTGGCCTTATACGACTGACTGGCCCCAAAACAAAACAAATGCAAAACTATGTTCGCGAGTGAACGCAAGTTTTTCCCGCTCTCTCTCTCTCTCTCTTTCTTTCTCTTTGTTACTCTGTGTCTTACGCCGGCCAGCTGATCATGTGCGCTCTGTGACTTTTCACAGGCATTTATTTTACTTTAACTTGAATTGAATATGAATGGTAAATTGTATATGCACTTGTTAATGCTTCCATTAACGCTAATTGAGTTGATATGTTATGCGACACTTACCGGCGCCTTTGTTGCAGTCTACGTGGCAAATGCTGAAAGTGTAAAGTTGTGTTTCAGTCAAAATATTTTGATGTTTCTCGTCTTGTGCTGTAATCAGCTTTGTTGAGATCTGCAGGAGTACGTTAGTAACTTGTAAGTAAAAGTATTTATCAGACATATATGCCCTATTGCTTTTGACTTACGTATGGCCACGATTACTGTTAGTTCTGGCTATATTTTATATAATATATTCAAATACCAAGACGACGACCAATACCAATGTAAATACACTTAACCAGATTGTCACCAAACTCACAAATAGCTTTCTCGTAGGAAGCTTCTTTGGCTTCACTTGATGATAGTTTCAAGTATTAAGAATTATAATCTTTGATTATTTTTTCTTTCAATAAAGAACAACAGTGTGCCAGTGTGTGCACTCCGCTAAACGAACAGCTGGCATTATATATTTCGATAGATTTCTAATCAATAATATTTATTACTTTGTTGTACTCTTTTAAAGTCAACTTTTGAAATTGCGACACTTTTAATTATGAATTTACATTTGGAATGCATAAATAGAATATTTACAACCGACCACAGGGTGGGCTGTCGATTACCGTCCCCAATCGATTAATACTTGTCGTGTGAAAAACAGTATTGAAAAATGTTAAAGTTTTGATGAAACAAGTAAGAGTGCAATTATGAACTAAATGAACGACAATAAGGGACTCAGTTCGTATGTTCAGTTTAGAAAGTCGTTCGATCGAACCTTTTTCGAACAATTCGATACAACTCTAGTTAGCAATTAGTAGAACGCAACGGCAGCGCCGCAACGAGAGAATGAAGAGTTTGGACGAAGTTAAGTCAGAATATCCGCTGCACTGGCAGATCTGGAATGGGAACGTTGAAGAGCTGCAGCAACAATTGCAGACCGAACAGGTTTGTAGTCGGGTGGGTGGTGTGGTCCCCGAATTCTAACGGGGACAGGCATAGGTAGGTGTGCGCTACTAATTGAATTAGTGCCCCAAATGACTCGATTGCAACAATAGAACAACGTTAACAGCTCAACTTTCAGATTGATAAGGAAAAAATCGATCCGCGCGGCCGCACACCTTTAATGTTAGCAGTTCGTCTAGCAAATTTGCAATGCGTTAAGTGCCTTTTAGCTGCCAAGTGCAATGCGACCTACGAACATGCAGGCTGGTCAAGTAAGTCGCATACCCGAGCTGCCCTTTCAACTCCTTATCCCCCTCTATCTCTTTCTGCTGCTGTCACATATATATATATATAGTTGTGCAGGAGGCTGTGTGTACCGGCGATGTGGATATACTGACCGCCATCATTGAAGTACGCGACTTGCAACGTCACGTGCAACGTGTGACGCACGTGCCAAAACTGCTGCAGCATCTGCTGGACGCACCTGACTTCTACATAGAGATGAAGTGGGAGTTCACGTCGTGGGTGCCGTTGATGTCTCGCCTCTGTCCAAGTGATACCTACAAGGTGTACAAGCGTGGTGCTAACGTGCGCATCGACACTACCCTCCTTGGCTTCGACAACAACACCTGGCAGCGCGGCAACCGATCCTACATCTTCAAAGGCGGCAGTGAGTGCAAAGATATGCGATAACTATACACTTCATAATGCCAGCATCGGTTTGTTTGTTTAATAGAGGACACGGCAACAATGATTGAAATTGATCACGATACACACGAGGTGATGGTGGAGCAGATGAGCAGCGATATTGGTGATATTGTGGCCATACCGCCACCGTTGGGCACAGTTCGGGCGCGCCTGGCGGCGCCCGTCATCACCAACAACATCGAAATGGAAAAGATCAGTTTCGAGCGCAACAAATCTGGTATTTGGGGCTGGCGCAGCGAAAAGTCGGAGGTTATCAATGGTTACAACTGTAAGGTGTATGGCGCCAGCAACGTGGAGTTTGTCACAAAGACGCGAATGGACCATCTGAACGAGGAGCAAATCAAGGTTAACTTAAGCGAAAGTACAAATAATTAACAATTAATTCTGATTATTCTCTTTTTGCAGAACAAAACGGCTCGCACGCCTCTGCACAGTTTGTTGGGTATTGCTGACGAGGATTACGTGCCATCAACGGATGTCCCTGCAATCAAAGAGCGCGTAAGTCGCAGACTGTGAAGGCATCCCTCTAGGCATCTAATGGCAACTGCTGATTTCTGATTTATAGACATATTTACCTCGACCCGTCGAGACAGTTCCTGCTGTTGCCTACAGTGAAAATGGCGACCGTGCATCACCCATTCTTCAAGCTGAGAGCAATGGCAGCTCTGCCTGCGGCTCTGGCGCTAGCACGCCTCATGTGGTTATCACACCCGAGGAATACTTTAGTGCTGAGGTTGATCTGCAGGGTCGGGATATTGGCAAGCCAAAGAATTTAAGCACAAAGGTGCAGCGCTTTAAGGCCAATCTTTGGCTGGCAGAAGAGTATCCCATTCGCCTGCAGGAACAAGTGCTTCCCATACTGGACCTCATGTCCACAATGGCCAGCCCGCATGTATCCAAACTGAAAGACTTTATTACAATGCAACTGCCCTCTGGCTTTCCGGTCAAGGTAGAGATACCGCTCTTCCATGTCCTCAACGCCTGCATTACGTTCGGCAATGTGTTCGCCATGACAACGCCGGTGGAGCACGTGACCACACTTCAGGAGCAAGACCGCACTACATGTTTGGTGGACGATCGCTGTTTTGACATACCCAGTCATTATGCCAACCGTGGCGCGGACTCGCGCCGACAAATACCGCTGGACGAAGACGACATGCTGCAGTACGCCATCGAGCAGAGCCTGGCTGAGTCAAGCGGCGCAGTCGGCGCATGTGGCCTAGACAATGAAACTGACAAGGTTGACATCTGGGAGGTGCTACGCGGTCAAAATGCTGTAGGCACTGAGCTGCTGCCTGAGGACGACGAGCAGCTGCAGCGGTGAGCAAATCACATATATTTTTTACTTATACATCCGATTTTAACAAGTGCATCGTAACGTAACGCTAGTAACTCCCACTCCTATTTAAATAAGCGCACTATGCTCTCACCTAACCAACTATATGGGCGCTATTCGCCTTCGCCTTTGCACACTTCTCACCTGGCACCGCCTCCAGAGCGGCAGCAGCGAAACCGCTCTGTCTCGGCGGGCGCGCAGTTCAAGAATGATCTTAGCTACATGAAAAAGATCTTCAAGTAGATTACATTCTTACTTTTCCCCTTGCCGTTTTCCAACCTATTGCTAGCAATCATTTTACCCCTGCTTTTTTTGTGTGTTTCTCTGTTCCGTTCACAGTGTGTTGCACGAGTCGCTTCTTGGAGCCCGTGGCAACGCGAGCGGTTCACCTGTCTCCGAGGATGATGATGACGGCGGCTTTCGGTACATGGACTCTGATCTGGCAATGGCCATGCGTCTTTCGCAGCAGGACCAGCAAAAATACGAGTTGGAGCGCCAGCGTGAGCAAGAGATGATCGAGCAGGCGCTTAAGCTCAGCCTGCAGGAGCACTAGCCATCCTACCATCCATTGAACCAATTAGGTAACCAAATGTAACCAATCAATCAATCAGCAGTCACAAGTCTGTCGTCAATCAAAAGATTCCCCTTTTGTCGATACCAAAATTGGAATAGTTTATATGTAATTATAGTATGTAAAAATTACGCCTATGTTGTAAATTTTTTTTTTAGTTTATGTTGGTTTGTATTGTGATATGTAACTAAACAACATAGCAAGAACAATTTTCTTCTGAACTCTATTCTGCTAAGGAACGCTCTTAAGCTCTCAACTCCGAAACTCGCGCGTTTTTACAATATCCTCATAAATGTATATCACATTGTATGCATATTAAATTCATGTATTAGCTCTTGCTAAATAACTATTAAAGACGAAAACTCCTAGGCGACAAAAAAAAAATGCGTCACGTGCAGAATAGTCATTGCTAACATTGTCAATCTTCGGCTGTCGGGGAAACTTTTCTAACATTCTGATTTATTTATACACATGTGTATATTGATCTAATCTATTAGTTTACTACTAATCAGCATTATCAATATTTTAATACAAGTAAAAATTTTTGTGAAAATTAAAATATACAAATAAAAAAGGAAACTTTATATTAATTACGCCTTACCCAATCGAACAAAATGACAACGAAACCGACTGCGTAAATAAACAATTATATTTTATTCGACCGTATATACAATGTCATCTCTGACTTGGACAGAACTTAACATTAAAAATCTTACAAACTCTTTGGGAACCTCTGTTCGACTAGCCGAAGCTAAAACAAATATGAATTCAAATTCCATATTCATATTCATGGCAGCTATATAATGTATTTACATATACCATTTCGATAATCTCACAATTACGCATGTTATAGCCACTTACTGATGGCTTGATCAGTTGTATTGTTAACTAGATACTTACCAGCTAAAATATAGTAAAAAGGATTAGGCATAAGTACGCCCGCTGTGGAGTCTCGAATCTAGATGTACTTGAAGCATTTCTGCTTGTCGTGCGGAATTCGCGTCTTAAAGAGTATGGAGTCGGCACGATATTGCGTGTTAAGCAACGGTGTGTAGCCAAAGACCTGGCTAAAGAAATTTATGCACTTATGACGCTCCTGAAAATGTGTGTCGTCCTCGCTAAGGGACACCGGACAGCCGGGGCAGCGGAAGGTCCAGCGCGAGGTTACCTTAACGGGCGGACGGCGCGTCAGATGGGAAACGAGAAAATTCATGGCGATATCCTCGCAATTCATATACTCATCCACCTTGTCGCGTATGGCCTGCGGCAGGTGATAGGTGTACAGGAACATATAGTACTTGTGAATGAAGGCGGCGCCCGTGAGCACCATGCTCAGCTCACAACTATAGTTTGAGTTGTAGTGCCACATGTTATTGCTGCTAAGATCCCAGGCGTGGTAGCGACCCGGGAAACCGACGACCCGATCGCGATGCTCTCGCCACACGCGAAAGCCAAATAGAATCTCGTCATGCCGCAAATGGGCGTCGTCATCCACTGAGAGAACTGCTTCTGTTTCAATAACATCGAACGGAAGGAAGCGATTGTTGAGAGAGTTGCGTGGGGCTCGCACCACGGCAACAGGCACACCTATATCAGGCCAGCGTAGGTCATCCAAAGGCGGCTTAGGCGAGTTCCACACGACGACCACTTTATGCAGATATGGCAGTCCGTAGAGGCGACCCAACGAGTCCATTAGCACCTGCTCACGTTCGTAGGTAAGGATAACAATGGTGAATTGTTCGCGCGGGTAATTACCACCCAGTGCTTCACTGAATTCCTTTCCAGCTCCGCCAATCCCTTTGCCAATGGGTCGGAAGCCTGTGTGAGAGCCCATGAACTTCGCCTCGGATGGTAGAGCCGGATCAAAGGGAAGTTGCGGATACAAGAAAAATGGATCCATCCAATCATTCCAAGCTTCTTTTGATTGAATGCGAAAAATTGTATAGTTGCGTCGGAAAGATGGACTCGGATACGGCGGCTCAATTGGGCCCAGGGACTCCTCCGGCTCCGTATCCATTCCCACAGGCGGCTCCGATTTCAGAGGTATAAAAGTGTTATTGAAAACGCTCTGGGCAACAACTGGTGGCACCGGACGTGGCGGTATTCCCAGTCGATCGCGCATACTGGCTATTACAGTGTCCACAGTGGCTTGCACCGAGCTAAGATAGCGTTCCCAAATTAAACGGCCCTGGCGACGTAATTGCAGTAAATCCGCATCCTGGACAGCCCGCAACAAAAAATGCAATTCCGTTATGCGTGCCTTTGGCAGTAAAAGTGCAGCACGGCGCCAGTCAATCGTCTCAGCATATGGCAAGCGCAGTTCATCAGCGCCCAGGATGACAGGAACAGCGCCCGAGCGCAGCGCTTCGTAGAGACGCGCCAACATCAGCGTGGAACTAACGCGCTGGCCCAATGGAGGCAAGATCAGCACATATGTAGAGTCCTTGAGTAGCTGCTTGCGCGAAGAGTCAGAGCCGCAAAGCGTCCAATCGCCTAAGGTATCCGCTTCCTGTTGCTCTGTTGCAGGCACGCATTGGAATTGTAGCTGAAAGTGATCCTGTGTGGCGGTGCGTGACATATCATTGAGATGATCGATAATAAAGTCATCCAGCGACTGGACTGCTAATTGCGGGAATTGTGTCGGTCGCAGCTCCCCCTGGAACGTCAGTAAAAACTTTCGTCGAGCTGGCACCATACTGGCGCATTCCTGCCAGACATCGCCACCTGGAGGGCCCAGAATGGGCGGCACAATCAGATCATAGCCGGGTCGGAACTGATCACGTTCAAAAGAGCTCTGTACGATGATGGCACGCATGGTATTCTGCTGAAGCAGCGGATTGGTGCGTGCTGAATTTAAGTCGCGGCGCGCAAGATTCAACAGTACATGATTGCGTCCATCGCCTCCCCAATATGGCAGCTGGTACAGCTTTTGCATATCGATGGGCGAGCTTACGGCGTCATTTGCGGCTGTCGAATGCTGCGGCTGGTGTGCGACCTCTTGTGCTGCATAGCGGTTGTTGCGCAGAAGATCTTGCTCTAAAAGAGCTTCACCCACTAGTACAAGGTAAATACAGGCCAGTTTGGGATCTCGCACGATGTGCGCATTGTAGCCTAAAGTTTGTTTTAGAGTGGTCTTCAAAAAGCCATCGATGTCGTAACCCGCACGTTGCACGTTGTAAACGTCTGGATCGTAAAGGTAGACTGGAAAACCGGAGGTAAGACTGCAGCGCGAATGATCAAAGCAATTGTGCATCTCACAGACAGCTGCAATGCCTTTGCTGACTGCGTTCATCTTGCGCGGAAGAGAGCTGGGTAGTAGTGTGCGTGGCAAGGCTAATTCTGGAGTGTTGCGTTGAACGGCTTCCTGTTGCGCCACCTGAGCCTGCTCCACAGAGATTTTCAGACGCTCAAGTTCAGTCTGTTCCCGTAACAGCTCCTGCTTCAGTTCCTCGATCTTCTGGTTGTACTGGCTGATGTCCGATTGAAGTTTTTGACGACGAGATTCTAGTTCACGCAGCTCCACAGATACGGTGCTCTAAAACGGGTGCACACAATTTAAAATATGTATGAGCCTCTCTCTGCCGAATTCCTTCTACCTTAATTCTCAGCATTTCTTCAATGCGCATCTTCAGATCGCTCGCCCGCATGGCACTAAAATCCTCATAGGCGTCCAGCAGCGGTCGAGTGCGATGCACATCTGTCGGCGGTGTATCCAGCTCAGCCTGGCACAAAGAATGAATGATTATTATGGATCAGCACAGCATATTTAACTCACATTAAGCAACTTGCGATGCGCTAACAAAGGCAGCAGCACCAATAGAAGCAATATTAGGATCGTAAACTTGTAAAGACGACACTGTCGCATCCAGACAGCGCTCATGCTGTATCTTAGATGCGTTGATGCTGCTGGTGGTATGGATTTTGACAGATTTTTATCCATATCGCTGCAGTCCTGTGATATGCTTTGATAGGCATTGGTGCTATCCAGATCAAAGGATAGCGACATTTTGCTGTTTCCACTTTCAGTTGGAAATTATTAGCTTTGCAAATGCAAATTGTTTGCTTTTATCAAAACATTGCACTAAACATAGTTAAAAGCACTGTCTAAATATATCGAACTCATCGATAATTTTTAACTCGCGATTATTATTCTATCGAGCTATCAGACAAGTATACCAATCTTTACAGCTGATTTTGTTTACATTGCAATGCTATTGTTTTAAATAACAGCCCTGTCTACCTATTAAAAATGTGCGCTAGCAAAATGTCGCTTTTGTTTGTTGTGTTAGAGACGTATGGCCCCTTAATATATTTCATTTCAGCAGGTTTTACATAAATGCATGTGCATGTTTTTGGTGATATTTTCTTTATTTTTTGTGCGACATAAAATATATGGTGGCAAAACACACTATTGCCTCTTGCTCTTCCACCAGCACACACACATATGTACGCATATGTAAATATGTATGCAATTCACCAAGCTTGCTGACAAGAATCCAAAACCGCAACTAAAGCCGAAGCTTTGAAATCAGTCGGCCTGCGTACGCGCGCCTAGCTTGTGGCCATCGTCGTGTTTAGTCTTTTGTGTGTGTGTGTGCTTGATTGTTTATTATGCGTAATTTCGTCTTTGACCGGCGGGAGTTTATCTTAGGCAAAGCGTAAACTAATTAAGCACAGAGTGTTATAATTGATCAAACCCAATGAGAAATAACAAAAAATGATTCAAAGTTGCAAGTGCATTTAGCCGGTCAATAAAAATTCATCCAAAAACTTGCCAAATAACTAACGTTTAGAAAGCACCTCAGCAATAAAAGTGAAAATGGGTAAAGTGCCATAGTAAATATTAGTAATTATATTCCAATGTTGTTAGCTAGAGCATTTCATTTTATATTATAAATAAATAAAATTAGCATATGCATACATAAGTAGCTGTACAAACGTATTTAAATGTATATTTTTCCCATTATCCATTATTTTTACCATCTAAAAATGATTTCTACAATACAATTACGATACATCATGTTGTGTAAGTTATGTCAAAGCATCGTGAGGAGGGGGCTGTTGATAAATGACTCTCTAAAATTCCCGGTATTAAACTTGATTTCCTGGTTTCCACTTATCTTAATTATATAAAAGCTGAATAATCGAGGAACTAAAAAGAATTGCATTTATTTCAACTAAAATTTGGAGTTTTACTTAAGGTAATTTTGAAAAAGAACGCCAATCTAAGTCAGGACCTACCCAATGGGTCTTTCATTTGATTTACTAAAACAAGTAGGCATATTAATGAGAACAGATAAGCAAAATTAAATGCAGTCATCAAAAGCCGTTCTAATCAAAATAAATTAATCGACCAAATCCTTCTGGCATGGCTCCTGGCAGCTCCTTTATTTCACTGCCCGAAGCAGCCCAGACTTATTCATGTTGTGATTGTGTCGTAGATTTCTTTGTCGTTGACCCCAAACAATGCGATGAACACACTTTTGGATTTGGAACACACAGCTTATCGTGTGGGGCCTTATTAGGGGCACATTCAATGCATTGAGAACTGTCGGCTGCGTCTGTGGCTCAGGCTGTGTGTGTGTGTGTGCGTGAGCTTCCGTCCATGCGCTTAAAACCAGTCAGCACCGGGAACCCAGAGGGAGCCGAGGGCGTAACTGAGCGACCTTTGTGCGGCTGCAGCACTGCGGCCCACAATTACCTTGTCTAATGACATCCGTTGAGCGTTTTGGCGGATTCAGGCTCGCCGTGCGACTATCGCTTATAGAAGCCGCAAGAAACTGGCTCACAACGCCGTACGGGTACGGGGGCCATGGGTACGGCTAGGGCTACGGCTACGGCGCTTGGTATTTGTATGGTGGTCAAGTTAGTCCGTTAGCTGGACATGCACTGATGTAGGCGCAGAAAGTCGCATAACTTATTTAAATTCAGTTCGCATTGGCCAAACACACGTTGCAGTTCAGTAGAACAATGCATCTGGAATTACGCCTGTCTTATCAGAAATATGAAATCTGGGGTAAGTTGTTGTTTTAATTAGCACTTAGCCTTAAAAAAAAGACAAGTAAAATGGCGGTGTCTGGAATTTATAGCATATGCAAATGAATTTGTCATGCCGTGCATTTTAAGCATTTGCTCGAGTTGCACCTTCATGGTCTTTAAAAAGAGAGCTGCCGCTGGCGTTCTAACTTCAGTTAGCAGTTAGCCGTAGTTACAGCTCAATACTCGCAGAGGCGGAAAAATGCGTAAGTTTCTAATATGAAAATCGAATTGGGAAATATATTAATACTAGCGGGTAACACCCGGCCTTGCTCGTGGCACGTATGTTATAAAATCAATGTTTTCAAAAAGCTTTGAAAATGATTTTGAAACGATCGGACGGCAATCAAACAACTTTTATGCAAATCGGACAAAACTTAAAATTCACCAAAAAAAATCTTTGAAATGCATTTTCCACCGAAGGGATTTAGATTTTGCGACAAATGTGAAACACGTCTCAAATAATTTTTCTTATAGATCTTTGGAAATAAATTTGAACACAAAACGTCACCCACCAAATCTTCGACCCCCATTTGCACCAAGGAGGGATGGATTTTTCAAAAAGTGTGAAACACCCCTCAAATTAATTTGAATATAGATCTTTGAAAATGAGTTTGGGGCCGATCGGATGGTAAACAAAAAACTTTCATACAACCGTTTTCCGCCAATTTACCACTGTTGCGGGTGGAATTTCCCAAATCGCTGAAATACGTATTCATTATGTTCTTATGTAGAGCATTGAAAATAAGTTTGAAGCAAATCGGACACAACTTAAAACTTCGCACAAAAAATCTTTGAGTCGCATTCCACCCGAAAAGTTTGGATTCTGCGAAAAGTATGAAACACGTCTCAAATGATTTTTCTTATAGATCTCTGGAAACGAATTTGAGAGCGAAACGTCACCCACCAAATCTTTGACCTCCATTTCCACCAAGGAGGAATGGATTTTCATAAAAGTGTGAAACACCCCTCAAATTAATTTGAGCATAGATCTTTGAAAATGAGTTTGGGGCCGATCGGATGGTAAACAAAAAACTTTCATACAACCTTTTTCCGCCAATTTACCACTGTTGCGGGTTGAATTCTCCAAATCGCTGAAATTCGTACTTATTAAGTTCTTATGAAGAGCTTTAAAAATAAGTTTGATGCAAATCGGACACAACTTAAAACGCCGCCCAAAAAATCTTTAAATCGCATTCCTCCCGAAGAAGTTTGAATTCTGCGAAAAGTGAGAAACACGTCTCAAATGATTTTTCATATAGATCACTGGAAATGAATTTGAGCGCGAAACGTCACCCACCAAATCTTTGACCTCCATTTCCATCAAGGAGGAATGGATTTTCCGAAAAGTGCGAAACACCCCTCAAATGAATTTGAACAAAGATCTTTGAAAATAAGTTTGGGGCCGATCGGATGGTAAACAAAAAAGTTACATACAAACGTTTTTCGCGATTTTTCCACACTTGCGAGTGAAATTTCCCGAAACCCCGTCTTAACGTGCACCTACATCACATAAGGTAACTACAGTGAAAATTTCAGCTTCCTAGCTCTTACGGTTTGGGCTGTGCGCTGATCACCAATCAGTCAGTCAGTCAGTCAGTCAGTCAGGACAAACAGTTTTATATATAGAGACCGGAATATTTTCAAAAATCCGTTATAAATTGAAGCCCGCTTTTCAGCGAAGCTTTTTCCAATATACATATCTGTCCTTGTTCACTTACCAGCTGATAAGCATGCAAAAAGATAAATAATACATCAATAACAAATAAAACATACCATAAGTGCAAGCGAAAATCAATTGAATTCGTCTATTTGACCGGAATATTTTCAAAAACCCGTTATCAACTGAAGCCCGCTTCTCAGCGAAGCTTTTTCCAATATATCTGTGCTTTTTCGCTTACCAGCTGATAAGCATGTAAGAAGATAAATAAAAAAAAAGAAGTGCGGCACAACCGACTAATGCCCGCCTTAGTGTACTTTTGGCTGGCAAGCGAGAGAGCAGCAAACGTAGCTCGCATATCCCATCCTCATAACGCTTGTATTATGGGCTTAAAGAGATTGTTTAAATGTTTGTCTGACTATTTAACTATTGTTGTTATTCTTTTACACTATGCGTGGCTTAAGTAATCTAAACAAAATGCTAAATGTGTGGTTACGGCAGTGCTTCTTTTTTCCTTTTTTTAAATATTAATATCACGTTTATTTTGGGTCAGTGTGTAAGAGAGAGGCAAAAAAAAGAGAGGGAGAGCGTTAACTTTTGCGAGTGTGTGGGAGAGCTTGAATGTGCTGAAGAACAGCTGTTCCGGCTACACCTGTTGATATGTTGAAAGCTTACCACGGCTTAGCTCTGATGCATTCTTAATTTGCATTGCTTATTATTTTGTTTAGCTTTTGTTAAGTATACGCCATATGCACACGCGCATTAAATTTTGTACCGTCAATATACATGACCGACTGCTTATGTTTTTAATTACATTGTTGCAAAACCTGACAATTAATATTGGATTCCATTTCGTTTCCGTTACGTTTCGCACACTGATTTTCAACATAACAAATGCAAATGTGAGTACATATTAGACCGTAAGAATTAAACGACACAATGCCAGATAGCTGTGCTTTGAATTAAGTCTTACAATGCGTTGACATTGGCATTGACCAATCGTTTAGCACAGGTACAGTACTTACGAGTATGTATATGGGTAAAAAATATGCCCTCTTTGGCTGCTTTATGTGTTATCCGCAACTGATGTATGTATCTTATCAGGAAGCGGAACGAGAGCCCAAAACAAAAAGTGTTTTTTTTATCTGTGACTGGTCTACATTGCAGTGATAATTGTTTTACTGTTCATTCTCTTTACTTTCAGCTCTTTCACTCTCTTTGCTGGTCATCGGCTTCTGTATTCTAAACTTCACATTAGCTTTGATTATACTAAACAAGGACATTGATACTACGCGAGGCATGCTGTATCCGCGTGAGTCAGAGACGCGAGAGGTGCGTGCCCTGGACGGTATCTGGAACTTTGTGCGCTCGGACGAGGCAAACCCTACGCAGGGTATACGTGATGGTTGGTTCAATGATGACTTGAGCAAAAGCAGGCCAACCATTCCTATGCCAGTGCCGGCATCGTACAACGATATCACAACAGAACAGGCTTTGCGTGACCATGTCGGCACAGTTTGGTACGATCGAAAGTTTTTCGTTCCGCGGTCCTGGGGCCAGCACCAGCGAGTGTGGCTGCGCTTTGGCAGTGTCCATTATGAGGCCTTTGTTGTGAGTAATCACCGAGAAAAAACTGACCCCAATGACTATGTATGGCTTGTCTGCTTTGTCTGCAGTGGATCAACGGCCAGTCGGCCATAAAGCATGAGTTGGGACATTTACCCTTTGAGACGGAAGTCACACATTTGCTTAAATATGGTGCAGAAAATCGCATCACCGTTATGTGTGACAATGCGTTGATACAGACGACGGTGCCGCAGGGAAAAATCTCCGAGGTGGCTAACGATGACGGCGTCACCATCATACAAAGCTACACATTTGACTTCTTCAATTATGCGGGCATCCACCGTTCCGTGCATCTGTACACGACACCCAAAACATTCATAGAGGAGGTGGAGATCAAGACGAATCTGTCCGAAGACAACAGCGGTTAGCATCCGATTCAGACCAAAGTAGAACTATAATATCCGCAGCTTATTTTCAGTGGGCACCGTGAATTACAGCATTACCGTGAATGGCACAGCCGCTAATGAAGCGGACAATGCTCTATATGCACGACTGCAGCTGTACAGCCGGGAGGGCGAACTAGTGGCCAATGCCACCTCTAACAGCAAGCTCTTGGGTTCATTGCAAATTGAGAAAGCTAAGCCCTGGTGGCCGTATCTAATGCATCCTCATCCGGGATACCTATACGAGTTAGAGATCAAACTCTATGCAGCCAAGGAGCAGCTTCTAGATGTCTACCGGTTAAATGTGGGCCTTCGGACGCTTAGTTGGACCAACACTACATTCCTTATTAACGGCAAGCCTATCTATTTTCGCGGCTTTGGGCGCCATGAGGATGCCGATGTGCGTGGGAAGGGCCTGGATAATGCTTTGATGACGCGTGACTTTAATCTGCTGAAGTGGATTGGGGCCAATGCTTACCGCACATCGCATTATCCATACTCGGAAGAGTCAATGCAGTTTGCCGATCAACATGGCATTATGATCATCGACGAATGCCCCAGCGTGGATACAGAGTAATAAATATAATAATTATAACCAAAAATTAACGCTTTCTTACATTTTCTCTCTTACAGAAACTTTAATCAAGCGTTGCTGGACAAACATAAATCCTCTCTGGAGCAGCTAGTACATCGCGATCGAAATCATCCCAGCGTTGTGATGTGGTCCATTGCCAATGAGCCCCGCACAGGACAGCTAAATGCCGACACATATTTCCAGTGAGTAATTAGATTGTACAGTTTTCTTGGTCATTGATTATCCTATGCAGCGTTTCTTTTATAGATTTGTGGCCAACTACACACGATCCTTGGATAGCACGAGGCCAATTACAGCGGCTATCGCAGTGCCCTCGAATGATGACAAGGCGGTAAGTAGCTTATCCAAATTTGAATTACATACTTAGCTATTTTTTCATACAGGGTCGCCACCTAGACATAATAAGCTTTAACCGCTATAACGCCTGGTACAGCAACACTGGTCGCTTGGATATGGTCACACAGCGTGTCATCAATGAAGCAACCGCTTGGAACACAAAATATAACAAGCCTGTTATCATGGCGGAGTATGGCGCCGACACGTTGGAGGGCCTACATCTGGTAAAAGGTAGCCAGCTGTCATCTTTTATAGCTAATGCCCATTTCTTATTACAGCAACCCGCTTTTGTATGGTCTGAAGAGTTCCAGACGCAGGTATTCTCGCAGCATTTTAAGGCTTTCGACACGTTGCGGCGCAAAAAGTGGTTCATTGGCGAGTTCGTGTGGAACTTTGCCGATTTCAAAACGGCTCAATGTGGGTAACAATTGACAGGACCGCCGATATAAGCGTACTAAAAGTTTCGATTTCCCCCAGCTTATACACGAGTCGGAGGAAACAAGAAGGGCGTCTTCACGCGTGCACGTCAGCCCAAAGCGGCGGCTCACCTCCTGCGCCAGCGATATTTTGCTCTCGGCCGCGAGGTGGATCAGTGCAGCTTGCCAAGTGACCTGTTCACCTACATTGCTGATGTGGGTTCCAATATAAGTCATGATTCCAGTGATTTATAAAATAATAATTAGAAGGTTTTCATCTTCGACTGTGGAATACTTAATCTGACAACAACATAACAGTACAATATTATACACATAAGTCCACGCGAAAGAAAAGTATTGTAGATATTTATACTGTTTTTATAATCAATGTTTTACTAAAACTGACCACAAATGCATTTCAGTAGCTACACCTTCTACAATGTTATATTCTTTTTAAAATAAAGAGTTTTCGCCTTTGACTCAAATTAAATTTAAATCATGCCAAAGTGTACTCGACTAGAAGCTTTTCTTTAAGAATATATTATATCTATACTGGTTTTGGTGTGGGCTCTGATCAACTAAAGCTTACATATTTTGGTAATTTTTTAGTAACGTTCATAATAATATTTTGATGAACTTATATGAGGCTGACTGGCTCAAAGTAAATGCTGTTTATTATTTGTTATAACCAACAAATAATAAGGTAAGCCATTTGTAATATGCATGTGTATATTCTCACTCACTCTCCATTACGTTGCTTCACCCGTTTGCTCTCTTACATTTCATTGCTACTCTCTTCCGTCTCTCAATCTCTTTGCCAGTCTCTACTGCTATTAATCTCTATCTCTCTTGTTCTAGCAATTCTCTATCTCTTTTATTTTTCCTATCTAACTAACTTGGCCTCGTTGTTTACATACAAGGAAATTTAATTGAACAAGTGTAATGTTAGTTAGAAATGTTCACCGAGAATCTAAGTCGGGCACAAGTTAAGACTAAAATATCTATGAAATTGCCACACAAATATTTTTTAACAAAACTCCAGAGCTCAGCAGTTTGCTTCATTAAAAAAGTAGCTAACCGAACACCACAAAGTTCACAACAGCTGATTTTTATTGTATTTGATACGTTTATCGATGACAATGTTTTTGTTATCGATAAGGCCAAGGCGGAGAACTGTGCTTAAAACTGCTAAATATAAAATATTGCAATGCTGTTGTCTGTAGGTGTTCGACGGTAGTTAATATTTTCTCCCTTCAACAAAGCGTAAATTTATTTTTGTGTTACAGTCATTGCCAACTAGTAAAATGTTTGTTGTCGCGTAAATACTTTGGTCGAGCATAAATGACCGCAGAGTAATGCGGCGATACGACCGATAGAAGCCAAGTATTTATTAATTGACTCACATATGTACGTTTGTTTCTTTTTGATGCCAATATTAATATTTTTTATTATTTTTAATGAATTTTCATTTTTTCTTTAAATAACAGAATTATAGCGCCATAATGCAAAGAAATACATGCTTTTTGATAACTTTATTGAGCTGTTGCCTCTTGGGTGTAGTCGCATCCTGCCCCAAAGAATTTACGAATCTAGAGGAGTCTACGAGTGCGCATCGAAACATATATACTTACACAAATGTGAAGCCACCGAATCCTACAGTGGGTCTGCTCTATCCGCATGAGTCCAATACGAGAGAAGTGCGCTCTCTGGACGGAATATGGAACCTGCTCAGAAGCAATGCCAGCGATCCGCTACAGGGCATACGGGAAAAATGGTACAAGCAAAACCTCAGAGTGACGAATCACGAAATAACTTTAATGCCTGTACCAGCATCTTACAACGACGTGACCGTAGACCAGCGACTACGCGACCATGTGGGAACAGTTTGGTATGAGCGACATTTTTTTGTACCCAGCCGATGGCGTAAGGATCGCATGCGCGTCTGGCTTCGTTTTGGTAGCATTCACTACGAAGCTATTGTTTGGATCAATGGTCATACCACGTTGCGCCATAGTTTTGGTCATCTGCCGTTCGAAGTGGAGATTGGGAGTTTTGTCAATTACGGCAGCGAGAACCGCATCACAATCATGGTAGACAACCGCCTCAACAATCACACCATTCCTCAAGGTCAAGTGCTTAAGCAAGTTAATGACGATGGATTCGCCTATATACAAACATACACATTCGACTTTTTCAACTACGCCGGCATCCATCGTTCAGTACATCTTTATACAACGCCACCAACTTACATAAGCGACGTGGAACTGAAAACGCAGGTCTCCAGAAATCTAATGGGCCGCATTGATTATCGCTTGTGGCTTGGTAATGCTGAAGCCTTGGATGTGAAGTCAACTCATGTGCTAGTACAATTGCGAGACAAAAATGGCAATGTTGCGGCCCATCAAATAAATCGGGATATTCGCAATGGTACTCTGCTTGTACCAAATGTAAAGCCTTGGTGGCCCTATCTAATGAACCCGGATCCAGGATACATGTACACACTGGAATTCCAGTTGATTGCTGAAGGCGGGACTGAAGCAGAGCCAAATAATGAGCTGTTGGACGCCTATCGAATGCCCGTTGGCATTCGCAACCTCAGCTGGAACGACGACGGCTTGTACCTAAATGACAAGCCGCTTTATTTGCGTGGCTTTGGCAAGCACGAAGACTCGGATGTAAGTTGTGTAAAACCGCACAGTATTCACAGCATGAATACCTTTTTATCTGACGGTGCTTATTACAGATTCGTGGTAAGGGCCTGGACAACGCGCTGCTCACGCGCGACTTTAGTCTACTCCAGTGGGTTGGAGCCAATGCCTACCGCACCTCACATTATCCCTACTCGGAGGAATCCATGCAGTTTGCAGATCAGCATGGAATTATGATCATCGACGAGTGCGCTAGTGTTAATACGGATTTGTTCCAGCCACAGCTGCTGCTTAACCACATGTCTTATTTGGAGCAGCTAATTCATCGCGATCGCAACCACGCTTCTGTGATTGCCTGGTCGATAGCGAATGAGCCGCGCACAAAGAAAAAAGCGGCCGAAGCTTATTTTGGGTAAGTTATTAAAAATCGAATTAATAGAAAGTATTAATTTATATGTTACGACAGCGCATTGGCCAACTATACTCGGGGCATTGCCCAAGGACGTCCTCTAACGGCTGCTAGCAATGTGGATAAGCCTTCTGAGTGCATGATGTCACAATTTTTGGACATAATTGGCTTTAATCGTTACAATGCCTGGTATCACAATGCAGGACGCACCGACATGATTGTGCAACCAATGTACGACGAGGCCAAAAATTGGCGAGATTGGTATCAGAAGCCGGTTATTCTGTTTGAGTATGGCGGTGATACCATTGAAGGATATCACACAGTAAGACGTTAGAGAAACATTTAAGCGAGTTGCGCTTTAATCATTTTCAACATAGTTGCCCGCATTTATCTGGTCGGAGGAATATCAGACGACGCTGTTTTCGAAACATTTCAAGGCATTTGATCGATTGCGTGAGCTTAAATGGTTTATTGGCGAATTTGTCTGGAATTTTGCCGATTTCAAGACAGAGCAAGGTAAGTAACTAATATTTTCCTAACTACTAAATAACTAATCTAACTAATTGTTCGTAGCCTTCACGCGTGTAGGGGGCAATAAAAAGGGCGTTTTCACACGTAATCGGCAACCCAAAGATGTAGCGCATCTGTTACGAAAGCGTTACCACGCACTCGCATTAAAACTGGATAACGCCAGCTTGCCTGCTGATCTTTTCGATTACATTATCGACTGGAATTAGTATACATTCGTCTTAACTTATAATATTCCCCAATAGCATATATGTAGCTGGAGATAAAGTTGATGATTTCAATCTTAAACAGGTTTATAGCACTCTTAGTTAAAGCAGAAAGCCAAATATTTATATGGTTTATTCATTTATATCTTTCATTGCACTGAAAGTAAATTCCAGGAAATATAAAAAGCTTTCGAAATTTTTTGAGTAAATACTTCCTCTAACTAGAGCGAATTAAGTAAATACTGATAAATTTGATAGGCAACCGCAGTACAAATTTAAAGAATTGCCATAAGAGTTTGTTGCTGAAATTATTGTTGATTGCGCCTCGATGGGGGAAGCACAACTCTGATAAAAGCAGCGACAGCATTTATTTAAAATGCAATCACACCAAATACTCAAGCGACAATCAGTATTGAAGTTTACTACTGACAAGATGCAAAGCGCTGTCCTGCTGCTCCCATTGTTGATCTGCCTAGGAGCTTATGGCGATTTGTCTACGCCTCTTGTTACGGTCCATATGGAGGACTATATAGCTCAGAACCAGAGACAATACGACGCCAAGCTTAAGATGTGGGAGGATGAACTGGCTATTTTTCGGAAAACCTATACCAGCGAACTACGATCTATTGCGGTGCATGCCGATCAGCTGGAAGCAAAGCTGGAGGAAACGAAAGCACGTCTAAATCCAATTGAGCTTATCGACTCTTGGCACAAGCAATGCGTGCAAAACTACAGCGCAACAATTCCTTTAATTGCCAATGTGCGAACCGCCCTCAGCAGCTGTGCAAATACGGCGCAAAGCAACCTGAACGGTATCCTAACGAATTCACAGAACACCTTTAACAACCTAAAGAACTTCTACAACAGCAACCTTAAAACATTACTGTCCGACTGCGTGAAGCGAAACCCCAATAGCCAACTGAACTACACAATCTGCGTTATGAGTGCAGTAAGTATGAATGAATAGTGATAAAGTGTTACTCGATAGGTTTACCTATTTTGAATATATTTTGATCATAGGATATATACCAAATGAACTCTCTCTTCTAGATTACTACAACCAATACCCATACTATAAACAACCAGAAGAACTTCAACACTTACATGCAACAGGCAAAGTGCGCTGCTGATATACGCACTACACAGACCTGGGAGTGTGCCTTCACCACGGTCTATAGTACTAGCTCATCCCTGGGGGCATCCATTCGTCTTATCGATGATTGTATTGCCAATAAACTGGCTTGCGCTTCCGTATCCTGCGCTAGTAGTTGCACCAATCATATGGTTATCAGCTTTAAGGAGAACGACTTTCTTAACGCTACCATTAAGAATCCGTTTTATGGATTGGATAGTAAGCTAGGTTGCTTAGAAATGAAGTTTAAATATTAAATCCCAAAAATTTAAATGCAATTTTCCTGCATGCGAAGCTGTAATCACTTGGTCTTCGAGTGAAATATATATTTATAATTTCAGTATATGTCCATATATTTATACACTTGGTCGCAAATTGTTAACTTGCTTAATTTCTAATTAATACAAACGTTTGACAAACAGGTTTCTGTTAATATTGCAAATATCTGTTTTATTATGAGCTCGGGTGGTTTTATAAAAAGTGTTTTGTTGTCCATGATCTCTTGGGCGATTAAATTAAACAGAAGCTGTAATGTTCGGAATCACAACAGATAATATTATGCAACTCAATTTGAAAATCTTTGTGGAGCAACAATATTGTGAATAGAATAACAGGCGATCATGTTTGCGAGCACGTTACCACTCGGTAAGGATTTCTACCTGAACTTGGTGCGGTTATACCTGTTTCTGAAGTATATTTAAAAAACTACCACCAAAATGTCTACTATTTCGTTAAGGTTTCCTCGGGTGTCTCTTTTGTGTGTTCTTAAGAAGGCAAACGCTGGCACTTACCCTCTCTTGAAGTGGTTTCATCGCACTACGTCTTGGTAGTTACTAGGGCAACAGCAGATTCAGAACAAGTGTCTTTACTCAACACACCAGACACTGGCTTACCTGAAACGTCTGCTTTATTTTATGTCTGACAAGTCAACATCCCTATTCAAGATCTTCGTTGACATCCGGTAAACAATTATTATTATGTATTTATTATTATGGCTCAATGGGGATCATCAGGTCACTGTTTTTGGTGATTTTTTTGAAGAATTTCAATCTTGACAATTCAGCAGGCGTGCAGAAAAACTACACCCCTTCCAACTAAGCATGCCAAAGAAAACGGAAGTAAGCATGAGACGCTTGAGACGCGAACAATGCTATAAAAAAATTACAGGAAAAAAAAACTCATTTTCTAAGGGCACCTCCTGCAGATAGGGATCTTTTTTAACATAAAATAGGTTTGTTGCCAGCATCGTACAATGTATCTTGACGTTGCGTGGGAACTTTCAGAGAATAACCTTAAATTCTGAACAGGCGAGCAGACAACATTGAAGAGCTAGAATCTCACGCTGAATTACTTAGAAAGATCCTCGATTTGTTGTTGTATTGGTCGGGTCGTGCGATCGTGGAGGGCTTCGAGTTGCTGTCGAGCTCGCCTGTCTTTACACAATCCAAACACATAATTGTGAGCGTGAGAATTTTTCACGCCCTGTGACATACGCCTGCCAGGCGAGCAGAAGCTGACTTATGCGTGACGGAACTTTCTATGCTGTAATAATAAATAAGACTAGAACGGAATTGTAAATATGAGGCCTGTGAAAATATTTATATCTACCTCATGTATACATAGTTTTTGTTTTTGTCTGTCTGCCTGTTATATTGGCAGACAATTTGCGATCATAAGTAAAAATATAAGCAATGGTAGTTTTTAGGGACACATTCCTTTGCTGTCATTGTTAAATAATCCGGATCACTTTTAAATAAAAGTTGGCGTTGCGTGTGTGCTTAAGCACAAAAAGACCCTGATATTTGTCACGATAATTTCATGTTTTTGAATAGGCACACAGAAGTTGACACAAGCACTCGACAAAAAACAACCACCAAGGGCCTCCAGACGTAGTTGACGATGCATGCGTGGAATTTGTATTGAATTACATTCAAGCGAATATACATATAAGGAAGTCGGTCTTGCTTACCTTTCTGAGTGCCAAGGCCCATTTTTCGTCCCATTGAAACGAACAAAGTCAACAAATTTGGAATATGAAAAATTGTAAGCCCAAAAGAGTTAAAAAGTGTAGCAAAGAAACAGGCAAACAGAATAATTACCAGGTTTTACGTTCACGATTCTGAATGTGAACTATAGAAAGACGAATCAATACCAGCAGCTAGATGCTGTGGACCTGTTCGAAATCAATTAGAAAAGTAAACAAAAAATACATCAATCAACCGTTTCCCATCATCCTAGGTATTAGTGGCCCGGGCGGTAGGTTGAGGATTCAAAATGCAATCAAACCTAACGAATAAACAGGTGCCGAGAATCTTGCCGAAGGTTTAAACATGAGTTGAGATTTTTATGCGTGCTGAAATTTCAGTAGAAAAAAGAATTTGAGACAAACCAGCTTGTTTATAAAACTATAGCCAATTTTCTGCTAGCCTATTCGAATGGACCAGTTTAAAGCTGACATTTTCATTCACTTTGCGGTTTTTTGTGCGAGAAAGTTTTAATTATTTATTCTTCCTTAGTACATATCAGTTGAGAATAAATATAGCAGTTAGTCTTCACAAATCGTTTATAATATTAAATATATGCAAATAATACAAACAGCACTACGGCAGAAACCCTGAATCAATGAAGCGTGACCTCAACGATGAAAGGAATAGGATTACAGCATTGCTAAAATGAGATACGTTTACGATTTTTAAGATCACAACAAGACAATCTGTGAAACTCGTATTTTATTATCCCCAGCAGGTGGCTGGCTCTAAGCCAACAGATAATGAGACATTTGTTTCAAGATTTCAGTGGCTTCTAAGTTATGCAGGCCTGTTAGAAATAGGAACACGAAAACAAACAAAAAACTCACATTTTTTAGTTTTCCACAATGAGGAAAGAGCTCAAGAAAAGATGTTTGTCTGCATCTGCTGGGACAAAAATAGGTTATGGCAGGTAGCAAACTATCTAGAAAAATCTAAGTCGGCCACCCACTTTTATTACTTACTGTGCTCCTGTTAACAATAAATAAGCTAAACAAACAACCAATTTAGGAAATTAAGCACATTTTTGGTCAACAAATTGTAACAGCACTGCAGCAATATACCTTAAAATCAAAATGCGCATCATGAGTAGAAAACATAATATGAGTTAACTATACATACATATGCACATATGTATGCAGCCGAAAATGTTCCAAGATGCCACAATGTAAACTCGAGTAAGTCTCTTGTTGAAAAATCTGTTCGCCTCGGCGAATGTTACACTTGGCTTCACATGAGCAACAATGATTCATTGTGATGCTGCACCCAGTCCACAGCTTGTCATCTCATTTTTATATTTTGTTTGTCTAATTATTGACTTTCATGGGCGCCTGCTATAGCTTAAGGCTGTGGCTTCAAATTTCATAACCGATCTAGCAGTGCCAATATTGGGGTCTCTATCGTTAAGGAATTCGATTTTTGTTAAGCGCGTTGTTTGATTACTTTGGCAAGTATTTAGTTTTTCATAGGAAAAAATCTGGCCTCTGTTAAGCAAAAATTGATTATTTATAAAAACAATTTGTTTGGTTTGACTATCTGATTTGGATCATATTTGTAATAACTAAAGCAAAACATATAAATATTTATAATAGTTATATTTTCTTGTTTGTTTTTAACTTAAAACGTTTATTTATTGAGTAAGATGAAAGCAAATATGTTAGATTCCTAAAAAAACAGTACTTTGGCCGAGGCCGCTCAGCAACCAAGCGTAGCCGTGATCGTCTAGTGGTTAGGACCCCACGTTGTGGCCGTGGTAACCCAGGTTCGAATCCTGGTCACGGCAGTGCTGTAAACGCATTGTCACGGAGCCTGGTTGTACTTTTTGTTACGAAAATAAATGCATTATTTTAATTTCCATCTAAAAACATAAGTCATCAAAGTTGTTTTTTTCACCAACCCAACCACTTATTAAACCTTCATTATTTACAATAGGAAATCACTACAAATGAAACACACCCGCTAAGTACCCACGAAAAAATTTAATAATTGTCAAAGTATGACAAATTTTAAATAAAATGGTTTGTGTATACAAATGTATAATACAAACTGTTTTTTGACTCCAGTCATTACGATATTACTACATAATTATATATTGTGCTTTAAATTGTCGCTGTTCTAAGCCTAAATTTTATACATACATACAATATTTTACATAAACTAGCGTTGTAAATCCATGCAAACATGAAATTGTTCCACTTAAGCGCAGCACAAGCGCCATCTATTTTTCAATTATGGTTGTCTAATTTTCACTAAAAGTGTTTGTGTCATTGCTTGTAAATTAGCTGCGACTTTATAAAATCAAACTGCACTCAATAGCCATCTACCTTTTGTCTGTGTTTCACGTATGCACAAATGTGTATGTATGTGATTGATTGTAAGACTAAATTTTAGTCGGCCCGACAACATAACCGATGTAGCCGTGATCGTCTAGTGGTTAGGACCCCACGTTGTGGCCGTGGTAACCCAGGTTCGAATCCTGGTCACGGCAATGCTGCAATATGCATTGTCACGGAATCGGATAATTTTTTATTATATTAAAATATATAATAATAATATACATTCTAAATTAGTCTCCTACAAATTTAGTATATATAAATAAATGCAGATATTTTATCCCACATAATATTAATAATAACTGTGTAGACTAGTGTTAATTAAAGTGGGTCAAAAGACGACAACATTTTTAAATATCTTTGTGCCCGCTTGATAAAGCCCATATCGATTTAGTTTAACTGTATCTTGATTCTTTCTCTTCCGTTTTTGGCAAAGCGTTGTTCAGTGGATGTAGTAATATATTTTTGTTGCTTAAATTAAAGAAAACTCTGTGAACTTTATCTAGTTAAATAATATTTAACTTATCACTCGAGGCTTGTTGAATGTATTCAAATCTACTTGACCTTCCCCAAAGACTAGACTAGTCTATCTCCACCCCTTCCCTACACTTAACAGACACAAAGATACATGCAATACTTTTTTTTTACCAAAAGAAATGTAATTATATCCCAAAAAGCGGGCAGATTTGAAATAAAAACAATAATAATGTTAAAAAGAAAAAATACTAGTTATAATTTATAGAAAGATATTAAACATTAAAACTTGAAAAAAAAAAGTTTGTATGTTTTGGATTTGTTTAGTTATTTGGACAACGGCTTTCAACAGCCAGACGTAGCCGTGATCGTCTAGTGGTTAGGACCCCACGTTGTGGCCGTGGTAACCCAGGTTCGAATCCTGGTCACGGCAGTGATGTAATTCACTGTCACCGAGTCGAGGCTTATTTTATAAATTTGAATTCATTTTTACTTTATTGGAGTCTGCACTGCGCATCTCGTGCAAGTACTAAAAAATCGCAGAAAAGTAGCTATTATTTGTTAAAACTAGTTTTATTTAGCATATGCATTATTAGTTGTATATTTAGGGTTTTGATATTTACAATTGCCGTTTTGCATAACATACATACGATATTTTCATATAAATATTTTTCTAATTATAATAGACTATTCCTCGTAATTAAAACAGTGGCATAAAGCTTTATCATTTTGCATCTATACGTCGAATTGCGTTCGAATTAGTGAAACTGTGGTATGCTCTTACAATGAACTCACATTTAGAAATCAACCATGCACACCCGCGGAATGTGTAAAAAAAAAATATAAATTGTATTACAAGAAGTTTTATATAACTGCAAGTTTTCTTTTCAAAAAATACACAAAATAAAACGCCTAAAATTACTGAAAACAAATACGGGATTTTCCATCTGAAACAAAAGCTTTAAAAGCTATCTTCACATTGGCTGCTCATTGCTGCCCATAGAGCAGTTCAGAGCCGGGCGGTATGGTGCTGGGATCGACATTGGCATTAAAGTAGTTTGCGGGCGTGGCAACAGCTGGAAATACACTCTCAGCAGACTGTTGCTGTGGTTGTTGATCCTGCGGCGCCTGCTGTAAAGTTATATTATAGGGGTTCTGCACGTATTCCTCATAAATGTCAGAAGCATTGCCAGTATGTACTTCTGGCGCCTCGTAGACTGGTGCGAAGCTGTGCACAATGGATGCGTTCGGCATCTTGGGCAGCGATGGATATGCATTAGAAGCCAAGAGATGGCTAAGGGGTACATTACTTGGTGTATGTGTATGTGTCTGCTGCGTCTGGTACTGCTGATATTGGAATTGCTGATGCAGGGCCTGCTGATGCTCGACTGAATTTGGCGGCGTAGCTGGCAGCTCAATAGCGTAGCTATTACTGCTGACGATGGGCGTAGAAATGGGCACTTCCGCACTGTAAACGGGTGTTGTGTACGTATTGGTGTGAGCTCCAGCCGCTGCAGCTGCCTCATTGATCAGATCGGGCAGTAATGTGTTATTGTTAATGAGAGACTCCAGTTCTGCAGGCTGTTGCGGAGGAACCAATATCGGCTATATCGGGAGCATGCAAAGTTAAGATAAGTAGGAAACAATATTAAGGGCAGAGACAAGTTTACCTGAGCAAATGTAAAGCTGGGCGCTTGTTGCAGTGCCTCCGTCGGTGGCGGCTGAAGAATGATGCTGCGTCGTGGCGATTCAACAGGTGAGACCAACGAGGGTGTGGCAACAACACCAGGCACAAGAGCAGCAATATCGGCAACAGTATTGAAACTCGGCTCCGTGTGCTGCTGTACTTGGCTAGGCAGAACGGCCGCAGACAACATCTGTTGATCGGTTGCAGTGTTTGTCAATGTTTGGGCTCTTTTGCCTGCAAAACGAGCAGTTAAGAGATTTAAATTAATTGATAACTAAATAAATTAGGAACTAAAACATCAATCTAAAGGCACAAACTAAATAACATTTCATTTCATCTTCTTGGCCAAACCCTTCAGCAACTTAAACTTAAAACGAAAACGGGCCCAGGGTTTCTTCTGCCTCTTAATTTGCACTGGAACATTGGTAAAACCGACACTTTTGGCTGTGGCCGTCGAGAACGTTGCCAGGTCGTAGCTGCGCACCGGCAAGGGCAATGACATGGAATGTTCATAAGTGATTTTTGTTATGTCCAGCGAAATGGCTGGCGAGACCAAATCTGCAGGCGGACAGGTACCGGAAATTAAAACGGGGTGGCCCCTTAAGGCTTGGCTTGACATTCGACTAAACACCCGACGCACCTTCATCGTGAAACAGCTCCGTTTTCAGATTTGGCAGAAACTCGCCAATGCGCCGCCATGTAAGATCCCATAAAGCTTGCTGAAGTGTACCGTCCTGATTATGAAACACGCGCACAGAGTGCATCACCAGTAGCATGTTTTTAAGAATCTCCTGCATCTGTTCTGAGAGCGTGTCAGAGCCCACCTTCATGAATCTTTCAATGTAGTCCAATATGTCGAGCCACAGCTCGTTGAAGGTTGCTCCTAACTCAATAAGCGTCGTCAGGTGCTGTAAAAACATTTTGGACATAATAGTGGCGGTGCGTATGCGTGACTCCTCCAACAGAGAGCCTTCCAGCTGACTGTTAGCAACGCTGTCCGGCAATAGTTCATTCAGTAGCGGGAACAGGACATGCTGGAAGCAGGAGCACCATTCAGCGCCCGACAGCGTCTGTAAATCATGCACCAACAACGCACGTTGCTGGAGACAGGATATTGCATGCGTGCGCACCTCACGCCGGCGATCCATGGCAAGCCTTGCGATACCCTGCAGCAGCGGACACCAACCGGACGTCCACAGCGCCGCCGATTGTGGCACCGTGCAACCCTCTTCAGCCCACCAGCGAAAGATCTGTGCGGTGCGCGTGTACAATGTGTACATGAGGTCCAGTAACTGAATCGACAACTGTTCGTAGCGCTGTGCCAAATCTTCCTGTTCCGCAGCATTTGGAGGATGATTTTCGCCGATATCGCCAACCATCGAATTTAGGTTACCAGTGGACGTAGACTTAACAACACCTGGTTCACGTCTGCTTTCCTGCCGCTTTTTTAAGTTACGTTTTTTGACATTGACTTCAAATTTTCGACGCTGGTGTATGCCACCATCTCTGCACGCTTCCACAAAGATCCGAATGCAACGCACACAAGCCTCAAAGTTGTATGGCGTGATGTGAGCCACACTGCGCACGATGAAAGCAAGAGAATCCCAGCACTTAAACAGCGCAAAGGGCGCATGGTCTAGTAGCTGGCAGTTAAACATCAGTGTGCTTACAGGTGCGACGGAACTGGGTGGCGACTGCGGCCTATAAAAAAAATTAAAAATTTTAAACATACGGGTAAAAGGATGAGTAAAAGTAAAACATACCGAGATGCTGTGGTCAACTCGCTATCCTTGCCAACCAGTATCCAGTTCTCAGTGCTGGGACTTGACGTGGGGGGTGCTGCACTCGCCGATTTACTCAATTCCGAGTCAGATGTATATCCGCGCTCGAGAGACGCAGCTACATCGTCTTCGCTACTTAACGCGCCATCTGATGTGACGTTTCCATTGGGCGGAAGTGGTAATTGCAGTCCAACTTCAAAGTTAGGCGGAACAGCTCCAGCGCCGACACACTCCAACAAATTAAAAATAATCTGCCAGTCTTGCTCTGAATGAATGTTTTGGGCAGAGGTCTTAAGCAGCTCGTAGATGCCAATTGAAATTTGCTTCGAGATCCGCAATAGCAGTGCCGGCTGCAGTGATAACAGCTTCTTGAGCGACTGCAGCACAACGGGGCACAGCTCCTCATTGCGCATCAGATAGATGGCTAGCTTCAGCACAGCCACAATGCAACGATTAAGTAAATAATCATAGCCGTTCTGAGCACTGGCATGCAGTAGATGGAACATTTGATCACGCACAGCTGGCCACAGAGGAATCATGCGATCCCGATTATGAACCACAATTTTTACAAGAAACTCCATCCAAAATACGGTTATATCTTCTGCATAGGGCTGAGCAGAGGATTTATGTGTTTCTGGTACCTTCAATAGAGACAGTACGCATCTAAGAAGCTCCTTTAACGACTCCAGCTGCACAAATTTTGACTCCTGCAGCATTTGCTCTAGCTGACACTCCTTAATGCACTTCCGGCCATGTTTAATAAAGTCCTGCTCTTCATAGGTTGGCTCACGCTGGCCTTCAGAGCTGATAAAAGAGTAGAGGCTGGAGAACAGACCCGACTCCTGCTTCTCTCGGGGTTTCTCCAATATCAACATAGCCTTACCATTAGGCTCGCAGAAATCCTCTACTTCGATAAGCGTTTTGGGTAGAAGTTTTAGACGAAACAGCTGAAGAAACAGATCCAAAATGTGCTTCCAGCTGTCGCGCAGACTGTCACCATAGCCGTGTACTAGGAGAAACACAGTTCGCATTGCCGCTTGCGCCTTAGCATTTAGACCAAAATTAACTGCCAGTTGGATTTCATTGTTGGCTGGCACTGGCTCATGTTGCTCTACGCTGCTCAACAAAGTTGTGAATTTGCACAGGGTCAATATAAGCGCATCAAAGTCCGCATGTAGATTATAATGGGCCGATATAGCTGCCGATTTACTAAATCCTGCAAAAAGTACGTTTTAGAACATTTCAGTGAATTGTCCACTATATATTTGCCGGGTATTTTTTACCTGCTAGTGTTCGCTGATAGCCCGTCTCGGTGCTCTTGTCAAACATAAAGCTGAGGGCACTTAGTGAGGCGCCCCATACAATATTGAAGATTTGTACATCGTAGGCAGCATCGTTTACGTAGTGAAAGTAACCGTCGTGGGTAGCGCCACGACGCAACAACATCTTCCACAAATAATTTTCTCGGACGAGACCAGTCTGCTCGGCCGGCATAACAATCTCTTCGTTTCTGAGGAAATAAATAGTAAATAGAATAATATTTGAATTAACGTTGAACTTCTGCTCACTTGATGCCATTAAAGATCTGCGCTAGCATTTCCTGATCAAAATCCTGTCCACCATTTAAGCCTCGTAAATTCTTTGTAAAGTCCTCTAGGGTCATAGGTACATTAAGACGCTTAGCATTTGAATTGTGCTGATCCATGTTTAGCATGATGATGGCATAGGCCAAACGGAAGGCGGCATCTGTATTGGCAAAGGGCTCCTTGTTTTGATTCTGTAAACCAAGTCACAGTTCATAAAAGTTGTTGAATAGACGACACATAATCAAACTTAGAAAATGTTATAGTTTTATCATGAAAAGTATTTGTACGTCTCTCTAAACATAGCTAGGTCAAGTAATTTAAAAACCTGGAACCACTAGTTGTGTGTCCTTCCAATTACAAAAAAAAATAAGTCCATAAAATAAAAAATATATTTGTAAAGTATACTCACATGCCAATGATCTGAAAAGTGCTCCAAGACGAGGAATATCAACGGAGCCTCACCAGGTAAGCGGAAAGTCTCCAAGTAGAGACGCAGAGCTTGATCAACGCGAAGCCCAGTGAAGTCAAAAGAGTCCACAAAATTGATAAGAATTTTAGAGTCCACGTTTTTCTTTTTGGAGATGTATTCCCCAATCATTTTCTTGTCCAGCCCTGGATTCTCGCGCAGGAAAAGTGCTACTTGCATGGGATCAAGCTTAGCATTTAGAATGCCATGCTCTTGCAGGTACTGAATGCCTTTGTCGGGTCGCTGATTAAACCACTCCGTTCCCTTGGACAATAGACGCTTCTTTTCCTTAACGCTGGCCAGCTGTTCACTTGTAATATTGCCACCCTCGCCTCCTGATTGTAGTCGTAAACGGTGTGAGCTATTGTTGATAAAGCTCGCTATGTTTTCTACATGCTCCTCTCCATTGTCAATTACTATGCCCTCAAGACCGCTGTTATGACGCGAATGACGGCTGCCAACAACACCTGTCGTAGGAGTCTGCGCAAGAGCGTTGTTAGCGCTGTTGTTGCTTTTCGCAGCAGCACAATTATATTCGATGCAATCGATGACACTGATCAGGGTATCCATGGAGATGATGTGCGTGCTGTAGACTGCATTAGTGGCCGAGAGCGTGTACTTGCTCAGCATATTAGTAAGACTCTCGAACATGTCCGTACAGTACAGATCGCAGTCGTAATTGATGTAGAGTTCGGTGACAAAGCCGGGAATACGCCACAGCTGTAACAGATTGTCTAGCGCCAGTTCGCGCATCTCGTAAGGAGTTTTCGGATTATCACTCGCTATAATTTCGCTTAATTTCTTAAGATAGCACTCCAGCTGAAACTTTAGGTGTCCGCGCAGCGATTCAAAAAGTAAAAAGCAAAGTTGCAAATCAGCAGCAAAGATGCTGAGGCGCTCTGAGCTAAGGAGCTATTGAAGAGAAAAGTTATTATTAATATAAAATAATTGTGAATATTTTGCCAGATATATGCAAAGTCCTAGATTTGTTATTCATGGTTAACTCACCGATATTAGGTTTCTACACAAATCATCTTTGACCAGGTCTAACAGTGCCTCATATTTTCCAATGTTATCGGCAGCCACCTCAAAGGCAACGGTAAGCAGACTCAGACCAGTATGCATCATGCTGTCCGAGTTTTGTTTATCCAGCGGATTGCATAGTATGATAAGAAACCGGAACAGTTCCTGAATAAAGGGTAGCCCATACGGCGTGAGTGTTGCTGACAAATCGGCTGTATTCTGCGTAGACGATTGCTGGGTAAATCGCACGCCTACCGAATTGATGTATTCGCTGCTGTTGGCATCAATTAGTGCGGTAGTCGTGCCCAGTGTAGGCTCCTCTTCGCCATCAGTTGGCTCCTCAGGTTTTGTGATGTCCACCTGTATTGATGGCACATCTATTTGAGCATTGCTTACATTACCAGGATCGCCAGCATGGTTAACAGCTGTTGTTGTGGTGGGAGTTTGCGCGATCTTGCCCTGCATATCAAGAATATTGCCTACTGGAGAAGCAGGAGTCGTAGCAAGTATGGGCGCCTTCAAATGAGTGGGCACCACTAGCGTGCTCTGCGGCGTTTGGGGCGGCTCCTCGGTTGTAGATGACTTGCGTTGCACAGCTAAAGCCGACTGTGTCTTGGACTTATTTTTCTCTGTGGATGCACCAGCGGCTTCATAAATAGTAAAGCGCTTCTGCAGTACAGTGTCGCCGCAGTCTTCCGTAAACTGTGGTAGGCGCATGAAGAACAGCAACACCATGTCTTTCAGTGATTGCTCTGCGGAGCGGCGTAGCAATTCGCTAAGGCGCGGCTCAAAGCAGATTTTAAAACAGCTGAGCATCACCTCACACATTGACTCATTGCTAACGGCGACTCCCTCTGGACTACGGATCAGAGCATGTAATACTTCGATGAAACGCATAAATGTCACACTATCCGAGGACTGATCAGTGCCCATAAAGCGGGCATGCGTGACAGCATACGCAATCTTCTCTACAATCACAGCCAGATTTGGTGTTGTGGGATCTAAATTGCAGAAACGTGTTTAATTATTAGAATGAATGAAAATTTGACTTATCGAAAGTGTTTATTATTATTTTATTTTATCATAAATAAAATACTGAAGTAGTCCAAATTTAAATTATTGAAAAATTGTAATTAAAATATTTTTCTTACCAATCAGGCCATATGACAAGAATTTGGTGACCGAGGCTAAAGCGAGACTCGTTAATGGTCCTGTAGTCTCCGCTGTGCGAATTACCTCCAAAAAGGGGGCCAAAAACACATTCGGTTCAATCAAACGTAAATCCTCAATGCGGTTCAGCACCTGCTTCAGATCGATGAACAGTTTCAGCAAGGCGTCCTTTTCATCATCCTGCAATATTATTAAGTTGCCAATGTTCTTTGTATATACATATATATATATATATAGATATGTCAGGAACTTACCACGTAGGTTGTTGCATTCCAACGCGTACCACGTCTCATGGCTGTCATGAGTGTGGCCATTTCACCGCGCACCACATAAATACCGTTGCCTGGCAGTGACATTGTGTCCAGATTCAATAATTGCACCTTATTGGCTTCCACCTTTTAGAATTTGGCACGCAACGAACAAATTGTTGAAAACCCCGCTGCTGCAGTTCTTTTCTCACATATGTACATACATATGTTTTACTGCCACTTAGACCCAGCAAAGCTCACATACACGCTCATACACACATACACGCGCCAAATGTGTACGTTTAATTAAACATTTTAATAATACGAAATTTGTCAATAATTTGTTTTCGACTACGTTTTTGGTGACGTTTACGACGTGTATGTTCTGCCTTAGTTTATTCAGAAGCAACCCTGCCAGATTTGTTGATATGTGGTCGATATATCGATATTGTTGGTATTTTTGATTTCAATTTTCGATACCATAATAAAACCACCGACGTATTTTTAAAACAAGTGTCTTTAAACCGCTTCTTCAATTATCTTGCTACGGACGACAAATTATTATTCAACACAGTTTTGATGAATGAATTATTCATTATACTTATAAAGTTTCAGTAGGACAGTTACTTAAATTCTCAATTATGTTAGTATGATTTACTCCCGTTGCTGTACATCGCCGTTGGTGTATTTTCAGATTGCATTTCTGGGTGAATGCCTTCAAACAGTGAGCGCATTGGTGAGGACGTTCTCCTTTGTGTCCGCGGATATGTGTTTGGAGTATGTGGTTTAATCCAAAAGCCTTTGAACATTGGGGACACTGATATGGCCGTTCGCCCTTGTGTCTGCGAATATGCGCCGTAAGATAGGGATTTTGGGTAAATGATTTCGGACAATGCGGGCATTTAAATGGTCGTTCGCCGGTATGCACACGTATGTGCTCGGCCAGAAGATGATTTAAAGAAAAGGCCTTTGAACAGTGTGGGCACTTAAAAGGTTGACCTGTGTGAGTGCAGACGTGTCGCTTAAGATGGTGACTCTGGGCAAAGTCCTTTGGACAGTGGGGACACTTATATGGGCGTTTACCCATGTGTCCAGATATGTGTCTCTTGAGATGTTGGTTTTGAGCAAAGGCCTTTGGGCAGTGAGGGCATTTATATGGACGATCGATACTACTTGGCATGTCTTTGCCGCCATTCTCATCCATGCAACTGTGGGACATATAACCAGATAAAATAATAAAGTCAATAGTTAGGTGTATTTGCACAATTCGTACTTCAGTTCCCCTTGCTGGGTGTCCTGGTTTTCTATGGTCTTGCTTCTCAATTCATTCTCTATCTTGATGGATCCCAAATCCATTTTGCGGATATCAAGTCGATCTCGTGTTCTTAAATTGACGTTGGTTTCTTTACCGTCATCTTCCTCCATCTTTAAGCAACGCGTTTCCATGCTTTTGAGTCTATCTTCAATGGTTGTGGCAAGTACCTCACCGGTACTGGATATTTGTCTCCTTATTGTCGCCGAGCGTTCATTCTTACCCATTTCTGCGCTAGTGTTTCGCCGCTCACTAAGAAGCTGGCAAAAGAAATGGTAAGTGTGATTGCACAAACGCCTAAACTTAAATGCTTGCTGGGCGTCTATAACGCAGCGCATGCAAATTTTTTTTGGTAGTTCATCTTCAAGCTTGACTTCGCAGTTGGTGCATTCGTTAAGTATGTCATCAAGTCTAGTACTGCCTATCCCTATCTCGTCTTCCATTACTGCAACTTCAGGGCTCCACTCAAATATATTAATTAATTTTACAGAATGGGCACTTTCTCTAGCCATACAAACTCGGCACACGTCCATATCTTCCATCACAATGTGTATAAACAATTTTTGTGTTAGCGGAATTATAAACAGTGTTGATAATTGGTAAATTCAATAACAGCTTACATTTACTATCGATTTTATCGATAAGTTTCATTAACTGGCGTTATTTCAGACATATGTTAAGGTGTAGACGCTGTAATATAACATAAATGATTTAATTTACATTTTTCACGGCGACCACGCGGTTGTGTTTAGAGATAACAATTCATTTTACGTAATTTTTATGCTGGACTGATTTGCTGTCCAATGCACGCTCGTTAGTTTAATAACCAAATCTTTCGGGTGCTATTTTTCATGGACAAAGAGTAAATTTACAATCTTACCAAAGTGCTGCACTAATTCCTGGTGCACCATTTTCAATAAATTGTTAAACACACATTCACGCTTAAGTTGAACAACAATTAAGTTGAAATTTATTTTATAAAACTATGCTGGAATGATTTGCTGTCCAATGCACGCTCGTTAGATTAGTAACCAAATCTTCCGGGTGCTATTTTTCATGGACAAAGAGTAATTTAACAATCTTACCAAAGTGCTGCACTAATTCCTGGTGCAACACTCTTATTAAATTGTTAAACACACATTCATGTTTAAGTTGAACAACCATTAAGTTAGTAGTTATGCGTTCAACAGTAAATTGTCGCCGATAGATTAGTAGGCGACAGTTATGCAAGGCAACGCTAGAATAAGCAGACGACATTTAATAATGCATTGGCCGATAAACTCTACGGCCTTTGCGTTTTGAGGTGTCGCCACAAGTTTTAAAATAGGGTTATATGTATTTTTATTAAGAGTAACATTACAGACTATATTTATACGTTAGATTATGGCTTATTATAATGGGAGCTGCGTTTATGCTAATGTCTGCGATGCTCCGAGCAAACTCTTCAAATTTTCATCTTGAAACAGGGCTGTTTTTACGGCCAGAAGTAACTGTGAGTCAATAGTTTGGCTATGCTGCTGAACCAGGGGTAGTCGACTGAGACGTTTGGCCAACTCGGCCAGCTTGGGCTGTTGCTGCAGAAACTGGTCCAGTACCTGGGGCGAAATGTTGGCCATCTGCGCGAGCTGCTGAACATGCGGCGCCACTTGATCGGGTGATGGCATCCTTGTCTGTTTAGGTGTGTTTAGGTGCGGCGGCCTTAAGTCGTGTGTGGATCGATTTGAATTCGTGGTGTTGTTGGTTAAAGTTGAAATAGACGTAGACTTCACGGGTTGCGACATCAATACGGAGCGTAATGGAATGGGAAAGTGATAAGGTAATGGCTGTCGTACGAGTACGGGACGCATAGCTGTCCCATGTCTCTGCTGAGTTGGCTGAACTGGTGGCATCAACACACGCTTGTACGACAAAGGTCTAAGTGTTGTACTACTACCCGACCACAAACTGTATTGTTTCATAAATTCATTTAGCCTCTGCATTGAACTACCCTGCTCCAATTCCGACTTTGATGGCTTCATTTTTGTTGGTATATTTAGCTTGGAGGTCGTCTCATCGTAGTCAACATCTATATCTGCATTGTTATCAACATTGTCATTTTCGCTGTTTTTCTCTCGAGGCGTGTTATCGTTGGCGGTTAGCTCGTAGTCAAACGATTCCAAGTAAGTCTTCATCAGTTCTATTCCCTGATCATTAGACATCAGAATGCGAACGTATTTTATGGTTTCGTCGGCGTTGCCCGTGCCCAGCAGCTTACCAAGCTCACTGATGCTGGGCAGCTGATCCATGCGCTTTAGGCCCAGCCTAGTGCGTGCAATATGGAGCAAATCACTGGGATACTCGTCGACTACCATCGGTGCTGTTGTTTTCGCTGTTGGGTTACCCGTGCTTGGATTGATAAGTTTATAGACGGGTATATTGTAATAAAGTGCATTTTGAAGCTTTGAATTCAACCTAGGCTTGTCAGTGTCTGCAATTATTTCACTGTGTTGCCCGTAGAACTTTGGCCCATGGGACAAACGTCCGTTAATGCACTGCAGCAAGGCCAACTGCAAGACGAATTTCAGTAACCGGGCGAACATTCTGCTCGATTCGACGTTTAATGAACAACTAATAAAATATCACTGATCCCATATTCCAAAAAGCCTTGTAAAAACTATTTGCTTTACTATTCGTGTGTCGCCCTAGCTTCGTGGAATTTTCTTTATTTTCTTTCCACGAATGTTCGAGTTCATAGATGACGATTTTCTACCTGCTGTGTCTTAGAAAATCTCAGTTTCCTTTGAATTTTCGCCGAGACCGTCAGTAGGTACCTGCATTATTACCTAAATACGTTTACCTTTTTAGAAATTTCATTATATAGGCATTTATTTACATTGATTTATGCGATCAAAATACACGCAGCTTTCTTCGGTATTTTTTTTTTAGCAATCTCATGTTGATATGATAAAAATAAATGCTATTCATTTGTTATGTATTACACAATTAATTAGTATGGGTATTACCTACCAAATTCAAACACATCACAATTTGAAAACAAACCAAATAGTTTAATAACTTTAAAGCTCTTAAATTCGCCATCCAGCGACAACGTCTGTGGTGAAAATGTGTTGTACACTGAAGGGCCTAATAGCACTTAAAAACTAGGGAATCGCTGGCTATAATTAGTAGTGAACTTTAATTTTGCCAACTCTTAGAAAATTCCCTGTACATAGGGGAACTTATATGTATTTACCAAGTAACGTACATGAATTTTGCACTTGAGACAAATTTGCAAATAATGTAAGGTATGCTATGTAAATGGAGTGTTTTCAGCAAGTACATAGCATAGGATTTCCGCTTGCATAACTGCTATCAGCATTTCGACACGCCAACTAGAGCGGGGCGTATGCAACGTTCCTGCAGTTTGTAACCGAGTTTAGTAACCTCCACAACTGTATTGGCCTCGACTGTAGCGTCGTCCTTTTGAAACAATGCCTCGTGCATATTTGGATCAAATTTCTGATTGATGGGATCTATAGGCTCTAAACCATGACGCTTGAACACCTGTAGAAGCGCTGCGCGTGTCATGGTTAGTCCCTCGAATAAGTTCTTCAGATCAGCATTGCCGTTAAGCTAAGTATGTGAACCAAAAGCATTGAGTTGGAAGGATATGCTACGGATATAAGCTAAATATAACATACTTTTTCCTTAGGTACTGCTTGAGTTGCATGACCTAGTGTATCGGCGACTTCAAGTAGATCCTTACAAAAGCTTTGTATGCCAAAGATTTTGGCATCGTTAATTTGTTTGTTTAGTCGTGTGCGCATATTCTCGCTATCAGCCAGCGCGCGCTTGTATTTGTCTAGAAGTTCGCTGTTTTGTTCTTTTGCTGCCGCCAATTCTTGCGTCAGCCGCTCGATTTCCGGAGATAGCGTCTTTTTTTGTTCCGCCGCTGCGGTGTCATCCCCCACCGTTTGCTGCTGCTTTTCTGTGCTATATCCGCGCAACAATTGTGGTTGGGAGTGGCGCAGTAAGTTGCTGGGATTTGGTACAAAAAGAAAGCATGATAACGTGCGTCCAACTGAATATAATTACGTCACAGAAAGAGACACATGCGGTACATTGCAACGGCGCTTACCTCAGACGTTTGGTGCTTGCCACGGTCCTAATGTTGCTCAAGCGAATGGCTAGCATTTGCAAAGTTGAAGACGCTTTTGTTGCCATTGATGTTTTCGTTTTCTTAAAAACTATGCAGCTTTTCACTACTCTTAGAATAAAAACTTCACAGAAATAAATTTTGCCGCAGCGCTTGCTGATTAATCGAAATCTGTAATCGATATACAAAATACCAAATTTCAATTGGTATGTTATGCGCAGCATTGAGCTTTTTTTCAGCTTGACAGCGTTTATTCAAATTCGAGGCTAATGATCGCTCCAGCCAACACCGACTAAAAAGAATGTTGACTTGTTGGTTAGTTAAAACAAGCAACTAACGCCGATTTTCCTTAAAACTTAACTGCAAAAGTTTATGTTATCACTAAAAACATATGCAGAAAGTGACCGGACTTTACTTATGCGTAAAAGCAGTTTAGTTAAGGCAGTTATTGCCTTGAAGTCGTTATAATTGTTCCACCTGCACTTGATACGCATAAGCCGCCGGGTGAAAGCAATTAATCATACAAAAACATAAAAATATTAAACATGTAGATCTTGGACGCAAACACGCCCAAAACTGTAGCAAATTGATGAGGCCCACATGTGTGTGTACACATATACCTTCATACATACATACATACCTATATATGTGTACCAAAATGTATGCAGTGTCTGTTGTGAAAAATGCAAATTTTGTTCATACCCAGCAACCATAAATATAGGAAAAAGGGGAATAATGACCTAGTATTACAAATATAACATTTTTGATAAATATAAACACTCCAGTCGATCTGTCACCCAGATGTCCAGGAATTCGCTTATAAAATTTTTATGTGGCGTAGGACCATGTGCGTGGTATATTTAGGTAGGGTACTCTCGAATAGGGAATTCTTACTTGTTTTGTAATAAGCGTTGTACAATTGTTTGGAGTAGGAATCTTTAAAATTCAAAGTACGAAAATGTGTGCTTATTCAATAGAGTATCTTACAATATACATACATACATGCATGTATGCGAACAATGTATCCATGACTGTGTATATTTACGTACGTATGTAAATACAAGTTGTATGCATGTGTTGTATATATTTTAGAAGTTAAGGCATAGAATCCCATTTAGTTGAAATTGAACACTGTATCAGTGCAGTTGAAAAAAACATTTGTAGTGTAAATATAACAAATAGCTATCCTGTTAAAATGCGTGACGAGGATATACAATTAGCTCTGCAAATGGCTGCCAACTCAATATCTGTCGAGGATGAATCTCTTGGCGCAGCAATAGCATCACCTGAGAATTCTCCGAAACCATTGAGGAAAGCAGTCGTATTTGATTTAAATGAGAGACGTAAACAATTTCGGTAAGCAAACAGAGAACAAATGAAAAAGTAACTATAAATAGTATGAGATATACAAAAGTATTTTTGACACGCTGAATATTAAACATCCAAACATATAGACATATGCATATTTCGCTTTTATTGTTATCCAATTATTATTTTGTTTATTGAGTGCATTTATTTTAACAATTTTTTCTATCATCTATAATTTTAAACGACTTCTTTTTTTCATTTCGCAACACTAATCATTGCTTCCTCGATAACGATTACCGCTTTGCTATAGCAAAAACATCATTAATTTCAAACCTGATTAACCAATAAAATATTTGAATTGGAATATACCATAATCAAAACTGATTAATATCAATGGTAAAAAATATACTTCATAAAATTCCGAAAATTTTTTGGGAAACAAGCTTGCAGGCGTGTGTATTTTACCAGTATTTTTCCGGTCCAAGTCTACAGTCACACTCAAAGGCAAATTTATTACGGCTAAGGAGACTTAAAATTTGCAGTGGCCGCTTACTTTAAAATGTCAACATTATCAGACACCCCCAAACATATCAAATCAACACCGCTTCAACAACAGGCAAGCCAAGAAACCAAGGATAGCAATAGGGTCGATGGCAACGAGTCGTCCAGTCGAGTCAGGGGCAGCAGCTGGTGGTGGTAAGCTTTATCATCTGGCTATACGCGCGCAATTTGCAGTTAATATTTTATTGAAAACCCAAGCTGACTGACACCGGGTGTTCGCTCATTTTAATTGTTCACACTGTTGCCGGTGTTTGCGCTCTGAAATCAATATCAGTCGCTTTGCACTACGGGATTTACATTGTTATTTACAGTGATCGTTTCACTGCTGTTGTCTGTTGTCATAATGGTTAATTTGTCGGCTCAAACTGCAGCTGCGGTAATCATTAAAAAAAAAGCCACGTCCGCCGACTTAGCATTTAACAAACTTGATTTGATTAGGTTTTTATTGCGAAAGTTTTGTCGACTCGTCCCGTACACTTTGGGCTTAATTCAAACGAATATAAAGGTACCTTAAATAACTAATGATTCCTGCAAGAGATGCGATCTATGATAGCAATAAACACAACAGTGGAGGCAGCCATGCCACAGAGGTGCAGCTTAAGAGGATTCAAAGTTTTCTTATCTGATTTTAATTAATGACTACTTCTTCTAGGCGTACACGCAGCTTAAACGCGCCGTCACCCTTTCAGCAGTTTGGACCATGTGGACGTATCATGAAAAACTCAGCAGTGGTAATGCAAATCCAGGATCCCGCCAGTCAACGGCTGACCTGGTACAAGCCACCACTAACTGTTCTGGTCATTAAGAAAGTCAGCGATGCTTCCGTGTTGACGCCGTTCGTGCAGCTGGTCCTTTGGTTGCTGCAGGAGAAGAATATGGTCGTCTGGGTGGAGTCTGCAGTACTAGACGATGCTTTACTCAATGAGGACGTTCAATTTCGTGCCATTCGCGATAAGCTGGTGACGTTTAAGTAAGAATTTGGTTTTATAACTTTTTCAATTAACATTTACATATACATACTCACAATGTTTCGTGCCAACATTTTCTAGCACAATATTTGTCTATATAATAACCATTTTGCTTCTTCTACCACAGAGATGGACGGGATGATCTCACCGATCGAATTGATTTTATTGTCTGCCTTGGTGGTGATGGTACTCTGTTATATGCCTCTCTACTGTTTCAGCAATCGGTGCCGCCAGTTATGGCCTTCCATTTAGGATCTTTGGGCTTTTTGACACCTTTTCGTTTTGATAATTTTCAAGAACAACTTACCAGCGTTCTTGAAGGTCATGCGGCGCTTACATTGCGCAGTCGCCTGCGCTGTGTGATGCATCGAAGAAGCGAAAAGCGACACGAGGTAAACCTAGCTGTGGATGTGAATGCACCCATGTCCCCCTTGGCTAATACAATATTAGTTTTGAACGAGGTGGTCATCGATCGAGGCCCATCGCCCTATTTAAGCAATATTGATCTGTTTTTGGATGGCAAGTACATTACATCAGTACAGGGCGATGGCTTAATAGTATCCTCGCCCACGGGCAGCACAGCCTATGCGGTAGCTGCTGGTGCCTCCATGATACATCCGTCTGTGCCGGCTATTATGGTTACTCCGATTTGTCCGCATTCACTAAGTTTCAGACCAATTGTGGTGCCCGCAGGTGTTGAATTGAAAGCAAGTACTCTTAAAACATGTTGCCAACTTAACTTAATGCATGTGTTCCATAGATTTCCGTTTCACCTGAGAGTCGCAATACTTCCTGGGTAAGCTTCGATGGCCGAAATCGTCAGGAGCTGTTTCACGGCGATAGTCTGCGCGTGACAACCTCAATTTATCCAGTGCCCAGCATTTGCGCCCAAGATCAAATATCCGACTGGTTTGCCTCTCTAGCCGATGGACTGCACTGGAATGTACGCAAACGTCAGAAGTGTCTTGATGAATTGTCAGACTTAACGGCATCCGGATCGGAAGACACGTTCGATGAGATTGAAAATACAAAAATGTATGATATGTAGTACGTAAGTTTAAGAATTCTCCATTGGGGATATATAAGTGTGTCACGTTGTAAGCTTTCGCTGTAGTCAAACTATGCAATCGCTGCATGTATGTGTGTCGTTTAACAGTTTAACATATTGTAATTTTTTTGGATAGTCTTAGTTGTGTAACTCGAATATTTTTATTACCAATGTTGCATAGGCAATTAAATATTAGTTTTTCTCTACTAGCAGTTGGTGTTAATATGCTAAGGCTCAGCCTGCAGCTACAAACTCAAGTAGGTCAGGTGGCCACAGAGATTTGAGTTTAAATATATTTGTATATAAGTACTTATTACTTGTATGCATGGCCACTTGTTGGTTACATGTTGCTCACCTCGGTTTAAACTGTTTGCACTGCCTTACCCAAGTTATTCGCAGTTCCGATAATACTCATTTTGGCTTATCGAACGGCGTTGGAAGGCTATTTGCTTAGCAAACGAAACTGAAAGTTACGCCGTTATTGCCGTTTCCAGTTTAGAAAAACTGCCCTCAGGCCGTACATGAGATGTGCGACGAGTTACATGCTTTAATTTTTTTTTTGCCATTGTTTCATGTTGTCTGTGTTTTGCTTTTGCCTTTTTTGTTAACAAATTCAAGGTGTGCGAATGAATATCAAAATGCGTATTCGTGTGATTCTGTGCTTGTGTCCGTAAGCATCGTGACAGGTGTGCGTGCTTATCTAGTCATGAAATGCATAAAATCTTGGATTATAGGTGTATGCAATAGTAGACTCCGAACGGTGCCAGAGTACGGTTGTGTTTGTGCGTGGATGTATAAGTTAATTGTATTTATTGTTAATTCAAGTAAGGTTTAGCAATGGATGTACGAGATATGGAGCGGGCGAGACAAATTCTTAAAGATGAAGCAGCAACGCCGCCTTGCAGGACCACAGACACAATGAAAAATACACTAGTGGGTAGTTTGTTCGACAAGCGAAATCAGTTTCGGTAAGCAAACAATATAAGTTTATTCAAAAAATAACTGAAACTGGGTTGTAGCAGTCCAATTATTGCGCTCAGGCTGCATTCAATTTATAACATGAACTATCGATAAATTAAATAGCTCCTGAAAGCACCTTTCAAAAATGTTGAAAGTGGATAATAATAATCGAATTTTAGCATATCGAATATGTCTGTCTAATTAGTTGATGTAAAATAAGTGATAGCTGTAGTTGTCGATCTAAAAACTGCAATTATGAATAATCGATTTTATGTTAAGAAACAGCTGTGTAACCCTTAAGCTTAAAAGGAACAATTTATTTCGATGCTCTATAATAGCTGACGACTTTATAACTGTTTGTTTTTACCAAGCCGACATTACTTTGTCTCGTTTTCAAAAAAAGATAACAGTTTTTCTCTGTTATAACCAGTGCATCAAAATGTTATGCTGAAATCGGATTTAATTTGTTCATTCAGTGAGCCAGTTAATCGAACTAATTCCAAACGATTCGATTAACTCTAGCATATACAATGGACTTCAGTTTATAAATAAATAACTGAAATTGTACCAATGAAACTTTGCTAATTACTACTGCGGCATTTATACGAATATTCGCAAATAAGATTCGGCCATAAGCTTCATACATCTACGCGGACAGGTGCAAACGTTTGTAGTACGACTGCAGCAGCAAAAAAGCTTCAAAAGCATGTTGGATAAATTGAACGTTCGCAAATACATTAAAGTTGCAGAAAATATAGTGCCGTGCTAAAAACCCCATTAAAAAAATAATATTTCGTTTGCGCGCTTGATCGCCCAATGAAAGTTTGGCCCGCAACCATTTGTGATTGTTAACCATGTCGTCCTCTAACATCCAATGCCCAAGTCCAACGTCTAAGGCGACACCTGCGCAGTCTGTGCCAGGTGCGAATGAAGGAGCAAAGGCAAGGGTCTCCCATTGCAGCAACTATGATGAGCATGAAAATCAGCTGCTGAATGTAAACACCACACGCCAAGGCCATGTCAACAATGGATCCGCATCATCTGCTCCTGGGCCTGGCCTGATGACCAATGGCACTGCAAGCGATATAGAAATGCGTTGGTGGTGGTAAGTAACAAAGTGAAGTATGTTACACAAGTCATCTTACATATGTGCAAAGACACTGCTAATGGAGCCAGTTAATTAGTACAAGCACTTCTTGGTAAGCACACATTTTGGAAAAGCACCATTCAAGAAGTAGCCAATCATATAAGCTTGACTGAGAAAAATTATAAGAATTGAACATGTAATAATAATTAGGCAACACTGGCTGCCAATTACTCCGTTGTTTACATAAAATGCTTACCGTATTTTTTACATGCCACCAGATTCCAACACCTGTTCGCTTGCTTGGTCTCTCTCGGTCTCCGTTGATTATACGATGCGTGCTCACAGTGTGCTCAGCTGTTGTTTACAACCTGATCGCTGGGCAGCGCTGTGCGACGTTTGGAAACGGCCGTAAACTTTTATATTTAAATCGCACACAGATTTACAATTTAATCACCTTTTTGGTGTTTCAGTTCAGTTATCGCTCGTTCACTGGACAGCTCGGTCGTGTTTGGTGAGGTCGGTGCGCGGCGCGCTCTCTTTCTCTCTCTCTTTGCCTCTCTCTGAACCTTTACCTATGTTGTTGTATTTCTGTGCCGCGTATTCACTCTCTCTTGCTCTCTGTCGGTCGTTGGCTTTGCTTTGAAGCTCGGGCTTAAAGTTTCGTGTGCTTAATACGCCATCTTATATAACATGTAATTAGATGACTTTTTTGTTAAAATGCTTTTCTAGCTTAACGTGACTTGGCATTTTCCATTGAGAGCTTACACGTTTTAATGTGCCACCCTTGCCAATCGTTAGTATGTAAGAATCAGCGAGGCCTCGATCCAGCCAATGATAACCACTTGAGTCTTGGGCTCGTCTAGCGCATTTGTTGACATTGCCTTTTGCCTACAATTGATTACTTGTTTTGTTTTTGAAACGTTTCTTTGTTAAGTAAATCGTTACAAATTCGCTCGTCTATTGTGACAATGGGGTGTTTTCTTTGTTCACAAGCTCACACAAGTATATTTTTATTATAATTTTTGTAATATATCATTTTATTTTGCAAACGTCTTTGAATTACTTCCTGGTATATTAATGGGACTGAACTCGTAAAACTTTCACCAAAGAAACGTCACATGAAGATTGAGTATATAGACTTTTTCTCTCTCATTTGGATATTTTCTTAAGTCTTCAAATGTTAGGCAACCTTCACAGTTGATCAAGTTATAACAATTTATCAAAGACGTGTCTATTTGTGGAAAAACTATTTACGTAGTTGTCATTTTATTAGGATATCAAATAAATATAAATAACGGCATGTCTGTTCATCCCTTAACACATCCATTAAGGCTGCTGACTAATGACAACTCAAGCTTAGGAGTCAGTTCTCTGTCTTGCTCCGTTTTTGCCTTCTGCTCAGTTTGCGTGATTATTGGAATTTCTATGCAAATGCTAATGGCAATTAGTTGACGTCACAGCCGGAACTAGGAGCAGGTCGGAGATGGGTACGTTAGCAAAAACAACAAACTTGGCGTCAACAATAATTGTTATTTTGTTCTATAAACCTGTTGCCAAGTAGCAAGGTATTGAGCATGGTTTAAATCTGATACTTTCATTTAATAAACATTCAAACTTTTATAATTCATATTTTTTGGACATTTCCTCGCCAATTTGAATATTCGGCACGCTGTCTGACTGACTCAACATTAAATGCGTGGCTTTTATGGCTTAAGTTAACGAAGTTAACACCTTTCGAAGAAGGGGGCAAGGTTAAGACTGTTAACATTTTTTGAGCGAAAAGCCAACACTCAGGGTCGTTTCAAGTCGTTGGGCTAGGAGTTAACAATGCCAAGTAAATGTTAAGCTTACTTAATTAACCATTCTAGCTGAATTAGATGTTACAATGTGCTAAAAATCTATACAATTCGAAATTAAAATCTGTGGGCGTTAAATTGTAACTTTCATCGCTTGTGAAGTGAACCATTTGCACCTGATCCATGGCCTGCCGTTCGGACATTGATTTGGCCACTCTACATCAGAATCGCCTTGAGGAGCGTTGGCACTATGGACTTGCTTGGTGCGGTGCCCACGGAAGCAGTCAGCAGCAACAGTTGACCCACTACAACGAAATGCTGATCCGCCAGAGCGGCAACCAGCATCGTCAACGCGCCTCCAAAAGCGGCACCTATTACAAGGTATACGATGCCAATAATACAAGTGCGGCAGCCAGCAGGGTTAAGGAAAACGTAGCCAAAGACCATCAAAATAAAACTCTGGAGAGATTGGATGATGATAATAGCTATTTTACAACCACGAAGCGTCGCACACGCTCCGGCACTTGGCCGTAAGTAACGACAAGTAACGTCAAAATAAATAAAAATTTGGTTTAAACAAAATAAGACTGTTCAAAATTCGTGTAAATTCAAAAACTTCGAGAGACTATCAATAAATTGTCAGTCGTGAAGAGCAAAGGGAAGAAACAAAACTATTCATTTTCCATCATTCATTGCTAGATTAATGATTTATTATTATTTTAAGCAACAAATAAAGTTAAATGAGACAGTGAAATACATTATGCTTCCCTTTTGAAGACAATTTCGAAAGCTGAGTATAATAAACTAAAAAAGTGCATCGAACCTAGTACATAGTTTATTATTTTTTTTTTCACGCTGATTACGAATAAACCCTCCAAGAAAATGTTCTCAAGTTCACAATAGTAGTATCATCATGACGGACCTGATTTTGTTATCAGCTGTTTACTTTCGACGTTTTGATGGGTTTGTTTTTAATATTTATAAGTATGTAATTAGGAACTAATATTTATGGTTTCGATCAACGCTTTTCAAGGGCAACAATTTCATTCAATGACTGTGCCAGAAAGTATAAATCAATATGAATTTTAAACAGAAATTGAATATCTGAATTTAAATCCAAATCTGCGTTAGAATTGAAGAAAAGTATAGAGAAGTATTGACGAAGAGTATTGCGATATCTTTAGGTACAACCTTATTAGATTTTTAGTTAATAATTTAGATCCTAACAACCGTAAAGTCCTTGACCCTTCTGCACAGATGTATATATATTTTTATGAATATTTATCACCTTTTTTCAGGCATTTAAAAACAAGTTTGCTAACACCTCGAAAACCCAGACATACATATGCTATGATGGCGCCGCGTGTCAATTAAAGCCGATTAATAAATATTAAGCACCCAAACCACTTTTTGATCTGTTGTTGTTTTGGCTACCAGCTACTATATTTATTAACGATTTGTTTAGAAAAACTTTAGGAATTGAATAGTCCGATACCAATTAATTCATATGGTGCCAGCTTGTGCGAGGCGCGATTCATAAATAAAACACCATATCGCATATCGACAACTGAAATAAAGCTGATGACGGGCTCCAAAGGTGCAGCGGGTCAAAAGACGACTTAACCTTCAATTTGCATATAGCCGAACATTCACAGTTTGCTAAACGAACGACAGACAGCCCTTAATTAATACCCTAGTGAAATTGCTAGATAGATTTTTAAAAGTCAATGAGGTGCGGCTTATAGCCAGTCATGGTGCTCCGCACTGTGGGGCCGCACCTAGAATGCATTTTTACAAAAAAAAAAAAAAAAAACTAAACAAACAAAAAGTGGATACAGGTCTTGAAAAATGTGTACAAAAATAATTGCCGTTTTTTTTTATGATAATTACAATATTTTTATCAACGCAACAAATCAAAACGTCACACTGTACATCGGCTCTATCAGTATAAGGCCTGCCTTCCTACTTTTCAATTATTTCAATTAGTCTGATATCGTTTATTGGTACGCGTAGAGCTTTATTGGCCGTGGTCTGACGCGGAACTTTATAAATGTGTAAGTACTGGTTGGGTACGAGAAATAGAAAGTTCAGAATAGGGGAAGAATTTAAGGCAATTTAGTGGACCACCGTAACAGAACACAGCAACGGTTGCTGCCGCTTTTATTGTTATATGGGGAAGCTGTGGAGCAATCTATCGCCGCACACAAATCTTGGATTGGTGCGTTTTATCAGTTTGTTGACAACTGCAGAGATCATCCACATAACATCCACAAAACATTTAGCCAAGTTTTCTACCAGTGCTCTCTCCCTCCCTCTCAGTCAATCCTTCTATCTCTCTCTCTCTACCTCTGTCTGTGCTATTGCCAATGAGCGTGCAGTTCCCGTTTGTGGCGATTATAAGACTAAACGAGTTTCTTTAATTTTTCTGGCGTCACTTTTGTAATGAAAACACAAAACCTTTACTCCCAAAAAATGTTTTGGCCTGTCAGTGATTTTGTAACCTTCGAACGAATCGCACAAAACTGCGAGTAGTCACGAAATTTTTAACAAGTTTTTGTGTATTTTATTTGGGAGTTGACAGCAAAAAAATCGTTTCATAGCTATTAGGTGGCAAAAAAGATTGCATAAATAAACGCATTGCATAATTAAATATCTTAGTCGTTGTTAACCATGCAGAATAAAAAATTGGGACTTGCGTCGTTGCGCTTTGGCCTAGTTTCCCAGCATATAAATCAAGTTCAGGGTCAAAACCCCGACTTTTCAGAAGCCAACACAGAGCCTGTGTCGTCAAAATCCGAGGCGCGCATTTTGAGGTTTACCTTAATTCGTTTTCAATTGTGCACATTTCCATTTCTTACATATCTGTTTCAGGCGTACTCGCAGCCTGAACGCACCTTCGCCATTCCAGCAGTTTGGACCATGCGGTCGCATTATGAAGAACTCCGCCATGGTAATGCAAATACAAGATCCCGCCAGTCAGCGTCTGACCTGGTACAAGCCACCACTCACTGTACTCGTGATTAAGAAGAAAGACTCGCTGGTGCTGCTGCCGTTCGTGCAGCTAGTCGAATGGCTGGTGCAGGAGAAAAATATGGTGGTCTGGGTAGAGTCTGCTGTGCTGGAGGACAAGTTGCTGCGCGACGATGTCAAACTGGAGCAAGAGAGTGCTAAATTTCGTCAGGTTCATGAGTATTACAGTGGAGTGCGTTCACGTTTTCTGGCTCTGCGAGAAAAGTTGGTAACCTTTAAGTAAGTACAGAGTCTAATTGAACAAGTAAGAAGCACTAGTCGGGAGGTCCCGACTAGGGGATACCATGAACCCTCTTCTTCCAACACCAAATGCTGCTTGGGCTACGCGCTCGTTTGCTTTAGCAGTAATAATATTAAAATAAATAAATAAAAAAAATAGTACCCTCGGTAGGGTTCGAACTCGCAAAACAGACCACACTAACTGCCTCCGCCTCTACTTAACAGCCACACCAATAATTGGGTTTGGATGAGAAAAAAACGGATTAAAATATCATCAATTCAATGAAGACGCGCATGAATGTGTGTGTGCACATGTATATAGAAATTCTTGCAATTTGCGCTAGCTGCCGCAAGCACGAGAACAGCCAAAACACATTTTCTTTAATAACTTTTGTGTTTCTTAACCGATCTTGATGAAATTTTCAACAGTAGATTTAATTGTACTTTATAACGGACGTGGCTTATCAAGAATATATATACTTTATGGGGTCCGATGTGCTTTCTTCTGCCTGGTACATACATTTGCACAAATACATTATACCCTTTTTATCCTTTTTTAATGGGTTCAGGGTATAACAAATAGTTGCAGTAGTAATGTTGTGCTTTGTATTGACAACTATGCTAACGATCTTGTTTCTTTTATTTATTTTTTTTTGGCTAACAGAGATGGGCGCGACGATCTCACCGATCGCATTGACTTTATTGTCTGCCTTGGAGGCGATGGCACGCTTCTGTATGCTTCACAGCTATTTCAACAATCGGTGCCACCAGTTATGGCATTCTATCTCGGCTCGCTGGGTTTTCTGACCCCCTTTCAGTGTGATAACTTTCAGGATCAAGTGACCAATGTGCTGGAAGGACATGCTGCGCTCACGTTACGCAGTCGTCTGCGTTGTTCAATTCATCGCAAGGGCGAACGGCACAGGGAGTCTCTGCAGCAAGTAAGCAATAATATGCTGAAGCCTAGTCTGCGACTGCACAATTACAGTGCGATGGGTGACCCAACAGTTAGCAACAACAACTGGAGTTCATATTCAGGACAGTCGTCTGCAGCCAACAACAGTATTCTTGTGTTGAACGAGGTGGTCATCAATCGGGGACCGTCGCCTTATTTGAGCAACATCGATATATTCTTAGATGGAAAATACATAACATCCGTGCAGGGCGATGGATTGATTGTGTCTACGCCAACGGGCAGTACAGCTTATGCGGCAGCCGCTGGCGCCTCTATGATACACCCATCTGTGCCAGCCATATTGGTGACACCCATTTGTCCCCATTCACTAAGTTTTAGGCCAATTGTTGTTCCAGCTGGTGTTGAACTGAAGGTGAATTGATATTTTTTATTTGTTTGCTTTACTTGAGCCTAAATTGTTGTTTACCCTAGATATCAATATCTCCGGACAGCAGGAATACGTCTCGCGTATCTTTCGATGGACGAAATGATCAGGAGTTAAATCATGGTGACAGCCTGCGAGTGACAACCTCTATTTACCCGGTCCCAAGCATTTGCGCACAGGATCAAATATCCGATTGGTTCGACTCACTGGCGGAGGGTCTGCATTGGAATGTGCGTAAACGTCAAAAGTGTCTTGACGAACTTTCGGATTTGACGGCATCCGGCTCAGAGGACACGCTCGATGAGTTTGACAATCTTAAAATCCAAGATTCGTAGTGCTCAACCACAATCTAGTGTAGTAGTGGTTTAGTATATAGAGTTAGCTCGTGTGCAATTTGTAAACATTTAAAGTTTCTAGCTAGAAAAATACTCCGTTCTGTTGTACAATATATTTGGTTGAGTTTAACGTTATTTCTCTATTTTAAACTAGACAATTTTTTATTTCTTGAGAACAAATCAGTTTAAGTGTAGGTCCTAAGATCAAGCTCACGCAAAGTGCCGCGGAAATGTTAAAACTGTGTGTGTGTATATTTTGTACTAGTAATAAATTATTTTATTTACTAAAACCAAATTCACTCAACTTTTTTCTCTAGTTTAAGAATGTTATATTGAAATGTATAATCTCATTAAGTTATCACTTACTAAACCCCTCGCTCTTAAATTCGTAGAGTGTATCTATGTCCACTTATTGGTTTATTGGTTAAATTTAAAGATACAATCAAATAAATTAAGCCTATCCGAGTAGACACAACAACACCGTAAAGCACTTAACATAGTCTATGCATTGAGACAAGGACAAGAAAATTAATTAAATTCGTACATATGTCGAAATTCACATTAAGTTACATAAACTGCGAACTTCTCAAGAGTAAACAGATAATAAAAAATGTTTTAAACGAAATCCTTTTAATATGTACCTACTTTCGCCTAAAGAGACAAATTATTATTATATCGTGAACTTAAAGAGCCTGCAAAGAACCCAAAGAATTGAATACAGCTGGATAGATAAAAATAACAAAAGGGCAATCGAAACCATAAATGTTAGCGCAATCTTTTCATGGATTGTGCGGATGTGAGTGAGCATTGAGTTATTTTCCCACTTTTATAACGCTTAATAATAGACGCCAACCGCAGACCCTACTATGTCAGTTGCATTTCCGAGTCCAAGCAACAAGTGGGTCGAAACGAACCGCAGCGACGCGCAGCATCCTTCCGTTACAGCATCGCATATCTGACTGGCGGATAGGAATACTGCGTGTTATCCGGCAATTACGATTGGCGGAGCTTGCTCAAATGACACGCCCAAGTATATTCAGTGCGCAGGCCTCAAACTGAACATGCGTCATGGGCTGGACAGCTCAACAATTTTATTATGCGTACATTAATGTGAGGCTTTCTTCTCCAATATATATTTCTTAATGCTTACATAAATAATAAATATATGTAACCCTGTATGTCGCCTGTCGCCTGTCTGATGAACGGATTGGAGATCAACGCTCAGCCAAAGCCCTAAGAGATACCAAGCTGTAATTTTTACAATCTGACCTTTGACCGTCCTATCATGTTAGCGAACTCTATATAGGATTCAAAGAGAGAAACCGATCCCGCTAAGAACATTTCAAAATTTGGAAAATAATAGGCTTATAACTACAAATCTTACTTAGAAATAACATTTTCACAAATTTCCCGCCGGCATATTTTGACCTATACGTCTAAAGCTCTTTTTTACGTAGATATATGAAAATACGTTTGAATTCCATCAGATTAAGAACCAAAAGTTGGAATCAACAGTTTCCGCCCATGTTAGTCTTGTGGTGAGAATCTTCAAGCCGGAAAACAAACAATGTTTTAAGCTAACTACAAAGCTTAAAACATCGCGCGAAAAAACTTTGGATCGAGGAAGCTTGGGATCTGCGAAAACTGTGAAGCACCGCTCAAATGAATTTTCATAAATATCCTTGGAAAGGAATTTGAGCCCGAATCTAACCAAATCTTTGACCCGCATTTAAGCCAAGGAGAAATGGATTTTCTAAAATGTGTAAAAGACCCCTAAAATGAATTTGAACTTGAAAAAAAGATCTTTGAAAATGAGTTCGGGGCCGATAGGATGAAAAACAAAAAAGTTTCATACAAGCGTGTTTCACGATTTATGCCATACTTGCGTGTGAAATTTTTGAAAAGCGCTTCTTAGCTTGCATCTCCATCAGATGAGACAAATGCAGTGAAAATTTCAGCCTCCTGGATCTAGAGGCTTGGGGCTGTACGTTGATCAGTCAGTCCGCCAGTACTCAGTTTAATAAATAGAGATAATGTAAATTGTGTTATAATCAGTGTTAGTATTAAATTGTAATTATTGTTTTATTAATACTATTAGTGTTTAGTGTAGAAGTAAAACGTTTATATATTCTTACCCTTTGAATGTTGTTATCTAAAATTTATAAGTGCATGTGTAAATATAAATGATGATCCAATTGTGTTTATATTTAATATATAAATATTATTAGATCTTTCACTAGGAAGTCGTTAACATCCCATACCGGACGTGAGAATTATTTTCAATGCGCCACCGCAAGATATTTTAATTCTCTGGTAGAAGAATATAATCCGAAATATGCTTGGAATTTCTTAATGAAATTGGTCGTCTGAGCTTAAGACAAATGGTAAAGTAAAAATGATGAAGGGCAATTCGAAATAGCGAACTAACTTGGCATAGTATTCGAAGCTGCCACGGCACGTGCTGATATTTCAATTGAATGCCACAAAATATGTGGCAGGCACCCTTCTGCCATAAGGCCAAAGGCATCTGTGGAACAATCTCGAGCTGAATGAAAAATATTTTCCTCCACTGCATACGCACAGGCGCATCACTTGACATTTGAACTTTGGCTGGGGCTATTTTAAAGCATGCAAAGACCCGATAGTATTCCAAGTGCTGATGACAGTTGAACTTTCCGCTCTTTATGTGTTTTGATGACTGGAGGGCTATCTCTGCTGGAGTTGCTTTGAGTTGCGTTGAATAAAAGGAAATTAAACATTTTCACTCGAGTTGCTTTTGTTTTCGGATCCCTATGATAACAGTTGACCAGCACAAACAGATTACCAAAGTTATTCCTACTCGTATGTGAAGAGCCCGCAGTTGTTCGCAAAAAGCAGCATCAATCTCGTCCACAAATTGCTTCCATATTTGTCATATTTCTGGACCTCCATTCGTGGAGAAATTAAACTCTTGGTCCAACGATAATGGGACAAAGGAAAAGACACGTTTTGCCTTTAAATGTAGCTTGGTATTTTGATACGCCTTCAATTATAGTCCCGTAATTTTTTATTGTCCTGCTTTTACTAAAGCCGAAATCTATATTCCCGCCTCCCACACAAATATTTACGTGTATGGACTAAAACGTATTACTTTATGCCATCCCTCAAATGTCTGATTTCTAGTCCATTAACTTTGAAGTTATTTGGCGACGCTACTTTAACACTCCAACGGATTTTGGACATTTCGATTTCAAATTTGGTTGCTTCTATGAGTATTTGTGCCCTTTTATTTTGGTCTTTTCAATTGGTAAAAGTTCTGTTTTTTTTTTCCTTTAAGTGTTTTGAGTGCTGTTTGCACATAAGGGTAGAAATTTCATATGAGTGCATATTGAAGGAAAAATTAAACACCATTTTATGCAATAAAAAACTGAAAACTAACATGTGCTCGTAATACCCAACCATCCAAATATTTCATGACAGCCTCACAGTCTTAATTAGACGGCGATAATCGTCACTTGTCTCTTTCCTGTCCGTCTAATTGCATAAATTTGCAATTTAGCGGCTGATCAATTATACACTTTATGCCTGCAAACCTGACCTAATTTAAAGTATTCAAAACTGTTGCATTTTATGTGATATAGTCTATCATATGGCTTGATTTTACTATCCTTACCTTTACGGGTAAGGAACACATATAATAATTGACTAAATCACAGCAACAACACGTTCGTTCGTAAACCGAACCGTACTCAGAACGCATGCCACCTGTTAAACTCTGTTAAAAAACGAATAGTATTGATAAAAATCATCCAAATGTATTAATTCATACTCGGTTTTGTAAACTTTTTAAAATATTTATTTATTATTTATGTATGTAAATTTTGATTTTGTTTAAAAGAACATAAAATCGACTTGAGGCGAAAATGTAACCGAAGTATCAATTAGGCTTAATATGCTGATCCTAGTTGTTTTTGGTGCTCACTGCCTTATACATGCTTATACATATGTACAGATTGCATACTTACAGGCGCATAACGGAATTGACAGTGAAAATAGAATCATACGGCAAACCCATGCACACACACTTACACAGATTTCTCTGCCTCCGACTCACACACACTCACACAATGAAGGCAATTGAGCAGAATCATTGCCGCTGGCAGTTTTCTTCAGAATGATTTAAGAGGAAGGCGGGCACTTCAACAGGCGACAACAACAACAACAAAAATCGACGACGTCGACGTCGGTGTCGGCGTCGGCGTCAACGTCGCTGTTGCCGATTCGCATACAACAAGTGGCAGCGAATACGACGCAGCTTCTGCTGCTGCCCTTTCACATCGCATTCCAAATCCTGACGCAGTCAAAGGCGCTTTGTGCGCGCCTCGTGCGCCGTACACAGCTTTTTTTCAGTGCGAGATGAAATCTCGTGGCTGATGGACGTGTTCGTGTCCACGTTTCCAGTGCTCCAACCGCCAGACACTTGTAGCACTTTAGTATTTATAACACAGTGCTCAGAAACACTACTCGACTCAGTACATTCTGTTCAATGCATAAAGAAAATGCAGTTCACAATCAGTATATAAAATATAATAAATCCATTAAATTGTGCTTATTGAAGTTAGAAACAAACAAAAACCCCAAGTCTAATCTGAAAATATGTAATTTTTCAGAGAAACAAATGTAAGTCCAAAATATGATATGTAAATTTAAAAAAATATAAAACATTTTTTGATTTGACTTTGCCCAATCTCTTAAAGTGAATAAATAATTATGGTTATATTTGTCAAATTAAATGTGAAGCTTTTCAATGTGTATTCATAAGTGTGTAGGACACAATGTAATCAATATGAGCCGAAAATATTGTTCTAGTCAACGTAATTTCGTGCACAATGTATTTGTTTGCACTGCGTTAGCTCGATTGCGTCGGGTCTTTGGGGCTTTGCTTTTATACAAAAAATATTTTGCTCAAATACCAATTTATTTGCATTGAGGAAGTTAAATAGAAACTTTTCGCAGTGAATTTTTTGTGGCATTCGAATTTTGCAAGTCGTTGACATTGCCAGAAATGATGGGCATTGAATACTTTACCAAAATATTTCCATCAAGGCCATAGTCTAATTATTTATTTCCTCATTTACTTGCAGGAATACATAAAATCTTCACCCCCAAATGCAGCAATAAACCACAAATTGATATAGCATCAACAGCTAGGATATTCAATCGTTATAGCTGCAATCAGACTACACAACAAAAACGCAAATAATAAATTATTTGACAGGTAACTTCTTCTTTCGCTAAAAACTGTTCGAGAAAATGTATACATATTAAAAGTGGAGACTCCTTAGTTGCAATCATTCTTTAAAAACAAACTGAAAGTAATACATATTATGAAAGCTTGCCCTAGTTATGCCTTTCAATTAGCTAATTTCCAGATGCAACAATTGCCGAAACACAGGAGCCAAGAAGATTAGTATATTTTACTAGCTCTGAGATGCATGAAACGTGACCAAATTTGCTCTTAACGACCCTGTATATATATGTATATACATATATATATATATATATATATGCATTTGTGTCTTACTCAGAGTCGCGATTCAGTGTCGTATCGTAAGATCAGGCTGGTTTTCATTAATATTTATTTAATATTAGATCTAAAAATGTTCGCAATTTAATTTTAGTTGCGTGCTAAGCTCAGGAAATCAACAATTTAACGTTGGTCGTGTGGCGTCTGTTAAGTTTTGTGCAATTAACGCAGGCAACATATATTATATAATATCAACAAGCATAAGAATCTAATAATATCATACACAAATATTAAGCTAGGCAATCCCAGTCGCACATGTAAACGATAGCTTATATTTTGATAAAGAAATATCCATTTGTTCTGTTCTATTCCATTCTATTCTATAAAATATAGCAATAATTGAAGTAGAAGTTGTTTTATCACGTAAGTATGACTTTTTTAAAGGAAAGAGTGTAACAAATTCGACTTGAAAGCATTTGTATTGTTTTTTTTTGTGCTTTTCTCGTCTACCTTTCAGTTGCGAGCATAGGGCACACGCGACGTATGCGCATTGTATAAATTAAATATTATTTACAATTGAAATTGATGAATCAAAATAAGGTTGTCGGCATTAAATCTCTCATCCTTCTATCACTCGTTTCTGAAAAAAAGCGTTTTAAACATTACAAATCTGCATACATTTTTAATTGTGCTGCCGGTTTTACTTTTTTCTCACGCTTAGAAAAGAATCGCATGCCCAATGCTAATAAATACTTGGAAATATTAATATAAAACACTTTTAAAATGCATTCATTTGAAATATGAACACATTAAAGCCGCGGGCTGTCTGAAAAATCAACGACTAACACGCGCGAAAATCTAAAACAAAAATTAAATAATAGCAACAAGTTGTTGTGTTGCATTAAAAAATTCGTTAACAAAAGCGCCAAGCGACACGCTAATGATTTTAGTTTCAGTTCAGAGTCCCGACTTGTCGGCAGAATCAGTATAGATCACACCGTAGTCCCAGCAAAATAAAGACGTAAAGACGTAAAGTGAACCTTTTTGATAACCATACTGTTTTAAAAAGTTAATACCATGCGACCAATACAAATTATTCTTAAAACATAAGCAAAGTGAAACATATTGAGAAAAGTACAAAGCCCTACGAAGAATTTATCAACAAAAATTAGAAGCACAACTCTTGGTAAGAATACTATGCAGTCGTAAAACGAAATGTTAAAAGCTTGGCAAATTTATAAAATTAATTATGATTCACTTACATTCGTAATTTATGGGAATAGATGTATTCAATTATACCCAATGTTTGTGCCTTGAATAAAAATTTAAAACATTTAATTTCATAGTTCTCTGTTTTAGGCGAATTGAAATCATCTTCAAAGTACTTCCATCTTCCATCTTGTTCTCAGTTGGGGCAGCGTTTTGATTTAATTGACTGCAAGTTAATTCAATTTTTGATAGTCGCACCCAGCACTTAACACTGAAGTCAAATTTTGTCAAACAGACATAACAAGAAAACTCCTCCCAGTCACGAACAACGGGTCTTAACTAAGCGTGGGCGTGTGTGTGTGTGTGTGTGTGTCTGGGGTGTGAGGGTTGGGTACTATGTAATGCCTTCTAAACGAATTAGATGTAGAATTCAATTTCAATTTGCGACGCGCGCCTTGTATTACAAAGTTTGTAAATTGTAAAGACCAAATTTAAATGTTACGAAGCCAATTATATAAATATTTAAATTTGGCCACATTGTCTTATAAATGCATAGCAATTATTATATTCGAATTATTGTGTGAAACTGAAAAGTCTGTGAAAAGCATTTTTTAATTTGCGCGCCCCCGAATGCAATACAATAATTGAATTAAAATTAAAAAACCGAGACATATAATTTAGTTTTAATTGGTGTAATCATTGGAGCGTAACATTGGAGCGAGGGAAATTTCTACTCACCCCAAGCGGCTTACATTTTGATTACATTTTAAAGACAATCCTCTTAGCACAAATCTGACAAGACGTTACGCTTCTTCGTTTACCCTAGCAACAAGCGGCGGGCGACGCAATGCAATCATCGACTGATGCGGGCAATAATGGCACACGTAAATATACAGCACAACAGCAACAACAGTCGCAACCATCGCCAGGAGCTGAAGCAGGAGCAGGAGCAGGAGCTGGAGCAGAAGCAGCGCCGGCTGCAACAAACCAAACAACGTCTTTTACCGTAAATGACAACAGTCAGCAGCAACAGACGAGTATAGGCAACACATCTAGCAAAAATCCGTTCAAGCAACAGTTGGATAGCAATAAGCAGAATGGCAACATGGAAGCAGACTACGGCATTATGGGGACTAGCGGAGCAGTCGGCACTGACCAACAGCTGCCATCGCCAACAAGCCAAGAACAACTTTATGCATCACGCAAATTGACAGGCGGTCAGCCGCCGCCGCCGCCGCCGGATCAATATCGACAAGAGGATCCACGTGCAGCCGGGACTTGGTCTGCTGCCAAATCATGGATGGTCAGCTGGCGGGGCTCCAACCGGCTCGTTCTGGTCATTGTCGCCATAGCTCTCCTGCTGGACAACATGCTGCTAACAACTGTCGGTAAGTGAAGCCAAATTTACATTCTTAAATATATATCGTAAAAGCCGCATATTTCTGCTACCCATTAGCATTTCATGACCATTTATCTTGGCAGCCACCTGACAATCCAAGGCAATCACCTGGAAATTATTCATTTTCATTTCCAGATAGGTGTTTAGCACTCCTTTGGCCATAAAATTACCACAAAGCGCCACTTAAGCTAATGAATGTTTTCTTGGCGTCAGTCACTCAACAGTTGGCTTTCAGTTCATCAATTCAGCTGTCATCGTGTGATGCCAAGGGATTTTGATTAGCTTTGGGATTTGCTATAAAAGTACACCTCGTCTTCTAAAAAATATATATACTTAATCAATTATATTCATATTTATGCACACATTTGTATTCTCGAGTACAATAGCTATCAATCGATAAACACATTCCTTGTTCGTAGTCCTTTGTACGAAAGCAACTCAAAGAACCCCAAACCAATTCTGTTAAGCGAACTCAACAAATTTTCAACCAACCACAGCAACTAATCAATTGTTGGAGTACTATTGCTCGGCAGCAGTGTGATTTGCCCGTCATTATTAAAAGCCGACACAGGCAGAGGCAGAGGCAGTGACAGAGAGGGATTGGCAAAGGGATTGGGATCGTGACGAGGATGAGAATGGAGACACTCAAAGTGCGGACAGTCAATTAAATAGACACGCGACCATTGCTACTGCGTGTGACACTAAATCTATGTAGGGGGAGGGCGTTGGTGGTCGAACGGTCGGACCAAGTGCTTATGTCAAGTGTCTGGACAAACACGTGGACATCAAGTGGCCGATGGACCGACGGACCGCAGCCGTACTCCAGTCTGACCAATGTTTACTGCGGCTGACAACACAAAAAGCGATTGAAGTTCCTTCTTCTTCTTTGTGTTAAACGTTCATGAAATTATATCAACAAGTAGGAAGTAGCCAGCCGAAGACAAATAGCTAGGCGAATGCGGCACTTAAGCAACTTGTTGAAAGATACGGAAAAAGAAGTCAAAGCAAAAGTGGAAAAATGCTCATGGAGCGCGCAAAAGTCAAAGTGTTGGCTCAACCCCAAAAAGAGAAGCAACCATCCGAACCCCAGGACTCAGCTCCCGCTCGATGCTTTTCTAGTTTCCGTCCGTCCGTCTGCCTGTCTTTGCTACAGCAAATCAAAGTTAGCTCTGAATGCCGCATGGCAAGGGGTGTATGGTTAAGTGCTGGATTAGGGGAGAGGTTACGGCAAATATGCTTTTAGCGTTTGACTTGAGGCATTTCCACTTAAGTGCTTTCACTTCGCCGTTAAAGGTGTTGAAGTGAAAATTGCAAGAAATACATGCTTATTACATTTGATCTTCGGCAATGAGCATAAAATTCTCATAAATTTGATTAAGCTGCCAAAAGGGACTCATCGAAGGAACGACGTCTTACGAGCATGCTTAGGCGACTTTCTTGATTTATGTATGGGTCAAAGTCTTATCTGTAAGTGCTTTATTGCATAAATAAACAAAAGGTAGTATGTATGTACATATGTATGTATGTATGTATATGGTTTGGTGGTTTGTTTGTTAATGAACAAGTGAGAATCTTAAAGCTAACAGTACTCGGCTATTAGATACATACCTCGTATCCTGCTTTAAGTTAAATAGTCAAAATTCTACATCCATTAACACAAGTAAAATATTTCGATTTTAGCAATAGTTGCTTTATTTATTATACACCAAAAAAGTGAATAATTGGACGCGTAGACGCTGTAGGCTAGAGAGCTCGCGCTGGAATATGTTGTACAAGCTTTTCGTAAAATTGTGAAATTTCAAATTAGTGTAACCATACTAATTAAAGACAAAAAACTTAAAATATATCAATTTCTGTGATGCCAGATCGCCACAAGTTCATAAGCCACAAATTCGCATATAAAATATATTTTATTGCTTATGTGCATTTATACACTTGAACAGCACGAAAAAAATGTATATACATAAACAAATTAAATACATAAAATACAATTATTTGTATTATTCTTGTCCGTTCTTAGCGTCACCGATATCGATACTTCAGGCAAATTGCGCTGAATTGCTTATTATCTTATCATATAATATGGTTACATTGATTAACTTCAAATTCACATTCGGTTGGTTGTCGATCTTACATCATAAACATTATGTTTTTTAAACTTGCGTGTATTAGTATCCGTAATTCATAGAAGTAAGCTTTGCGTTCCTTCATTTTTATTAAGGCTCAGCATTATTTCTGATTTGCTTTTCCGTAGTATCGAATTTCTCTAGAGAAGCTTGCGATCGATTTTTGATGGGCGTAGTTCCCAATGAACGTGCCTTCATAGCACCATCGCTACTCTCCGGCATTGGATTGAGCAGCTGATAAAGGCTGTCGGATTCGTTCCTTGTGAGAGAAGCACTGCGTGCGAAGGGAAAGTATTCATTAAGTTGTCGCTCCATAACATCCTTATTAATGGTGGTCTCCCAAATTTGGTTTTGGATTATGCTGCTGTAGCGTGCCTCAAAGCTGTGCTGATGGCGCAACAGATTCGATGCACCACGTGCGTTTGTGTTCTGTGCGAGTTTGGGTTCCCACTCCGTTGCCCGTTGGGCGGGCTTGGACGTGGTCGGCTTTAGGGGACTGCCCACGGTGTCCTCATCCGTTGACATTTGCCAGGCGTACTAATTACCGGAAAATTAAATACAAAAATTATGCTTGTTAACCGGAATAGCACTTGATATCGTTGCCGAGCCGTAAAACTTGCAACCTTCCGCGTGGGGCTCAGAATCGCGAATAAGTCACGGCAGGCATTCTACTGTCTTGTTAAGCAACTATTCTTAGCCGTTTTTCTTACCAAACAGGCAAAAACTCAAATGTCAGACAAAAGTTTTTTTTAGCTGCGTTGTAATTGCGAGCGTGCCTTTTGTCTTTTGGAAAAAGTTTTTCGAGGCCTTAGGGGTTGCTAAAGATTGACGTTATAGGCGTGGTGCCTTCCTCAGCCCAAGCCTGCGGCGACAGGTTATCCACCGCCAAAGGTCACAAAGTCCTGCCGTTTTTGGTGTCGCCTTCGATGCTGCTATGGTAAAATTACAGGTGTGCCAGGTGTCAGAGGTGCCCTTGCATGACGGTTGAAGCAACTCCATCTCACTCTCTCTCTCTCCTTTACTGCGGCCCCATTTTTGATCTATCATATATTATATCAATAATTGATTTATGACCCTTAATGCATTGCTATTAAAATCTATAATTATAATAACTTACAAGCGGAAAGCAGCCCAGTACGTATTTAAAATAATATTAAAAAAAAAGTATTAAATATTAATGTATATATGAATATCTAATTCAAATCTAGTTAATCCCATAATTATTCCACCCAACTTTAGATATTATTAATATTTAAATTCTCTGGCTCGGTGAGCTCTCGAGTAAAATCTAAAGAGAATAAACCCAGTTAATTTAGCCATATTTTAGAAAGCAAGATACCCCGAACGCCAAATAAAAATCTAGTAAAATTCATAAATTTTACCCTGAACATTCGACGTTGTTAATATTCCCCCAACTTTAGATATTGTTAATATTCAATTCTCCGGAGATTACTTTGATAGCTCGGTGAGCTCTCGAGTAAAATCTAGAGAAAGCAAGATAGACCCGAACGCCAAATAAATATCTAGTAAAATTCGTAACTTTTCTTCTGAACATTCGACGTTGTTAATATTCCCCCAACTTTAGATATTGTTAATATTCAATTCTCCGGAGATTACTTTGATAGTTCGCTGAGCTCTCGAGTAAAATCTAGAGAGAATAAACCTAGGTAAAATATGTATATATAAGAAAGCAATAAATACGCCAAATAAAAATCTAGTTTAATTCATAAATATTCCCCTGAACATTTGATATTGTTATTATGCAACGATTACATCGATAGTCCAATAAGTCAGGAGCGTAGAGGTGCCGGCCCAATCAAAACAGAACTTACAATGACAACAAATAAGGAAAATATAAATTAAGTCAAAAATCCTGACCCTTAAAGAAATTAAAGCATACTTTATTATTCCTCATAGAAACAAATAGATGTTTAAATTTTAGCGCTTAAAAATATAATTCACTAAAACTAGCGCTTAGCGCATCCTCGTTACTTGATGCTGCTAGGAGCAGGCCCTTCTTGGGCAGACTTGGCATGAAGATGTGCAGCTGTTTACGACTCTCCTGTTGAGTTGCGGTCAATCCGCGACTGCTGTGTGGCGGAGTACGTGCGTCTTTCGCAGTGGGTACTGCAGCCGTGCCATTATATAACCTGGCCGATGCCAACTGTCCGGCCATGCGACGCGTCGTGCTGGCGCTGTTGCTTAGCGCACAAAGATCAATGTTGCGAGGCGGACGATTGAGGCGAACGGGCACTCCCTCCTTGTTAAAAATGATGGTAATCGGCTTGGCATTGGAGGAGTTGGCGCAGTAATTCATCACCGCTTGCTTTGTCGCGGGCTTCCTAGGGGCTTCACGCTGTGCAACTGTTCCCGTGGCACTACGCTTCAGGCCCATGCCACGTTGGTTATGCCGACTGATTCGATGGCTCCTTGATAGCATTGCACTGCTGCTACTGACTGGCACTGGTGTCGATCCTTTTACAATATCCGCACGACCCGCCAAGTCCAGCCAATTGATCACACGTTCCGCAAGACGTTCTTCCGGATTGACTGTGCTCGGGGCCAGTGCATCCTGAAGCGAACTACGCCGTGAGTGCGGCTGATGATCTGTAATGTGGTCCAGTTGATAGCCCTTATCGCTGCTCAGCAACCAGGCACGTCTCTTGGAATGACGCCTGCTGTGCAGCACGGTAAAGGAAGCACTTTGCACTTTGTTAGACATTACGCCTTGCCCCTGGCAAACTTGCTGTTGGTGCTGCAACGTAAGTTTGGTCGCATCCAATAGCAGATACTCATTCAAGGTATAATCAGCGTAATTCTCTGTTGGCATTGACTTTCCGTTAAACTCGTTGGATTCGCTACCATAACTGATGTCTGTCCGAATTTGATAAGTTTGGTTGAATTTGGTTTTATCCCCATCAAAGGTAATTCGTTTTACTTACCACCACGTTTGGCATTTTGTCGTTGGCACTGAATCCACCGCTGACGCTCGTGCGGCTCATAGTCGAGTATGAAGTGGCGTCGGTGGCTGCGCCCCGTATCCCCGATTCTCTCCAACCAGACAGAGCGCACAAACAAGGGTCGACTGGCCGACTCCCAAATGGAACGAGATGGCCGTCGCATAGTCTCCTCTGGTTGTCCACTCCACCATAAATTAGAGCCCTTACCTATTACCTCTTATGCAGAAAAACAAATGCAAGCAGATTTCGATTGTCTCGCAGTCGCTGTTGTCCTCATAGTTACTGCCAACTGTCCTCGCTGTCGTGTGTGCCTATACCGCCGGTTGTCGCTTTCCCACTGTTGTCGCTGTTTGCCTGACGACGCCAACAACGGCTACCGCAAAAAAACTTTCCTTTCGCTAGGGATGGCCAAAAGTCACGGAATTGGAATCGCCTTAAGCTAAAGAGTGATTTTTTCTCAAACCTTTTCAGTTTTTTGACCCTTAGTGCATCAATAATTCATGACCATCTTTGGTGTTAAGTAAATGGTAAACCCTATTTTATTCGAATTACCAATAATCACGTGGAAAGCTTGAAATTTGTTTGCTTAAAGTATCGACTGATCACGTAACTAATTCCAAGCAAAAGCCGTTACAGATTATCAATTTGTTTTATTGGGCGCTGGAATCGCATTTGGTAAAGACCAAGCGAAAGATTTTTAATGTCAAAAGATTATGTAGCTTTTGGAAAAATATGAACAGCAGATCGTGAGAATAAGCTCACAAGAAGCCTATACTGGGTTCGCACGAAGAAGAGCCAAGAGCAGAAATAAGGTAGACAATTATAGCTACAGGGCTGAGCTATGCTCAAATCAGTGCATCGATCAGGCAGGTAGGACAATCAATTTTATATATGTATGTTGATTTTTATTCTAAGAACTTGTAAAAGTTAATGTCATTCGTATTGTTCCTTACTGTTAATATTGTATGTTGAATTATGTTTACACAATCTCTCTTTTTGGCGAGTCCCTGGTCGTCATGGTGTTTTGTCTGGTCGCCCATCACCCGCCGGTTGCTTTTTGCTTTGCCTTGCGGCTTAAGTGTCTTCGACACGCGAAATGTAACCCAAACAACCAATGCCCAATCCCCTTTTTCGAAATGCTCGACTCCATTAACCGCTTTTCAGTTGCACGTGCCTTTAGATATTTGTATGTCAAAAACTGGGAGGTAGTTTAATGACTTGTACAAAATATCCATTATTTATTCTACAAAATAGTTAATTATTTGTGGTGAATTATAAAGTCAATTAAACCAACTACTCTTTGAATACATTTCTGTTTGCTCACTTTTTGGTTTAAGTTATTTTCATATATTTTGCGAGTGCCAACAATTAGGTTGTCAAGTTACATATCCAACATATGTACATACATATGTATGTATGTATGTGGGAGCTGTTGCAACTGTAGTAGGATAAATACATGTATACATGTATGTATGACATACATTCATGCAGACACATAGTCAAGGCAATTTACTCAACGATTTCCCGTTTATCTTAAGTTCGCTCAATTCTACCATTCCTCTTGTACTCTTATTCTGGAAGAAGGCCTCGACAAGTCCAATTACTCCTTGTCTCGCTCATACATGCATAAACTTATTGTCAATTCTCCTTTAGTCTGAGAGCATAAAAAGAACGCGGAGTCAGTCGCGATCGAACATTCGAATAAAAAAGACGTATCGAGATGATTTTGTGTTTTTCTTCGCAAGCGACATTTGTCTTCTACACAACTAAGAACTAGAATTATGATGGTGATTTTGTATGGCGAATTTCACATTCACCGACTTTTCTATAACCATGTGAGTGTAAGCAACAAATAGGTGTATAACTTGGACTTAACGTAATACATTTAAGCGCAATAAGAACGTTTCCCATTAAAACTATAAAAACAAAGTGATTTAATGAGTTTATACGCTTCCACGCTTCTTTCCAAGCTATTAACGTCATTCATTAGAGTCTTTACTACAATTCTCCCTTACAGAAATACATACATACATGTGCATATGAAGATACATATGTATATATCCCTATGAATGACAGGCATATAACTTTGATTTGTTAAACAGCTACCAAATCAACCGCAATGCTGTCTAGTTGCCATCCACAAACTATGACAACAACACTTCAAACTGAAGCAACTAATGCAACGATAAGCAGGGACTACAGCTATCGCCCAACACTTAGCAACTTGCAAATCCAATTGAAACGAGAAAGAACGGCTATCTTCAGCACGCCGAAGATTAAATACTCTTGCAGACCCTACCTTTTCATAATGCTCATAGGGCTTTGCCGTATCTAAGAAACACAGGGAAAATAGTTAATGCCGATATGCTAGAACCTACTTTTCGACCAATCGCTCCTATGGCAGCTATATGATATAGTGGTCCGATGTATATAAGATTTTGCATAAATGTAGGGAACATAGTGAAACTTATAAATGGCGAGTTTGGTCAAGATATCTTGAAACACAGAAAGGTTTTCCATACAACTAATTAATTTCCGAACGATCGTTCCTATGGCAGCTATATGATATAGTAGTCCGATATTGATAGGATTTGGCAAATGTATGAGCAGCATAGTAAAACTAATAAATGCCGAGTTTGATCAAGATATCTTGATAAACAAAAAAGTTTTCGACCGATCGTTCCGATGGCAGCTATATGATATAGTGGTCTGATCCAGCTGGTTCCGAAATATGTACTGCGTTTAACAGAAAGAAGACACGTTCGCATAGTAACAGACAGACGGACAGGCGGACATGGCTATATCGACTCGGCTGTTGATACTGATCAGGAACATACATACTTGATGGGTTCGGAGATGTCTCCTTCTATGCGTTACACATTTCACAACACAATTATAATACCCTCTGTAAGGGTATAACAAGACCTCACACATGAATGCAATTGCAGCAACGAAACAAGCACTTGCCAAGGTAGGTCTAGACTGGGTCTGCGTCTGCAACGGATACCGCTGGCTACGGGTGTTGATAATAAATATAAACAGAGTCAAAACATGCAATAAACAAATTCAATTTCATACAAAAGGGTAAGGGTTGAGTGCCTTTTAAGTCAGCGCTTCCGTGCGAAAGGGAAAAGGGGAGCAAGCGAACCGAGCTCCACTTGAAGCGCTTCCGCTTACATGCCTCGACAAGGCAAGGTGTAATCGGCGTATGCGCAATTTGTGCAACCTTGTCGGCATGGCCGAACAACTCAATTAGACCACGCAATCCTTCTTCGTGCAGAAATGCCTAGAAGCCATTATAAACTTTTAGTAACAACAATTTTGCGGGCCTTTAATACAATTAGAGAAGCGGCTGGAGAAAATTGCTTTCCCAGCGTCATCTAACTGCAGGCCGTTAGGCTAATTGTACCTAAATTCTTTGTTGCAACTCAATTACAAAACCATTACCCGACTGTTTCTATTTCATAGTTCCCATCATACCCGAGTTCTTGTACGACATACGACATCCGGACGCACCTCTCGACAGTTACCCACGCACGCCTCTCACCCTGAACACTCCACCACCACCAACGTCCTGTCCATGTAAGGAGGGTGGCAATGATGTGGCGGTACCGATCGAGGTGTCCACGCCGAGCGCAGAAGGTAAGCACGGTAATTGGGAGGAGTTCAGGCAATTAAACGTCTGCATCTTCAATAGAAAATGAAACATACTACCGTGAGCTAGAGGAACGGCACAATGAATTGGTTGGCGAAACTGTGGAAGTTGGTCTCCTCTTTGCATCGAAAGCCATTGTCCAACTGTTGGTTAACCCGATTGTAGGACCATTGACCCATCGGTGAGGAATTGCTTGAATGGTTTGCGTAATATAAATTTCATCATACTCCTTAATATTACATTTCAGCATCGGCTATAGCATACCCATGTTTGCCGGCTTTGTAATTATGTTCTTGTCTACGCTGAGTAAGTATAAAATTAATCTGCTTTGGCTGCATCTCTAACATTTTTCGTCTAGTTTTCGCCTTTGGTCGTTCATACCTGGTACTTTTCATTGCTCGAGCCCTTCAGGGCATTGGCTCATCGTGTTCCTCTGTCTCTGGAATGGGCATGCTGGCAGATCGTTTCACAGACGACAAAGAACGCGGTAATGCCATGGGTATAGCCCTAGGTGGACTTGCGCTTGGTGTGCTCATAGGACCGCCCTTTGGTGGCGTTATGTATGAATTTGTGGGCAAGTCGGCGCCATTTCTGGTGTTGGCTGCGCTGGCACTGGGCGATGGTTTGCTGCAACTATTCATGTTGCAGCCGTCAATACAGAAATCCGAGTCAGAGGAGCCACCGTCACTGAAGAGTCTGATTAGTGATCCTTACATTTTAATAGCGGCTGGTGCAATCACCTTTGCTAATATGGGAATTGCTATGCTGGAACCGTCTTTGCCGTTGTGGATGGTGGACAACATGGGTGCGACGCGTTGGGAGCAGGGTGTGGCATTTTTGCCAGCTTCTATTAGCTATTTGATTGGTACAAATCTGTTTGGACCACTTGGACACAAAATTGGAAGATGGTTTGCCGCCTGCTTAGGACTGGTTATCATTGGCGCCTGTTTAATCTTTGTATGTACATTTAGCAGATTTCCGGCATGCAAAATTACAAATGCTTCTCCTTCAGATACCCATGGCTACCTCTATCACGCATCTGATTATTCCCAATGCTGGTCTCGGCTTTGCTATTGGCATGGTGGACTCTTCGATGATGCCGGAGCTGGGCTATCTAGTCGATATACGGCACTCGGCCGTCTATGGCAGCGTCTATGCCCTGGGCGATGTGGCATTCTGTGTTGGCTTTGCCGTAGGTCCAGCTCTCTCGGGCTCACTTGTGAAAAGTATTGGGTTCGAGTGGATGTTATTTGGCATCGCCATCCTGTGTTTCATGTATGCGCCGCTGTTAACCTTCCTTAAGAACCCACCGACCAGCGATGAGAAAAAGGTGCGTATGGCCACTGAGGCTGCTGCTGCTGCAGAAGCAGCCGCCAATAATTCGATTGCTCAAATAATGACATCCTGTCCGGCTATCATGCACGATGCTTCGACGGATGCAGGCAAGGCGAATGAGGCTTTTGAAAATGAACGATTATGAGCCCTTAATTTATGTTTTTAATTTAATTAAAACGTACTTTTTGTAAGGCTTTTTCCTCTGTCTACTTGCAATATGTCTACAACAATAAGATGTATATAATTATGTATATATATAATTTCTTTTAATTTACATTAGTTTTGTCATAATTATTGTACATATAAACTCGTTTTGATTTAATGAAATTATAAATGTAATTTTTGATTAATATCAATTTATTTGTTTATTTTAGTTTTCGGTTTCGCTGCTGAATTTTATAATAAATTTTATTTTATTATTGCCTCTGTGTTTACGCATTCACTTGGTCAAAACATTTTTAACGTATTAACAATGCACCTCTTAACTTTTACAGTCATTAATTTATGGACGCGACCGCTCACAGGTACGTTATGTAACCTATCAAAACTACGATGACGATGAATAAATTTTCCGAATTATACAAATATTTCTTGGCAATGTCAATAAAAATGACAAAAAAATGTTGAAAAAAAATTAACGAAACCAAAAAAAATAAACAAGGAAAACAAAAATACAACCAAAAATATCAATAATATCATATGAACTGAATGAAATTGTTATAATTGTTTGAAGAAAGAAAAAGTTAACCTTAAATCCTATGCTATATGCTTACAACAAGAACCACAAAATATGGAACAATCTTTAGCTAAACCAAAATTAAAATAACACAATTTAATTAAAAATAATTCTCCCAGATAGATATCAAAAGCGTTAAGTACATTTTTTTTTTCAAAATAAATGACAATGAAATGAAAGTAAACGAAAGAGGAAAAAATAGTTAGAAATAATTATTTATACTCGAAATAAAACTTTTCACCTGAAATAATGGCAAGCGAAACAAATAAGAAAGTCATCAAGAATTAAACATTTATTAAACATATACCAAAAAAAAAAAACTTAAAAATATACAAAATTAAATTTAGATTTATTCAGTATAGAGAAATAGCAACATTTACAAAAATCAAAATATACATATATGCATTATATATATATATAAATAGACATATATGTACATTTTACTCCCAGAAAGGAAGGTATTTGCGTGTACAATGTGACAAGTGTCAGCGTCCGGAATTGCATTGATTTACTGTGAATTCCAAAGACTAGTCAAATAGAACGAATTTGTATTTAAGGTAAATGTATGTTATATTAAAATAATAATAATACTAGCGAATAGGACGCGAAAAGTTTGGAATTGACATAAGACGGCAGACGCAATATTGAGCACGAATCCAAAAATGTATATGAAAATATTTGAGGCTGGTACAGCGTTCAAATAACTGAATAATGAAGCTATAATCATCAGTCGCATGACAGTTATCCTGACGTTATATCAGCCGCAAATATTTGGTTTTGCAATTTATAAGCGCATCGTGCGCAAATTATCCGTATAGACATTGATGCTGACATTATAGGGCATGGAAGCTGACTCTTCGTTGCGGTAACCATCGCTGCTGCAGCTGCGCCTCCTCTCGTGAACTGGGCATGCTGCGGGCGAGGCATTGCGGACTCGCACCCTATTTAATGAGAACTCCGTGTCCTCACCCACCGGCTGCGATGTGGTAATGCGTATGGGCATGTTGTTTATGCGCGTGTGTATGGGCTGGCTTGAGCTGACGGGCATGCCGTTCACGTGAAGATTCAGTAATTTACGCTCATTCAGGCGAGTGGCGGACAGACGTCGTTGCTGTAGACTGGCGTTGCTGGCACTCCCGAGCACACTGGCATTGTAATTAGAGCTACCCGAGCTGCGGCGTTCCAGTGTCCTGGCTGGTGGTGGATCATACTGCGTCCGCTCCGGCTGTGGACTTATTTGCGGCTTAAGGCAACGCAACGTTGTCAGATTCCGAGTGCAGTTTTGCAAGCGCTCGGCTCGTGCCGTCTGCGTGCTGGCACTAGCCGCGGACTGATGGACATAGCAGGGCACCATGCCTGGCAGACGATCAGTCGAAGCTGGCCTATATAGATGTGATGTCATAATTACAGGTGATGCAACTGACGTTGGCAACGACGTGGCACGCATTGGCAGACGCATTTGTCTGTCCTGCCACAACTGCTCCTGGTAGCAACGTACACGTTCGTACTCTCTTTTTCGCTGTGCTTCCCGCTCTAGCCCACGTAGCCTATGCCTTTCCCGCTCCGCCTCTATCTCCAGCAGCCTTTCATGATCGCGCTGTCTTTCCAGCTGCCTGAAACGCTCGCGTTCCTGATCACGTTGCCGCATACGCTGGTGTTCTTTTTGTAGCTCCTGCTGACACATCTGTTCCATACGTTTTCGCTCCATATGCACTTGCAGCCGTTTGGCTATCAAAAGATCTTGTTCACAATTCGCCTTGCGCAACGAATTAGTCTGGGCCCGGGCTTCGGGTAAACTAAACTTGGACAGACGCTTGTCAATGACAAAACTATCTGAGCTGCCGATGCGCGCTGTCGATTTATGTACCTTATAATTGTCCGTATTGTTGTGCAGACAGGCATCTGTTTCAATCTTGATTCGCAAACTCTTATCCAGCTCTGCCTCAGATTCCAGTCCATTTATATTAATGTTGATCGCACAACCGCTACAATTGCTGGCGCTGCGCCTCGGCGACACCTTAAAAGTGCACGTTGAGTATTTTTTCTCTGGCTCCTTTAAAGTGCACACGGAGGCACTTCTGCCACATCTGCGGTTCACATTTGAGTTAGCGGTGCTCTGCCTTATTGTGGTAAAGCTCTGGCCACGCCGCATCGTCTGATATTCGTCTCGATTGCAGCAGGTGCGCAACAGTGGGAAGTTAGAGACCGCAGCGGGCGGACTGCTAGCGAGCTGGCGACGAGTCAGTGATATATCCTTTCGCGGCTCAGTGGACACCATTACATTGTTAACTTTGTTCGGCAACGAGGAAATGCATTTGAAATCATTCAAAAACCTGCGACGCCTGTTCTCAGCGAAGGCACTCGTCGCCGGAGCAGCCTTGGGCTCTTGACACCTGGTGATGAACTTTGGATTCTGGTAATAGGTCTCGAAGGTGAGAGGCTTCGATTGCGGCGGCTCTGGTCGTTGGTATTGCTGAACGTGATATACGGGTCGATCAGCGTAGCGAAAGTTATACGATTGAATTTTGAATGGGTCGTTGTAAAAGACATCCGTAGACTGGCGGCGTGTATAAATGCTACTGGGAGCATCTGTCGATAAGAAGGCCTTGAAAATTGGTTCATTTCGAAAAATTGAAATTGTCAAATATACTTACACTGACCGCGACTCATTTTATGCAATAAATTTTGTGCTTTTTAAGGACTTGGGCCAAAGTTTTGCAAAATATTGCGCAATCATCTAGATTTTTTTTTTCAAAAATATTGTTCATGCCAAAAAAGAAAATTTTGTCAACGACGACTTTGTTTAACCGGAGAACCGACGAATTTGGATTTGCTTTCATCTACATACTTCAAAGTTCGGGCTTTGGGGCGCACATTAAAACTCTATCAGCAATAGGACGAAGCATTTGTGCAGCAATTCGGTTGTCGAAAACCAGCCTTCCTTAAGCAAATCAATTTACAAATCAAAAAAAAAAAAAAAAATCATATTAAATGTATTAAAAGTATATAATTGATTTTCAAAATGTTTATGTAATTGTCTTTAAATAAATATAAATAATATATTATATATACATATGTATGAAATAAATATGTAGCTACACTTACAATATATCTGACGCAATGAGGGAACTACACATAAGTTTAACAATATTAAGTATTCTTTACATTTTGAAGTATTATTCTTAATACATATGCGCGTACAAATGGTACAATTATTTTTCATTACCAATACAGACATACTTAATTTTAGTAAATAACAAAGATCAATTGGATCCCTCGGATACTTACGCGAGTTACTTGAATGGCTGCAAGTTTCTCCAAGCGTTGTACGCCTTAAACGGCGACGTAAAATCCAAATTTTTAAATCATGCACATCGCCGCCATCTTTTGGGCAGAATATTAACATTTTTACGCGCATAGAAAATTTAAACCTCGTAGCATGCAGTTCCAATAATAACTGAGAATCAGAAGAAAAGATTTTGAAAGGAAACATTTATCAGTTAATCGTATACAATGAGGTTTTATTTACAGTTGTACATAAGCAAAGCTGAAATACTTGCTGATTATCATCGTTATTTCATTGCACTAATATGCCTAACGTTAAAAAAAAACAAATACAAAATATTGAATACAACTATCTATCATAACTTACATAAATATAAATGTACGCTTAGATTATGTGTTGTAACTTTAAACGCTTGTAAAGAATTGCAAAATGCAATCATGCAGTATAAAAACCATTACGAATTCCCCAATACACTTATAAAATTATGTAGTACAAAAGCATTGTGCAGGGTAAAAACAGCTGTTTTCCTAAGAAAAATTACTTCAACTTTATTATGCAAACGTTTTGTTCACATTTACTTGTTGCTTAAAGCCTGCTTATCAACATGGTCTAACAATCTAAATATACTTGTGAATTAGACAATATAGCATAACCATGAACATATACAATCTACTATATAAATACATCAGTTATTGTTCAATAATATTATAGATATTGCATTACATAAAAAAAGCTGGTATGGGGTCAAACAATCTATAATACAAATAGCATAATATTTGAAAAATATCAAACGTTTTGTGCACAGTTTTAAGACATACTAAACGCAATGTATTTATTAATACTATACAAATTGATGTCAAAATTTAATAAAATACTAAACGCATATACATACTCTATCTAAAATAATAAAATACCGCTAACAACATTCAAAATTCTTATAGCTTAGTGCGAGCATACTAGTCAAAAAAAAAAAAGCAATACTATACTTACTACTCATATAAAATTATAATGCTATATTTATTAACTACATTAAGAATTTAAAAACCTGCTTTATCTATATAATAAGAAGTAAAACAACAATAAAAGCCATGTGTAATCATGTGAATATATGTCAAGTGTTGCGTTAAGTTTTTTGAAAAGCATTTGTAAAAGTATTGGAATGTAGAAATATATATACTGTGCAAATAAAATACACAGCTAAATAAATACATATATTATGTTATCATACAAGGAAATCAAAAGTATATTATACAATCCGTAATAGTCAGTTGACAAAAGTTTATCTATTTAATTGTAATCTGATAACTAAGCTGCTAATTACAAATTCAAAAAGGAGTTAAGTTTAACATACTGGCAAATTGTACTCTTACAACTAAATAAATACACGAAACACATACATATGTAACTAAAGTTGTTGGTGAATAATAAAGCTAGACCCGAAAACAAAACAAATCTTAAAAATAAACTTAATCAGTAAATTCTAAGTGTACTTTGCATTATGGAGGGATAATTTTGCAGCCACGTTTTTAATATAGACAATTCAATTAGGAACAAGTCTACGGTTCATGCTAATTCAAAGCTGACGTAATCCACATTAAACCCTTTGAGTTTTAAAAAGTGATGATAGTGTAAAATGTTGCGGGTAGAAATGTATATTAAAGCATGTCGAGGTATTAACTGCAAGTTCATCCTGAACTTTGACCGAAAATTTACAATTCAATTTAAAATGTACAATTATTTAAGAAGATAAGCCAGGCCAAAAAAATAATTCTGCGTATAAATCGGTTGAGTCTTAACAGCGTTATGGTAGTGTAAATTGAGCATTCCGACTTAAAACGACTTTTAATTTTTAGCCGATCACTAACAAAGTGTGTAGTTTAACATCTGTGAGCCTATCGAGAAAAATCGATTCTTTGGCGAACAACTGAATCCATCACATTGAATATTGGAACAAATACAACAATTGTATCTATATTGTCTTTAAATCGACTGCTTTTTCAGTTGTGTTTTTCAGCCCCATTCAATCTGTTTAAATAAACAAGCTGACAGACATTCAGTTCAATTTTATACGTGGTAATCGAACTTTTAGTTCATAAAATACACTGTTGTACTCAGATGGTGGTGTTAGGAATCCGTTATCAAATAACAATGGAGCTATTCACGATTTTCACCATTTTCCCAAACATATATGGCTGAAACAAATTATAATTATTATAATAAACAAAAAAAAATTCCTCATTTTTGCTCAAGCCAGTAGCAAGTAATATTTTTCTTGAATATTATTCGTGTCGCTGTTAACTAACAGTGGATCAAAATGTTATGTTGTGTCGCTGTACAACCGTGTGCATGGGCTACAGATAAACAACTGTAACCTCATCGCCAACATGCAGTTGTAAATTTTGTCATTTAAATTGAATTTTGAATACTTTTTTCGGGAGGTATTAAAAGTGCAAACAGAACGTGCATATTAAGTCAAGCTGTAGACAAAGTGATTAATTTTCGTAAATGCGCAGTGCTCGCACCTCAACGGTATCAAACTTACTGCCATAACTGCTGTTCGTGCAGACAGAAAAAGCAGCCATAAGATTTTCCTTTTTTTGTTTTGAGTTGTGCGCGCACACACAATCAAAACACACAAAACAACTGATACTTTGAAAAGGAGCAGCAAAAGAACAATGGACACCACTTTAAGCGCTGGAGCTGGTAAGTAGCTGAGTCCCCTTAAAAGAATTTGTCATATTTTAAATTGAATTTCCAACCTCCTACGGTCGGTGCGCTACAGCGCGTGTATGTCAGTTGGACAGGCGGCCTATATACATACGTATGCTGGCGCGCAAATTGTTGAGCTAAAGCAATACTGCGGCCGCACGACATATACGCAGTCGTAGGTTTCCATTAGTTTAAACAGATTTAGCCACCGATGTTGAATAATATTAGTTACATATTAGGTCGCAATAGCAAACAATTTGCTCAAATACAGTACATAGTGCTTTTTAACAAAGTGAAACATCCCAAAATACCCCATATGTAATCTGGCAACTCCGAGGCGTGTGATAGTGTGTGTTACTTTCGATACAGGTACAGTCTGTGGGGAGATTTGCTTGCAATTCGACCATTGCAAAAAATGAACATTTACACTTCCGAATTGTTTCATTTTAAAATTACGGCGGGAAACTTTGGCTTTAAGTGAGCGTAGACAAGTCATTACATTTTTTATAAAACGGCGGCACTCATAAATTTCTGAAATAATTTAAACAAACTTGCCACCCCGCACTGCCTTACAGCTGGTACGTATTTGAGTGGCAACACTTTAGTGACCCGATCTGGCAGCCCCGATGAGCAGCACATTTTAAGGTTTACGCAATTTTTTCCAATTCTTCCCAGTTATTAAAATTGAAAAAGCTAGCATAGCCGTTCATATTCGTTGTAAGTAATTTAATACTTGTGAGGTACATGTTGCGCCATTAAAGTAATTTGAAATTAAACTATAATAGGCAATCCCAAAGTATAACGAAAATAATGTCGCAAGCATTCGCGTCTGCCGTTTGCCGGACCGGAGCTACATTACGCTGCAGCCGGCGTGCCTTGTCCACGGCGAGATTGCTACGCAGTGTGACACGCCCACGTCTAGCCACCAGTACAGCATTTACCAAGAGTTTCCAGGCTGGCAATTGTCCCCCTACTTCTAAGGGCAATCTGCAGCAATATGTGCGCGAGTATGCAAATGAAAAAAAAGTGTTTGAGCGCACCAAGCCTCATTGTAATGTAGGCACCATCGGCCATGTGGATCATGGCAAGACTACACTGACGGCGGCTATAACGAAAGTACTAGCTGATAAAAAACTGGCGGAGAGCAAGAAATATAATGAGATTGACAATGCACCAGAAGAGAAAGCTCGTGGAATTACCATCAATGTGGCGCACGTTGAGTACCAGACGGAGACCCGTCACTACGGTCACACAGATTGTCCCGGTCATGCTGATTATATTAAGAACATGATAACTGGCACCGCACAAATGGATGGCGCTATTTTAGTAGTGGCAGCCACAGATGGTGCTATGCCTCAGACACGGGAGCATATGTTGCTTGCCAAACAAATTGGCATTGATCATATTGTGGTGTTTATCAACAAAGTCGATGCAGCAGACCAGGAAATGGTAGATCTTGTCGAAATGGAAATACGTGAACTGCTGACTGAAATGGGCTACGATGGCGATAAAATTCCTGTAGTAAAGGGTTCAGCATTGTGCGCTCTGGAGGACAAGAATCCCGAAATTGGTTCCGAGGCTATACTTAAATTGCTTAAAGAAGTTGATAGTTTTATCCCGACACCAGTGCGCGAGTTGGACAAACCATTCCTGTTGCCTGTGGAAAACGTGTATTCGATTCCTGGGCGTGGTACTGTCGTTACGGGTCGTCTAGAGCGCGGTGTGGTCAAGAAGGGAATGGAATGCGAATTTGTGGGCTACAACAAGGTACTAAAGTCCACGGTCACTGGCGTAGAGATGTTTCATCAGATTCTTGAGGAGGCGCAAGCTGGCGATCAGCTGGGTGCTTTAGTGCGTGGCGTAAAGCGTGATGATATTAAGCGTGGAATGGTCATGTGCAAACCCGGTAGCGTCAAAGCACTAGATCAGTTGGAGGCACAAGTTTACATACTGTCCAAGGAGGAGGGTGGTCGAACCAAGCCCTTTATGTCGTTCATTCAGCTACAGATGTTTTCTCGCACTTGGGATTGTGCTGTTCAGGTGCAAATACCGGACAAGGAGATGGTTATGCCTGGCGAGGATACTAAACTAATATTGCGTCTGATACGTCCCATGGTTTTGGAACAAGGTCAGCGTTTTACGCTTCGTGATGGCAACCTAACCTTAGGCACAGGCGTTGTAACAAATGTAATGCCTGCACTGACAGAAACTCAGCGTTCTGAGCTAACGGAGGGTAAAAAGGCGCGTGAGAAAAAAGTCGCTGCCAAAAAGTAATAGCCTTGTATTCGTCAGAAGCTTATTCTAAAAGTCGGTCGTAAATAAATAAATATATTTCTAATTTAATTATATTTTATACATATTGAGTTAGTTGTTTTGATGCGTTTAAAATTTAAAATCATAGGTCAACCATTAAAAAAACAAAAATAATAAACTTCTACCTACACCAAACAAAATAGACTTGCTAGTAACCAGTCAATGGTTCGTTGTTTTATGGATGCAACTTTAACTATCAGAATCCATACTGAACAACCTTGCAATGATAAGCTCTGCTTAAGTTTATATAATTTCTAGCCACAAGCTTATGTCTGTTGAGTGAATGGTTTGGGAAATTTTGAAGATCAAACATGATATATTTTTACAACTATCGATAATAGCAAATAGCAGCACTGGTCTCAGCGGGACCAGTGTTGGTCAATGCGGTGTTCCAACCGCTACGCAGCTGATGTTCATGCTAGAAGTTTTTGAAATTGAATTGAAAAAAGTTGATTGTCTGCAAATATGTTTGCTAACCGTTTGTCTGAGCTTTCGGGTACATTCGAATATTGATTGTTTATATTCAATTTAAGTAGTTTCATGTTAATTTGCTTATCATCCACAGACGAACTAGGGGATACCACGCCATTGCCTGAACTTACCCTTTATGATTTGCTGGAGTCGCCAGCAACGTCTAAAGAGCACAACATGGATGTTGCAGGTCATAGTGGTAATGTCGATAAAGATAGCGAAGACCAGTACGTGGGAAAAAAATTGACGTCAACCTCATCCAGCGAATTGTTGAATAATCCGGGGCCAAAAAAGACTCCAATTGTGCGAATACTGGAGAACAAACGATTGACAGCGCCTATGGGCACAGCTTTAAAAAATATGCTAGGTGGATCTGTTAGGGTAGTAACAGCGCCAACAAAAACGACGCAAACGATGGACGTTAAAATCCTAAACAAGCTGCAGACGAAGCCCTTAAATGCTTATGGCAACGCGGCTGTTAAAATCGGCAGCACCACAATAGCAGCACCATCAGGTTCAATCCCACCACTAACAACCCAGATGCCCAAAAATATTAGCGGTGTCACCATGACGCAAATTAAAACAGCTGACGGCAAAGTGCTCTATCTACATAAGTCATTGCCCGTATCAGGGGGAACCGCGGCAAAGCTGCCAGTGAATGCCACATCTCGCTTGGTGAGCCAGTCTATTCTTTCTAAAGGTGTTACTCTAAGTGGCACAGTCCCAATCAAGAGCACCGCGCCGAGCTCGTCAATAACAGTCAGAGGTTTAACGGCCATAGGAGCGACTAAATCAACACCACCAACATTATCAAATCCCTTAACAACAATAACAACTTCACAAACATCGGGTTTGGTAAAAAGTCCATCATCAGCAGAACCTGCATCTGTACCAGGGTCTTCTAAGATGCCAATACAAGTGGTGCGCACCGCCGAAGGTAAGATAATTAAACTAAATCAAGGAGTTCCCTCTGTGCTTCTTAATTCCAAGTCAACACCGTTGGCTGTAAGAGCTTCAGCTAGTACTGCACCAGCAGTACCAACGGCCGTTTTAAGCAACAGTAGCAGTAGGTTATTAAACAAGCCCTCTACGCAAGTGATCATAAAGGGACCGTTGAAGCAGCTACCGGCAGGCTCATCACTTAAGCCTGTCAACAACAATACAAGCAGCAGCAATAATGCAACTGGCAGTGGTAACACCAGTAGCAGCATAGCATCAGCAACAACAGGGGCAACAATGCCATCCGGTAAAATGCTGGTTCAAAGCTCTACGGGCAAACAAATTGTTGTGGCCAGTAAGAATATTATTAAGTTATCGCCGAAGCCAGGCGCAAACGCAACGACTAATACAAATACGAATACCACGCCCAGCGGTCTGCATGCCATTCAATTATCGGGAAAAAGCGGCGTGCAGTATGTGCGCGTTTTACCCAACAATAACACTGAGCCGACCACTAGTCCACAGAAGGTGTCACTCGGGCGTCCACGCACGAGCAGCAACAGCAACAACAACTCAACTGTATCTGTCAGCAACACCAGCAAAATCGTAATGAAAACAATGGGCGGTAGCATCGTGCCGCTACCGTCCATGCAAACTTTGGTGCCCAGGGTGAGTAGAGTCAGAGTCCAAGCGGATACTTTAATTTTTACTATTTGTAAGATTTGCTTTCTCACTAAGTAGTTACAAAAAGCCTACTAATATAATATATAATAAAATATATATTATATATAAAAAAAATTAAAAATATAAATTAATAAGTTTTTTTTAAACGGAGTGCATAAATTATTTTCTATAAGAATATATTAGGACAAAAATGTATATTTGAAAGCTTTTACATTTTACAGCGAGCACCTGGCACGACATCTAACTCAGTACACGCTAAGACCCCCAGCAACAGCAATAATTTGGAGGCCACACGCAAGCATCGCCTATCCGATATCAATGTGCAAATAAAGCATTTGACAAACGATAGCATCGGCGATACCGGAGGACCGGACGCGAAGAAGGCACGGTATGTTATTGCCATGCCCCACACTTCGACGACATCGGCAACGATGTCAACGACAACAACTCCAGCGTCCCAAAAACATATGCAGAAGTTGACGGGAACGCGGGCACCACAAATGCAACGTGTCACGGTGCAGGGCGCTAAAGTTGCAGACCAAGGGCGAAAGGTCTACAATCTGGTCACAAAAAGTGACGCCAATGGCGTCAAGTATATGATCTGTAACAAAGGAGGCGAGGGAAAACCACGCACAGTCTTCAACACCACAATGCGACGTGGCTATACGCTCGCCGAATCAAAGCTGCGTCGTCCTGTAACGCTTACTTCGCAACAGTTGCGCTTCAAGCAAATGAAACTGCAGCAGCAGAGACAGATTGTTGCTCAGGCCAAGTTGCGACAACAACACCTACAGAAACAGCAGCTGTCTACCCAAACAAAACAACAACAGCAGCAGCAAATAGTAAAGTCTAAATCAACACAGGATAATAAATTAACTGTGCCGGCCAAGCCATTATTTGATATACTAAAGCCGCCGCCAACACCGGCTCCTGCAGCAACTGCAGCACTTGATGCACTAGGCGGATCCCGAAGAAAACATTGCAACTGCAGCAAATCTCAATGCTTGAAACTTTACTGTGACTGTTTTGCCAATGGTGAATTTTGTCAGGATTGCACCTGTAAGGATTGCTTCAATAACCTGGATTATGAGGTCAAGCGAGAGCGAGCCATACGAAGCTGCTTGGAGCGGAATCCCAGCGCATTCAAGTAAGTAACTAAGACAATTTAACAGAAATATTTTATATTCTTTATTACTCTCTCGCGTACAGACCCAAAATTACGGCGCCCAATTCCGGTGACATGCGTTTACACAATAAGGGCTGCAATTGCAAACGGTCTGGGTGTCTAAAAAACTACTGCGAATGCTACGAAGCCAAAATACCCTGCTCTGCCATGTGTAAATGCGTAGGTACGTATCTGACAATCGAATATGAAATATGTAACACTGATATAGCATTGATATAGCATAGTAGTGAATAGCAACAAACTGACTAACAAATGGATATTATACTATAAAGTCACCTTATTGTTATAATTCAGAAAATATGTATATGTAATTACTTGTTTGGTGAACGTATATTGAAGCAGTAAACTTTCCCATCAAGAAATAATTTGCACCGATGTTAATAAGATTTTACTCATGTTTAAGGATCATAGTAAAACTAATTATTGCCGAGCTAGATTCAAATATCTTTGAAAAAAGATTTTCAAAAACTCAGTTTTCGATCGATTATTTCTATGGCAGCTATAAAAGTATACAGTGGTCTGATCCGGGCGGCTTCGACATTGTTCTGCCAGCAACAGAAAGACGGGGCTGTGAAAAGTTTCATGCCGATAACTTTAAAACAATAATTTGTTTATTCATGCTAAATATATGTGTAATCTTTATTAGCTCAGAGATGTCTTCTTCTATGCGTTACACATTTCATGACAAAATTAAAATACTCGACAGGAATATAAAAATAAAAGCTAATTTCGTTTAAAATTTCAAGGATGTCGTAATATGGAGGATCGTCCCGATGTTGATATGGACTCTATGGACAGCCTGGCTGATGTGAAATTACAATCGAATAAAATGAAAGAACTAAACGGAACACATCTACAGGACAACCGCTCGAATGTCTATCTAACAGACGATGTGATAGAAGCGACTATAATGTGTATGATATCGCGCATTGTTATGCATGAAAAGCAAAATTTGCCAATAGAGGATACGGAACGTGAGGTAATGGAGGAGTTGGGCGAAAGTTTAAACCAAATTATTACCTTTGCCAAGGAGAAGAACGATACATTTCATATGGACGATACCAAGACGATGGCTTAAGAATAGAGCTTGAAATCAATTTATATTCTTACATTTTAAAGATCCTTAATTTTCAGTCTTGATGCACATACTATATTATTTTTTAAGTTCAAAGCGATCTGACCTGTTTATTTTTTTCAATTATTAATGTCTCTTAAATAAGCTTTCCAAAAGTTGACCTTAAAGTGTAAAGTGCAAATAAATTATTAACTATATGCAATTGCATGTAAATAGCATTTACAATAGCAATAGCTAATGTAAGAACAAATCTATCTTTTGGTATCGTTTTTTAACGCTTTATACCAATAACACCCAATCTACTGTGTATGTAAATAAATTAAAATTCAATAAAGCAGAAATTTCAATTACTCCTATTTAAATTTGCAAGAAAACAAAAGATATTGAAATATATATGTAAACTTTGTAGTCCGAAGGTCTTCCTTTACGATTTGCAATTCTTCAACGCGACTTCGAATTCGCGAACGTTGCAGAAACTCTGAACTTTGTATCTCTGACTCTGCTATATAGTAAAGCTGATGGCAATTAAGCTAGATTCTTTAAAAACCTTCTTTTTTTATTAATAAAATGAGTAAATAAACATTAAGACTATTCAAACATAATTAACACTAAAATACAATACACAATCATTTTAGAATTCTCGATGATAGGCGCAGAAAAAAATTCGAAACATAAAAAACTTTTTAAATAAATTTGAAAAATAGATCGACCATTTTAAATTCTACATAAACTCCGATGATGGTCTTAATTTAATCAAACGATTGCGAAGCGAATACGCCCTTGACGCATTCCCATTGCTTTCCCCAGTTTCTTCATTTACTGAAGTCATTCGCTGACCGTTTCGAGGCGAGGGTTTTTCTGGAGTCATGTCCTCTTCACAGTCTTCCAGCTTGTTGCCAATGACAACCTCATCTCCACTAATATTGCCTTCGTCGAAGGTGAACTGAAAACGACGCACTTTTTTCTTGGCGCTAAATATAACACCGTGGGCACCAGACTCACGTTTTTTGGTTCCAGGCGTTTTTAAAATGGACATGGGCAGCTCAGAACGTGGCGTCATCTGCTGACGAGATACTTGCTCCGCTGCGCCCATAATAGCAGACTTCAATAAACTATTACCGCCAATGGATTGCCGATTATCGGTGTCACGTGATACCCGAAGCACGGTTCGTGCCGGCGAGAAGGATTTGCGGTCGCGAACCACAATAAAACGATGCTGTGAGTGACGCTTCGGAGTAAGGTTTGGCTGGCTGTTTTGCTCGTTGATTTCGCCAGATACCTGATTTATTCGCTTGGCTGCATAAGCCTTTCGCAAAAAGCTTCTTAAGTCGCTGCTTGGCTTAGCGATTTGTTTTCGTTTTGCTTTAAGCCCCACTTTTGATTTGGTTTTGGGCACTGTCTCCGCTTCTGGATCCAGCCAATCGTTGGCTTTCAAACGCAGCAGATTATCGAAGCGTTTGTCTACATTTTCGCTCTGTAAACGTAACATATCCCACCACCCCTCTAAATCTTCAACGAACACAGGTTTAGAAGCCTCACTGCCATCATTGGGAGGCAAACCAATGCCGGTAGCACCCGCTTCACAGCGATCAATAAGACTCTTAAACTGCATTAGTTTCTTGCTGGTAAGCAGATTTGTCTGTCCAATAGCCGCATCTATCATGTCCTTTGCCCCATTCTCTAGAAGTCGCACTTCATTTTGGTTGTTATATAACTGCCACTCGGCACAAAGCGAATGCAGGCGTCTAATTTCTTTATCCAGTTGCATTCGAAAGTATTGTACAGAGTCTAGTGTGCTACGCACAGCAACGGGAGTCTCCGGTTTTTTCTCACTTGGACTCTGTGTGCTAGTGTTGTTGGCATTGTCACGCTGCATCCGTGTGCTCGCTTTTCCACGTGCTACGGTCACAAAAGGACTTAGGTAAATTGATTGACTTGCTTGTGTACGTATCGGGGACTTCGCCAACATTGTCATGTCATCTAAAATTATATATGTATGATGATTACCATTTATTAGAATTTATGAAATCGACAAAAAGCCCACTTACCCTCTTCTGCAGGCAACGTGAGTTGCGGCTCCGTTAGTGTCGGGGATCCTGTCAACAGTCTCTCCGCAACAGACACTATTTCATTGGACTCATCGGCAACTGCCACAGAACTTATATTGGGTATCTTTCCGTGGGCCTCTAAAAAATTATCGCTACTTTTATTGGACCTGCACTCGGTAGATGTCGCCGCTGCATTGAATAAATGTTTATTGCTGACAACATAAAGTGACGTATCGGGGCTCTGCATATCGCAAGTTGATTGCAGTAGGTTCAGTTTGGACAATATTGCTTGTCTTTGCTTGCAGTTCATGAGCGCTGGCTTTTTGGACTTCATGCGTGTCGAGAGCTGTGAGGAGAGATTGTTTTTTGATTTGGTTTTGCACTGGGCTGCACCACCTCCTCCCCTGTTTCTGCTTGTTCCGGGTAATTCAAATGGCTGTGTCATCAAATTTTGCGGCTTTGATGCGTTTTTAATGGACCCCGCCATATTTTTTTTAACTCCAAGGGTTGTTGGTGGCTTTCGTTTAGGTTCAGGGTCTATTTGTGGCTTTTTAACTATAGATTCAGTAGATGCTTGCAGAGACTTCGTTGTCTGCCGCTTATTTACTGCTTGATTATCAGATGCTGCTAGTGGCGGCTTCGTCGAACGATTCAATTGAGGCTTCATTTCAGCATTTTGTAGGTTTCGGCCAATAGCGAAAGGCTTAACTGATTTGGCCACAAGCTTTGACTTAACTGCAGCTGTGGAAGCAACAGGAGACGAAGGTTTTTTCGTTGTGGGCACTTGAAAAGGGATGTGCTTACCTGCATTCGCGAATGCTTTGGACTTTACTGCACTAGTAGCAGCACAACCCACAGTTTTTTTTGCGGCCGGCATTTGCATAGATATTGGACCTGTTGTTACCTTAGGAATATCTGGAAGCTTTTTGCTTTTCGATGAATTAGAAACCGGCATCTCTGCTTTGGATTCATACATTGAGCGACGTTTTTGCTGCTTATCAGTACGTATCGGGGTCGTCGTCAACATCGTCATGTCATCTTTAATTAGATAAGTGTGATGATTGACAATTATTAATATTTTTGAAACCGACCTAAGGCCCACTTACCCTCAACTGCCTGCATCGTGTGTTGCGACTCCTTTAATGTCGGCGACGATGTCAACAATAGCCTCTTAGCACCAGACACTGTCCCATTGGAGTTATCGCCAACTGCCACAGGACTTATATTGGTTATGTCTCCGTAAGTCTCCAATAAATTATCGCTACATTTATTGGACTTGCACTCAGTAGATGTCGCCATTGCATTGAATAAATGCTTATTGCTGACAACATGAAGTGACGTATTGGGAGTCTGCAAATCGCAAGTTGCTTGCAGCAAGGTTGGTTTGGTAAGTATTGCTTGTTTTTGCTTGCAATTCAGGAACGCTGGCTTTTTGGACTTCATGCGTGTCGAGAGCTGTGAGGAAAGACTGTTTTTGGATGTAGTTTTGCTTTGGGCTACACCACCTCTTCCCCTGTTTCTGCTTGTTGCGGGTAATTCGGTTGGCTGTGTCCTAAAATTCGACGAACTTGATGCGTTTTTAACGGACCCTACCATCATTTTTTTAAGTCCAAGGGTCGTCGGCGGCTTTTGTTTAAAGTCAACCTCTCTTTGTGTCTTTTTTATTATGGGTTCAGTGGGTCCTTGCAGACTCTTCGCTGTCTGCTTCAGATTCCCTGCTTGATTATCGCATGCAGTTAGTGGCGGCTTCGTCGAACGATTCTTTACAACTGTTTGAGGCTTTATTCCAGCACTTGGAAGATTTCGGCCAGTAGCTTGAAGCTTAACTGCGCTTGCCGCAGTCTTTGCAACCGCAGATGTAGACGCAATAGAAAGTTTTGTCGCTGTGGCGATAGGTGCATTCGCAAATAGTGCACTAGTAGAAGCAAAACCCAAGGGTTTCTTTGCGGCCGGCAATTGCAAAGATATTGGAGCAGTCATCTCTGCTTTGGACTCAAAAACGTATAGTGAGCGTCTTTTTTCCTGCGCTTCTACTTCACTATTTGAATCTGGTTGCGCGTCCTTTTCTTCTTTCCTTTTCTTCTGCTTTTCAGCCTCCTTCCACTCCTTCCACCCGAGAAAGCGTTGCAAGTAATGGCCTTGGCGCTTTGTTATCTTATTGACAGGATTTATATTTGGCGCCGGGAGTGCATTTTCTTGCTGGTTTTTTGCTGCAGTCGTTGAAAGGCTGTTCAGTTTCTGCTCCTTTTGTGTTAATGTTTTTGACGAAGTGGGACTGATATCTATTATGCGATTGCTTTGAAAATGTGCGTCGCTTAACTTAGTTCGCACGACGCGTTGACGCTCCCGGTTAATTTCAATATGGTTGTGCGGACTTAGCACCCTCGATTGCATCTTGAATAAGTTTTAGCGATTTTCAGTAGTTTGTACACAATATCACTGCAATTTTATTTTCGAATAAATTTGTACAAAGTTACTTTTAAAATCCAACTGTATCAAAAATAAAAACTACAGTTTCTAATGTCAAATGCAGTACTATTAGAGCGGTCGCTTGGGATGGCGATATTGCCACATTGCACGATTAGGTGTGACCACTGTCATGAAAAAAAATACATTTTTGAATACTAAAAGATTAAAAAGGCGTACATTTGCGGTAATTTCAGTAACAATAGTTTATTTATAATAAAAAATACGTTTAAATTACAGCGATTCTGTATTAGACATAATAAAATTAATTAAATAATTTGTATCGTGAAAAAAACAAAAATTCGTCGAATATTGCATGAGTATGTGGCTTCAAATGAGTGCGATTGTGTGTGTCTAGAGGGGTTAAAAAAAATAAACAACAACAACCTTAGCGATGAGCACAGCGGCATTGCCAGCAGAAACTACACGCCCTGCTTTTTGACAAAATGAGTTTTATTTTGATGTCGTCTGGTGCATACTGATGGTCACATGATTATTTATAAATTGTGCGATATGTAGATCATTAGCGTGTTTATTATTTATATTTAACAGGGCGGTTTTATTGGTAGTCCGTAAAGTACACGCTGCTGGCAACGCTATGCAAGCTCAATTCCTCTCGTTTTCTTTCTATCTTTTTCACACACGCATACATATATGCCCGTCATTCTCAGTTGTTTCGTCGTGAGTGCCGCTATCACTTCGTGTTTGTTGCTCTGTTGCTGGCCTGGCTGCGGCTCCGTCATCGTCGTCGGTGTATTTTTAATCACTTTTCTCGCTGTCTATGGCTTTGAAAATATTGTACTAATTTGGAGACGTGCAATCGAATATATGAGTTATTGTTTATATAATAAGTTTCGTTGTGTTGTGTTTTAAATGCAGATGTGAAAATAAACGAGTAAATCATAGCATTTTTCAAAAAATAGCTACGAGAGTAAGCACCTAACAACAATTGCATATATGCATGGGAGTATATATGTACATATATGTATGTGTAAGCAACAAGGCTGATTAAGAAAAGTAATTCAACTAAAAGTTAAACAAATTGTACTTAGAAGAGCAACAATTTAAAAACAAACCACCCTCTACAAAATGGAAGCAATTGCCAAACATGATTTCTCTGCTACTGCCGATGATGAACTTAGTTTCCGTAAAACTCAAATTCTAAAGGTAAGAAAAATTAAAAAAAAATTGACTAAGATTTACATTTTGTACATCTCTGCAACAGCTTACAGGTCTACAGTTTTATAGATGACTGTCACCATATACTGCAATTATCGCCGTCGAGTTCTGTTTATAATTTTTTCATACAACTTGATTCATATGTTTGCTTGCAATATTTGTTGCCTGAGTTGCGGTCGGTTCCCATGTTAACCCAAATTCCTCTCCAAAGTCTGATGTATTAGTTGCAAAGGACTCCAGAGTGCGTATAATTTTGCAAATGGATCAAAAGCGCATCTCGCAAGAGCAAATGCATATGTGTACAAGCAATGTATACTTGCAAGTATATGTGTTTACTCAGGGATTTGTCGGAATGGCCCCGCTCTTTATACAAACTCTGTTAGTCAGATAATAAATCCGTGCGAAACCCTATAGGCGCAATAAACATGAATTGAATGTTAATTAGAATAAATAGTACACATTTCACGATTTTCTACATTTGTAATGTAGAATTGTTAGATTCGTTTGGTTCTTATTTGCAGTAGACTGCAGTATTATCATAATCTTTGTATTACGATTCGTCATGTAAAACTTTGCAGAGCAAAAGGAGCACATTAAAATTTACCGATAGTGAAAAAAAGAAAAAAACAAAACAATTCGTTACGAATAGCGATTATCTGCAAAAACGCTTCTTTTTTTTTGTGTATATACTCTTATATTTGTCTCAGCTGGAGACGGAGTCCGAAACCCAAAATTATGATGAAGAATCTGGTTTTCTCCCCACTGCACTATTGTCTTGGTGTGCGCTTGCCATGCCTGGGGCCCCTTTAAGCAATTGGTTCTCTTTGTTTTGGCAGGCGAAATTTCAGGTTTTTAGTTTTCAGGCGGTGTAAGCTGACCTGACTGCTGCGTTCTTGTTGTTATTGTTTACTGTCTATCCGCTCTTGTCGTAGGTTAGTCACTTAGCGTGCCAGTGGTTTATTTTTGTCTTGTAGGGTCGCTTTTGGGTTGTTCATGCTGATTGATGATGTCAATGACTTGGACTACGCTTTATCAAACAGCTGCTGTTTCTGGTTATCAAAGGCTTATCAGTTGCACTCAATCCAGATCAAACAACTAATCGAGCGTCTTATCAGTTATTTTTGAAAATGCTGGCAGCTCGATTAAAGCTTCCACAATACAGTATAAGGAGACAATGATATCAAGATCACATCCCCACGTTTTAATAGGCTTGTAAAATGATGCGTGGAAACACAAAATGATTTTATATGGCTTATACATAAACTGTCGACTTGGCTTCGATTGGTCATGAATCAAGTTTGAGAAAGATTGGATTATGTATCTACCATCAAACATTCAAAAAATACATTTTCTCTGTTATAACAAATTTGGGCGATGTTTTAATAAATAAAACAGATACCTAAAAATAAACCAAACTATTCTTCGCTTGTTTGAGAAAAAGCGAATTCGCCAATAGTTGAACATATAGAAATACTGCTGCTGCCAGCCAGCTTACTGAATATATACATATAAACAAAATAACATAAGTAGAACGCATATGTAAATAGTTTTTATAAACGCAAAATAGTGACAAATACGAATCACAAATTTTATAACAAAAAAAAAACGGACAATTAAGAATCCTATTTGAGTTTATACGTTTTTAGCATTGTACCATAAAGAATCCTGCGTATCTGTAAATTACACACATAAAATATAAACCGTTTTATATTTAGCCAGTTTATCTGTTTATCTGACATGGTTTAGATAAACGCATGAACTAGCGAAGCTCGGAAATTTCGAAGAAGGTAAACAGATGAAACACGACGGAGTCTACTTGCATTACTAAACGAATACTATTACTCATTTATTAGCATTGCCTCCGGAATATGACTCACTGTTTGCTGTTGAGACGGTGATCATTCCCATATTTTTAAAGCCAAACCTTTCCTATTACTACTGTATTGCCAACCATAATTAAGCATGTTTTATTCGCAGATATTAAATATGGAGGACGACTCAAATTGGTACCGTGCCGAGTTGGATGGGAAAGAAGGGCTTATACCCAGTAATTATATAGAAATGAAAAATCACGAGTGAGTAACTATGAACATTAATCAGTACATTTTAAAATATCGTGATAATTCTAATCATATATTCAAGCTGGTACTATGGACGCATAACCCGCGCCGATGCGGAGAAGCTGTTGTCAAATAAACATGAAGGCGCCTTTCTGATACGCATCAGCGAATCTAGTCCCGGCGATTTCTCCTTATCCGTCAAGTATGTAGCTTTAATGTATCAGTCAATGATTAGTATAATATCCTTGTATGAATTCACAGATGTCCTGATGGGGTCCAGCATTTTAAAGTACTACGGGACGCACAGAGCAAATTTTTTCTCTGGGTTGTCAAGTTCAATTCTCTCAATGAATTGGTCGAATATCATCGAACGGCGAGCGTATCGCGATCACAGGACGTAAAATTACGTGATATGATACCTGAAGAGGTATATTATATTGAGTGAAGGCCATGCAACAGATGTTTTCATATAAATAAAAATTGTTCACGTTTATAAACTCGAAATATCCCGTTCTTTTGCAGATGCTCGTTCAGGCGCTATACGATTTTGTGCCACAGGAATCTGGTGAACTGGACTTTAGACGCGGAGATGTCATCACCGTTACAGATCGTTCTGATGAGAATTGGTGGAATGGCGAGATTGGCAATAGGAAAGGCATTTTTCCAGCAACCTATGTGACGCCATATCATTCATAATATTGTTCACCCCAACACACACATACATAACGCATAAAACATAATTCACACACTATACTATGAAATACCAATTTTTAATGCATATTATTATATGTACTGTTCAATAATTCGACATGAGCATTGCATATAGATACATATTGTATAAACTGTAGGCATAACAGCCGAATGCATTTTTTTACGTCATTGACAAGCAGTTTGCAGCCATATTCTAAATTAATGCAATATTACAAGAAAAATTAAACTGACAACTAAATCCTCTTGTATGGTGAATATATTATACATCGCACTATATTATTAATGTAACAATTTTTGATATATATACATATATATATTTTTATTTAAGTCCAATCACATGTAGCTTTCCACGTACACCACTCTAAATGTGCTATTTATTTTGTGTGCGTGTATGTGTGTGAGAAAGAGAAAATTTTATGATAATTAAATATATTATAAAAAAAATTACCAATAACAACTCTACACAAACTACCGCTTATTTGACAAAAAAATTTAAAAATAAAACTATGACAACAACTTTTGCCTAAATGTCTCAAAGCGAAGACAAATAAAATTATTATCATAATTAACAGTCAAATATAATATATTTACATATATGTAATATATATATATATTTAACAGTTGACGTTAAGCATACATTTTTACTGAATTTCACTTGTACGATGCGCCTATAATCAAATTATATAAAATTTGTTTTCTCATATAAGAATTTTGTGTGATTGACATTCAGTTGCTGGCATTTTATAAACTTTTGCAACCTTTCAAAACAATATTACTTATTTGCTATTGATATACATTGCGTTTTAAATGAAAACATACTATTATATATTAACTTTTGTTTTGCATAAGCGCCTTTGGTTGTCATAATAATTCACCGACAAGTAGTTGCACACTTCTAACATTACGTACAATATGCATTAAAATAAATACGAAGTTGCCAATATCAGTAATTACACCGAAAAACAATATTTTTATATGTATTTCCTAACATACACGAAAATTAAACGAAAAACGAAGATGCCTCATAAAAATTTGTCAAAATTTATTTGATAGCTATAGTTATGCATGCACAGTTCAATCGGCCGATGGCATACATTTTTTGAAGTAATATGCAGGCTTATATAATAAATATTTTGCTTAGTCCACGTCCTCTGAAAATCAAATTAAAAACCTAGTGGTAAACTAAGCGTGGGAGAGTGAAATGGTTAGAATCGGATTATTCAATTAGTTAGATTTAGAAATCTATTACAAATTCATAAGTATATATATATTTGTGGAAGCAATTAGTGTGCGCACTGATTCATCTAATTAAAAGCAAACCTATTTACGTTTTTATTTGTTTTAATTTAAATTTGATCAACATATCTTATACATATGTATATAAAAAAAGGTTTTCATACAAGAACCTACTTTACGAACGATGATCACCATATGCAAGTTTCAGAACGATAGCTTTAAAACAGAGACTAGTTGACATACAAACAGACAGACGGAGATGGTTATATCGACGCGGCAGTTAATGCTGATCAAGAATATAAATACTTTATTGATTCGGAGATGACTTCTTCCTCTTCTATGCGTTACACATTTCATCTACAAGGATATAAAGAGCAGACCCTTTTGCGTATTTATTATTTGTGATATATTATTAGAAAATAGATTACGAAAGATGCAAAACTGTAAAAAAAAACCTCTTAACGCCTAACCTAATATTTATTTCCGTACCCGAAAATAACAGAAGATTAAGTATTGCCAACAAAAATGTAATGTATGGAAACTTACTGGTTAAATGAACGCATAGCAAAACCAATAAATTCGCAATTGACATTTTGCATTTTTAACACAAATCCTATTTTCTAAAGTAATCACATTTTTTTTAGTTTGTGTCATAAAGTTTACATATATTGTAATAATCAAATAAATTTAGCTTGGTATTTTTCTGGAAAATTTAGTATATTTTGTGTATAGATGTACGGTCACATTGCATTCGTATCGACGACGGAAAGCATGTCAGGCGAGTTCTTACGCGCACGACAGTTAAAATAATTTACTATATATGTATATATATATATATATATATATAGTATAAAGCAAAAAGAACACGTACGAATATACAACAATCATTTAAATTAAATAAGCTGAGTTAGTCTGGTGTATTGTGTAAAAGAAGACCATTGCCAAGCCTTTGAGATTGAGTGTTATATGTGACTTATCAAGAAAAATTTTGACACACGGCACACACACACATACATAATCGTTTCATAGACGTAGTACATATGTATATGCATGCGAGTGAAAATTGCAAGTAACAAGCAGGTGTGTGTGCGAGTGTGCGTGTGTGTGCAAATGCTCTTTCGATAATTTACGCGCCTTGTCACACAGTCAAACAAAATTGTTGGTTTCACCTTTGCCACCTGCTTATACAAAATGCCGATACTTGCCTATAAGGAACAGCGCATTCTCAGCCCCCAGCAACTGCGCAAGCTAAGCGAACACAAATACTCATGCTTCAGCGCAAGCCTGCTGGATCCCTTGCTGCAGCCCTGGTGGAATTGGTTGGTCTCCCAAACGCCACTTTGGCTGGCACCCAATCTGATAACAATCGTCGGTCTAATACTCAACATTGTTACAACGCTGATATTAATTTGGTAAGTGCTAATTTTGTATCAATCTTTCTATCAATTATGTACAGGTGCGTTATTGCGTATGTTCATACATATGTGTGTACGAATCTTACAAATAACTCAATTTTGGAACTCATTATATACGCGTTGGGTAGCTCTTAGTTGGCGTGTTGCGGTTAGCCGATGAACACAGTTGATTAGATGCATTAGAAATCTACTGAGTGAAATAACCTTTCCATTTCTTTCATATTCCCACATGTTTCTTTGCTATCGTTATCGTAAATATTTCTATAAACATGTGTATAGACGGAATTTCATACATTCAATAGCTTTAAAGATATGTTATACAGTTGCCTTGATGATCTCCATTAGTTCTTCTCACGGCTTCAAGTGAAGATTTCAGATCTTGAATGAATTTTTTATTTTAACTAACAAAGTTGAAATATTAAGCGCTTTATTATTATAATCCATCCAAAGGAGGAATTTTCTTGTTCTGCGTATAATCGATCGATGGTTAGTATTATTATATACATATTCAAACCTACATTAAAAATTGGTAGTGTAGCATTATCTACAATCATCTGAAATACAGATGAGTCGTTTCCCCTAATGCGTGGCATTAACCTTATCATGGCGTAACTTGCACTGTTAGTTCCAGTCGAAATGTCGACTCTGATAAGATAGCAACGGATCGTCGGGGTCGCAACTCATTTACTTTTAAAATATCTTGTTTTTTTACTGGGTTGAATTCAATAAATCAGAAAGGTGGTTCAAGACATACGAAATAAGTAGTGGAGAACTTATCATCGACTAGTTGTTGTTGATTACACTCCGTCTGCTTGCTTTTTGATATTGCCCGACTTTTTGGCTTCGCATGTGCACAAAAGTTCAATTGAATTAACCCCCGAGTAAATTATTTTCAAGTACAATATTTTCATTATTCTTGCTTATGCAATTGATGAGTGCTTTGATTGAATTAAATAAAAATTTGCATTTTTAATTGATTCCCATTTTGCAAATAAACGACTAACTTTCGAGCACTACAAACGCCAAATTTTGAGCTATAATGATCCCACCCTCATTTATGTCAGCCCTTATATTTTTATAAAGTATACTTCCAAAATTAACTTTTGAACTTTTTTTTTAAAACCGAATCGTAAAGATTTTGTTGTGACTAAGAACTTCAGTCTTATTATTTTTTCACTAAATAATTCATCTATTCGGTATTTAATACTAATAACTAGAAACAAACATTGGACATTCAAAAATTCATTATAGTTTTATTTTTGCACAATCAACCAAGTGTTAATAAAAGGCGAACTCTGTATATAGTTCTTCTTTTTATATACATTTAAAATGACAATCTAAAGTCTTTAGTCTTTCCAGTTGAAACTTATTCGATGTTTTTACTGGTGTTCCAATCGAACAAAACGCGACTTCAAAAGTGTTTACATTAAAAGTTGCATTGAAAAATCGCATCTACAGCTGTAAAATGTCAATTTAAGTATAACTTACAATTTTTAAGAACTAAGCAATATTGGCAGACCAATTGACCACTATAAAAAACTTGAACGTTTGGCATTGGCGATCAGCTACTTCTATTTTGCCGTCTAAAATATCACGATTTCCAAGAGTGCAGTGGCAAAAAAAAAAAAAAAATCATAGTTCGCAGAATCCGTCGATCATCCCTGCTATTATTTGGTTAGCCCCGACAGCCCCGACTTAAAACTCAACTGATTTCGAATGATCTGCGACCAATTGCATTTTACTTGTAAATTGCCTAGAAAAGTTATCTGATTGTTTGAGAGTTTCTTTTAGGAGTCTTTATCAGAAAACGATGATGGCAGTGAAATATTAGCTTGACTATGTCAAACCTGCTATTCTATTCCTATTTAGACGTTAAAAATGCAGTTTGCATTAAAATAGGTTATGTATGACAGTGCACTTCGGACTCCCTAGGAATCTCGCTAATCTCTCTCCCGAGAAGAAAAGTTATGCTTACTTCAATAAACTGTATTGAAATCCTGAAAATGTTGTTTTTGAGCGTTATACCCATGTATGTGTGTACTACAAATATATTTTTTCTTACAGCTATAGTCCAAATGGGGTTGAACCACCGCCACGTTGGACCTGCTTTCTCTGTGCTCTGGGTCTGTTCGTCTATCAAAGTCTAGACTCAATTGATGGCAAGCAGGCGCGACGTACCAACACGTCATCGCCGCTTGGCGAACTTTTCGATCATGGCTGTGATTCCATATCAACTATATTTGTGGCGCTTTCGGCGTGCATATCCTGTCAACTGGGTCACTATCCAAATTGGCTTTTCTTTCAGGTAAGTTGCTAAACTTGAAATACTTCAACGATTTTTTAATTCGATATGTGTTATTTTCAGTGCTTTTGCGCCATTGCGTTGTTTTATTGCGCACACTGGCAGACGTATGTATCTGGAACGATGCGCTTCGGCCGCATCGATGTAACTGAGGCTCAATTCTCCATTATTGCTATACATTTGGTTTCGGCCGTGCTGGGACCCGAGATTTGGCTGACGAAGGTAAGCCATCTGGGTGGATTGCCATGTTGCTCATATTTCCATCTTTATATAAATAATCCCCTTATAATATTGATTTCGTTTTGAACCGAGATTTTCAGAAGTTATATTTTAAATTTTTAACGCCTATTTTAGACTATAGAAACGCCTTTTTTAATAATGCAAGTGTAATTTTTCAATTATTATAATTTTTTCGTCATTTACTTATGTTTTAATAAGATAAATGCAAATAGCATCAATAGCTTGGCTTAAGTTCAAAATGCATTAAGTTTACTAAATGCTTATAATATAAGAAACTAATATATTAGAGACGTTAAGATAGAATGCTTATTTGTTGTTTTGCGTTGTAAGATCTTTGGTTCGATTTATTAAGTTTATTATCATTGGGTTGCAACCAAAAAAATAGTATATATTCCAAAGACAAATTCATTACACAAAATTTAACGAAACTAAATGAGACTGCAATACATACATTATTATTAACTTTGTATTAGCTAGAGCTTACATAGAAAAGCTCTTTTTCACATAAATAGTTACAAAAAAAAATAATTCGAAAACATATTGTAATTGTCTCAATACCTTTTACTTTTATGTTGCATTCAAATGTGTGCCACTGCCACAAAACAAAACAACACAAAATGCCTAATCTACTAAAATCCAACAAATATTTAACACAAACACACAATCGTATCCAATATACAAACACAGATTGGCATTGGCAATATTGAACTTTGGCATGGTCCTGCTATTACGACCATTGTGTGTGGTGTAATCTCCTTAACCTATGTATTTTCCGTCGTTGTGGCCGGTGGTGTTGGCAAAAATGGCTCCACAGTTGCTGTAAGTCTGAAACATTCACACAAATACAAAAAAAACGGAAATATGTACAAAAATGTGCACAAAACATATGAGATAAATGACTGCTAACAAATATTTTGGGGTTTTTCTTTTACTATATTTACAAATATTATGAGCTACTGACTGTGAGCATTTAATATTTTGTTTGTTTTGTACTAAAAGTAAAAAGAGAGCCGTCTTCGAGCTCTGAAGATAGGCAGATGTTTCAATTATGATCGGCTCTTTAAGCAAAATTGTATAAAATAAACCTGTGATTTTGGTTACATATGTATGTAGTAATTCTATAAAAATATGTATGCCACTCTTTTGGCAACAATATAAGGAAGCTCCAATAATTTAAAAAGAATTCACATGTAAAACCCCTGAAATATTGAATGTTGTATGATGCTTATTTCAACTACAAACAGAAACAGGAAGACACATACAACAAAAATTATTTTGGCTCTTAATTCGAAAAATCTAGTTTAAACATTAATATTGCAATGCGGCTATTTCGTGGAAACGTGGTGTGGGTCCTTGTTTTTCCCTATTACCCCAATTGCTTGCATTAACTTTCTACATTTATACTTATACACAAATACATATTTATAAATTGTTCCGTCGTTATTGTTTCCTATTTAGTATTAAAGCCGCTGCTCTGCTTCTCCGCCTTGTGCTTTAACACATAACAAAACTTTAATATTGCTGACTCTTACTTGGCATGCTCTAATACTGTTGAATGCCTAAATTCAATAGAATGCGATATGCAAAATTTGTCTTTCTTTGTCACTGGTATGACCAGAAAATATATTCTATATTTGTAGAAGTCCAGAATCGTATTTTTAATATTATATGTATGTATCTATACTGTTGGCTAAGGGCTTAAGATTTACTTAATTTAATGTATCTCAAAAAATACGTATTTCCCTTGGAGTAGCATTAAGTTAGATTGGCACATTATATTGTGATAATTGCGGTATCATTTAGTTTTAAATTTTAGCTGAAAAACTATCGAGGTGCTGTCATTCGAATTTAATTTCTAATAATTGTGCTTTTTTTTACTGAATTATGAACCCTCGAGTTGTGAACTCGACAAGCAACCCTCCATTGTTTTAAGCTTACTCTATTACTTATGCCGCAAAAGCTCTCCGAGTTAGGTTAACGATTTTTAAAATTTCCATGAAAATTGTTCTGTTCTGTTTACTGTTATTGTTTTTGTTTTGTTCTGTGATCTCTTCTCATATACAATAGATGCCAATCGTGGGAGTTTCATGGAATTATACAATATTAGTATTTATCACATTCGGTTATACGTTGAATATAATCAATTTTCAAAAAATGTTTATTGAAGGCGGCAGTGGTAAAAACGGCTCATCAGTTGCTGTAAGCATTGCTATCCATAAACGGAACGAAAAACGTTTTAAATCAAATTTGAATTTGCTAATCGTACTAAACATTTAAATTAAAAACATCTGTTGGATTAACTCATTAGTTTATTTCCCACACATTGACACACGGACACTTGGCTCTAACATTTAATCCATTTGCAAATGTTTATATGGTTTACTAATTTTTTTATTTGGTTCTATTGCATAAAGTAAGACAATTTTATTGGGATAATTACTGAAAGAGGTTTGTAATTATATTACTCTGCCAGCATGAGCTTTTGAGTAATTTAACTTGCGATGGAATAAGTGTTTATTGTTTATAGAAAATATTTAAATATAAATATTGTAATTATTCATATTAGTCTCAGTGAAATGATATTGAAATATTTTCAAGTTATGCTTTCTTACTATTATTCTAAGGTTATTGGTAGCTTTAATTTTAATCAGCAATAATAGACCGCTTTTAAAACTTAAATTACTTGTGGCTATTTATTAGACAAAAAATTTGTATTAATATCTAATGCAGCGTAAAATAATTTTTTTTTTTCATTAATATTTATTTTATTACTTTCTTTCGAAATCCATATCAAATTAAATGTTTTAATATACCTATTATTGCATTTTTTTTCTTCTTTTAAACTTTTAAAAACGTTTGACAAAAATTAAAATTTTTTTGAATTTTATCAGATGCCTTATCTTGAGTGTGAAACACGCTGCTTGCCGTTTTATATGGCCAGTGGAGTTGACTTCAGTTTAGCATTACGTTACTCAAAATCCATTTTAAACGAGGGCTGTGGGAAGAATGGATCATCTGTTGCAGTAAGATTTTGTATTTTTGTATGGCACAACCACACGAAGGCATTCTAATTAGCTTGGTCGCTAGACAAGTAGCTAAAATAACGATAAAATGTATTTGTCATTATTTCTCGATTTATATAAATGATCATGTAATTTATACCCTTGTACAGGGTATAATAATGAAGTCGCAAAATGTGTTAGGCATTGCTGGTGGTGGAATCGTCAGACGTCTCGGTTAGGAGTTGTCTGCTTGTCAATTACTATCCATGGTTATTTGCATTGTCGCAAATTGATATAATTGGTATAGGTTGCTTAAATGACAAATAATATCGTAACCAAAAATTGTTAATTCCAAAAGAAATCTATCTTGAATTTTAGAGCTTGCTAATGCTAATGACATGCTAATTTTTAAAGCAGTTTTTTGTATTTTACTTAGCGCTGTGCTCATCGATTTATCACAGATTAATTAAAAAATTTGCGCATACGACTACAAGGGTATATAAACTTCGGCACTCCGAAGCTAAATGTCTCCTATTTTTAAGTTCCTTGTTGTATTGTTTTTTATACCTAATGATGCACGTCTTATATGCATATGTTATTTTTACTGTTTGCCATTTGGGGTTTTAAGACTTAAATGCTGCTTTCTTTTTTTTGGCATTTATTTTTATATAAATACTCTTACTTTATTGTTGGCTTGGCTTCTACAGCAAAAGATCCGCTCACATTTACTAACAAACATTCACACCCACAAATTAGCGCTAGACCATGTAATTAAAAAAAATTACCATTTAATAACGTAAATCCCAACAAACAAGAATCCCAAAATAAATGTTGCTTTTGGTCAACCTAATACTGTGAATTTGCAAAATGTGCCTCCTGGAACGTTAGCACATGCAAACAAATAAATGGCAGCAGCTTGTACAAAAGCGGTCACAATTTGCAATCTCACAATCGTAAAGAATTTACCAAGTTTGTATAAAACAAAATATTTTTCTATATTTCATCTATACAAAAGGGAACCAGTGTACTATCGCCTAGTATACCGCTGACACTTGTAGTGCTGCCCGCGCTGATGATAGCGCAAAAGTCGCCGGAAAATATTTTTACGGAGCACGCTTCAGTTTTTATTCTGGCTTTTGGCATGGTGGCGGCCAAAATTACCAACAAGCTGGTGGTAAATTGATCTTAAACTAAAAATAATCATTTCTTGTATTTTATTTAATGTTATGAAATATGTAATCCATAGATGGAGACATCTTCAACCCCATAATGTATATATATTCATAAGTAGCCATTTATGTCTGTCTGTAACTACTAAAAAAAAGTGTCTTGTCAATTTTGAAACTATCCCTTATCATTTTCCAACGGCAGTTGCAGGCAGTCCATACGTCAAAATCGGCCTTTTTAATAATCGGATGAAAAACTGTTTTGGTTTTCCAGAATTCTCGACCAAACTCGTTATTTTTTTTTTTTAGTTTTACTAACCTCCTCATATATTTGATAAATATTTGATCTTTACATCAAGTAGCTACCAATCGAATGATCGCGTTTTGTTTTTCAAGGCATCTCAATCAAACATTGCATATACAACTTCGAACCATCTTTCTTATATATGAGCAGCATTTTTTAAAATCTATATGGAAAAAAGGTTCTGTTTTCCAGATATATTGACCAAACATACAATTACGAATTTGATAATTCTGGCATATCTGCAAATGCGTAATCTTTATGTTATTCGCGTGCCAAATACTTCGACATTATACCGCTGTTTATTGTATAAGGATAAAAAGCTATATATAAATTCTAGATCAACAGGCTAGCCGTTCCAATTTTCTGTGTGTCTCTTTAAAATCTTAGAGACTATAAAAGAGATACTACTAAATAGATATATACGCTGTTTTCGTTAAATTATCTTTTGTTTAATATCTAATTGACACATTAAGCATCAAAATATAAGGTTGATTACAGATATTTTTACCAAAACCTTTAAATTTAAATCCTAATAATGTGTTTCTTTTGCGATGTAGATAGCGCACATGACCAAAGCGGAGATGGAGTATCTGGACTGGTCGCTGCTGGGTCCTGCTTTATTGTTCCTGAATCAGTACTTTAACTGTATTGTACCAGAGATTTGGCTGCTTTGGTTTACGCTAGCCTGGGGCACACAGGATCTTCTGCGCTACTGTGCGCAGGTTTGTCTGGAAATTTGCCAGCATCTGCGCATCGATCTATTCAGAATACCGTATAGCCCAAAGGTGTCAAATACCTCTTCGGTGGGAAGCCAGAGCAACGTTGGAGCTGACAAAAATGGTGGCACATCACATAGAAAGTCGAAAAGCAAAGCGCACTAGATCAATGTTCGCTCCGGTTTCATGAAAATTCATATATTTTTCAAATATTTACGGTATTAGCGAAAGCTAAACAAATTTTAAACTCAACCCAACAAAATTTACCGTCGAAATGTTAAAACATAACAAATTATAGCATAATTAATTTATAAATGTTGTAACAAAAAAACTGGAGGCAGACCTATATCAATTATATGCATATATTACAAGTATAAATATATTTTATATAATTCTGTAAATTGTAATATATACAGTTTTTTATGCTGTGCTAGATGTTTCATAGTGGAAAAAAAAAAATAAAAATATAAATCAAATGCCAAAAATATCATTTTTGGCGTACTCAAAGCTCAATTTAAGGTTAAGTCCAAGTCAATGAAAATTCATTGTTAGGATTTCCTTTATTTAATGATTGGATTTTATTGAGCGTGCGCCTGATTCTGAATAATCTATTTATGTTATTTGCGTACTATAAAATGTTATGTAGAAATATTAGCGCTTAATTTCCTACTCACTGAGTAATTAGATATAATTACATTGTATGTATGTATCTATGTAACGATGTCAACTCTGAAGTATAGTAACTTATGTAAAGAATGTAAATTGCCTTTATACATTCTAAATGGTAACTCATTTCAAAAAGCAAAATTGTTTATTATTTACTGATTGGTTTTGACTTAAAGTGTACACCCAAATTTGCACCGATTTAAAATATTCGAGTTGACTATTATCTTATGTTTGAACAGATAAACAATGCGTAAAATGCAAAAATAAAACGACTAAAAATGGGATTTATGGATATATATTCAAATGGAAATAGTGAAATATTGAGCTGTTTGTTAAAACAGAATTTTTATTAAATCTAAGGTGTCGTACAAAACCCGTGCTGCAAACCCCTATAAAATTGGTCGGTGACATCCTGCCTTGTGATACGGTTCGTGAGCATGCCTTTTCACATCCTTTACATCCGTAGATATTTCCAAATTGAAGTTGGCTAAATTAAAACCAGGTCCGCGTAAACAACACGTCAAATTAAAAAGATACTTGTTTACTAAAAATATGTTTGTTTAACAAAGAAGTATGACACAATTCAAAAGGTGATTGAGATATCACTGATTTTATAAGGTTGTATGTTTTATTTATTACCTATGATTATGATTGATACACATATGTATAATTATGAATGATGCATCTCAAAGATTACCATAGGTTTTGCAGAAATATGCCACCAACGCCATGTCGCGCACCTCTAACGTTACACGGCTGCGATACTGGGTCAGTAAGTAAGCATCCTGGAAGCGCTGGGTTAAGTACATTTCTGTCGCGGTCTGTATAGCCTCCAGGGCGCTCATAGTTATCATAAAGGGCGTTAAAGTATGTTCCATCATAATTTCGCGCACCAAACGCGAAAAAGGTAAACGCGGTATCATAAAACCTTCATTCTTTTGTAAACGTTCAATCTCACGGTGCAATTTTTTCATACGACCCTCCGGTTTATTTTGTTTGCGTCTTGAGGCAGGCCTTGATGCTAGTGGCGCCTGACGTTGGCTATTCTTACTCGCTGCGGATGTTTGTAGCGGCACCTTTCGGGGTGTGTGTCGTATTGCCGTTATTGCCGGTGGCTGATTCTCTGAATCACTGCTGTCTTCGGATCTGTCTATATCTCGACGACGGTCTTTTGGAACGTTTTTGCGGAGCGTAGAGCATCGACGTGGAGATGTGTTCACTTCAGCCAAACGGCTTGTAGTAAATTCCAATCCGTAGTCAGTTTCATTTTCACGATCCGGTGTTCGAAATGCATTCTCGTCATATGAATCCTCAATATTATCTAAATGCGATTCCGATTTCTTTTTTTTTTGAGTTGAGTTTTTAACAGTGCGTGGTCGCATTATGAAGTAAAAATATAAATTCCCTATACCCAAGACTTGGTTCGCTGTAATATACACAAATATCTGATTCCCGCCTTTTTTGCGCAAAACGCAAACATTTGCATTCATTTTACAACACTAAGTAATTTGAAATTAAAAATTGGTATATAAATGGATACAAATGAATAAACGTATATTTACAAATTTAATAGTATATTAAGAATACCTTTTTATTTTTAATCATAAAGCATGCACATAAATTCACAAAACTGTTTGACTATAGCGTGTGAATTAATGTCTGTTTTCAGACAGATCAGTATTTTAGTATTTTGACGAGACGGTCTCACTGAAATATCTAATTAATGTGTATGCTTGCATCCACTGTTTACTTTTTGATAATTTGACATAAAAGCAGATATGTCCGAAGATAATTCTCATAGCAGGGAGTATATCTTGGAAGCAGACTCTGAGCTTCGTTTCGAAATCGAGCAAAAAGATGCCAAGGTTCTTGTTACGGTATGTAATAATATTTTTGTACTCGGCGTGGTAAATATTCCTAAATCGTGCTTCAGCTCGTCACAGGTTTTGCAGAGCTCTTTGGTACCGAATTGGTGAAAAAAAAGAAATATGAGTTTGGTGTTGGCGCCAAAGTGGCTATATTTACCTACCAAGGCTGCGTGCTGCACGTGTCAGGCAAAATGGATGTGTGCTATATCTCGAAAGAAACACCAATGGTACAATATATAAACTGCCATGCAGCATTGGAACAGTTTCGAATCGAAGCCGAAGAACGGGACAAGCGCGGCCCTGTTGTATTGATCGTAGGGCCTATGGACGTTGGAAAGAGCACACTGTGCCGCATTCTATTAAACTATGCAGTACGCGTAGGCAGGCGACCACTTTACGCAGATCTTGATGTGGGCCAAGGTGCCATTTCCATTTCCGGCAATGTAGCCACTATTCTTATAGAGCGACCAGCCAGCGTTGAGGAAGGATTTACAAAGACAGCGCCACTAGTTTATCATTTTGGTCACAAGTCCCCTGGTGCTAATAACGTGCTTTACAATGCAGTCGTCTCAAAAATGGCTGAAGTAACACTGCAGAGTCTGGATGCCAATAAACGAAGTATGTTTAACAGCATATACTCTAGAAACTTGAAATATATGACCATTTTTTTTTGTAGCCAAAAGCTCTGGGATCATTGTCAACACATGTGGCTGGGTGAAGGGCTCTGGCTACGCACATTTGTTGCATGCAGCACGAGCTTACCGCGCTCGCGCCGTATTCGTATTGGATCAGGAGCGTTTGTATAATGATTTGCTCCGCGATGTGCCGTCAAACGTCCATGTTGTCCTGTTGCCAAAGAGTGGCGGCGTGGTGGAACGCAGTAAAGAATTACGCCACGAATCCCGCGAGCAGCGTATCAAGGAATATTTTTATGGTAATACACGTACACCGTTTTATCCCTTTTCGTTTGAGGTCAAATTTCAGGACCTACGGCTATACAAAATTGGCGCACCACCATTACCCGACTCATGTATGCCAATTGGTATGAAAGCGGAAGATAACAAAAAGAAAGTTGTACCGGTTACACCCACACCATCGCTGCTACATCACATTCTTACGCTCAGTTTTGCGGAGTCTACGGACGATGATGTTATAGGCACTAATATTGCAGGCTTCTGTTGTGTGTAAGTGTAACCAAGTGATTTTCGCACAAATAAATTTAATGTTGCCATTTTTTCTATAAAGCACCGAGGTGGACATGGATCGACAATCTGTTATGCTGTTATCGCCACAGCCACGGCCGTTGCCTCCAAATGCATTGCTCTTGTGGTCGGAGTTACAGTTTATGGACAATCATGCCTAACATTCACTTTTACAATATTAGTAGTATTATGTTTGTAAATAAAAGTATGAAAATGTTGCGTTAATTTTTTAATTTAATATAAATAGCAGTAATTTTTATTTTAAATCCAAAATGTGGCGTAAAATTGCACACCTCGCAGCACTGGAGAAAATTATAACATTTTAGGAAAATTTAGCAGTGCCATTGTGAGTTTAACGGCATAATAAAATAATTCAGCCGTTTAGTCTTACAGTGCTTATTTATTTAAGAGAACAGTGAACAGCATTAAAATGTTTTTCTTTTAGTTTTATTGTTTTGAGATGTTTCGATAAAAAATATTAATTTTATTTATGTGCAACAACACGCCAATTGCACAAAAATTCAAACAAAACAGAGCACGCGATGCTCAACATGAAAACACTCACGGATATTACAGTCCAGACAATGTTAAAGTTCATTCTGCTGTTATGGTGCTGAATTGCTGAATTGTCATTTGGTTGCTTACATGTAGTATCGAGTAGTATCGAGCGTGGAATAGAAGCATCACAAGGTGTAACAAATTAAAGTTTTACAAATAGCAAAAAAATGGCTACCCTCTTGCGGTAACTTTATTTCACAGCAGTGTGTTAGTTTTATATAATTGATTTTATCTACCCTCGCAGTGCTTGTGTAAAAAATGTCTATCGCCTTTCAAGTCGTGTGTGTCGCTCAAAGAGTAAAAAACAAGTTCAAACCAAGTGTAATTATTACCCATGTCTAATGTATGGACGGACGCAACAATATTATGGCCTGAATTAAACACGCGTAGTACGCATTTTTTACTGAATAACAGGCATCGTTTGATGCATTTCATTCTGAGTTTGAAGTAATGTAGTTCGGCGACGACTGCGATATTTACCGGCTTGTTGCGCCAATGCTTTAATGTCACATTTAGACCCAGACAAAAATCACTCCCTTAACATTGTAGCGATACGTACAAATGCAACAACGGAAATGAGACAACAACAAACATAACAATTACTGTTTTTAAGTTTTTGCTTTTTGAGCTTTGTGTGAATCAAAAATTTGTGTTTCCTCCTTTACAGTAAAAAGCAAAATATTTGTGCTTAGCGAACTAATCGATCTCTGTACTGCTGCACTTTTATATTTTGTTGTCAAGTTTTTCATTTCAAATGTATTTCGAGCTCTTGGCCAAGTGCGTGTAAAATGACTCGTAGGCCATACAGAAGTGAACATAATAATATTAAGTTTAAACAACTGTTCCAAATAAATACAACAAAATGCGTTAACAATTGTAGCAGAGACTATCACCACTTTAGTTATGTGATCATTTTTTTTATTTGCTGTTGCATCTCAAACAGCTTGCAGTATAAAAATGGTAAGTGCTCAAAATTTTTAAACAATTTAACACATATGTAAGTATGTTTAAGTAGTTGTATTGCACGTGTAATTAGATAATGGCCAGTTAATGATTAATTTGAGTTCAAGTTAAAAAGGCAATAATAGATGCAGTAGAACCAGGAGTGGATGTGTGCGTTTATTTAGTTTTATAAATCCCATTACAATCGTCGGAACTGTAGATGGCATGTCAAGCCATGAAATATGTCGGGTCGAAGATAATATCGGATTAACATAAACTCGATCAGTATACGACATCCAGAATATATGGATGCTTGTTCGTATTATACCAGCAATTGTTTTGTGTTATTTTTTAAAATGTATATTAAAGCGAACATACAAAATACGTACATAATTTAGTATATGTATAATTTGTAATTTTGTAGGCGGATTTCTATGTTGAGGTCCTCTTTATAAATCCGTTGGTGTTAGTCAACCAACGAATTAAGCGCAACAATCGGGAGAAAACAACAAGAGCAAGCCTTTTAAAGGTTTTGCTTCACCCACGTCTTCATTGCTAACAAGTTATTTACATATACACAAACTCATGTATTCTCGGACACGAATGCTCCGTTCAGATGTTTATACCCGTACAGAGTTTGGCCCTTTATGCTGCTCGTTGTGTTTGTCGTTGTCTTTATGGCAACTTCTTTAAATGTCTGAGTGCCGCCCTGCTGCGACGTCGACGGCGTTTACGTATTAACGAGCACATCTTTAAGAGAAAACCCTTTTCAGACCAGTCTGCGTCTCTGGTGATTTGTTTTCAGATATACATATATCATACTAGCATTACCCGGCCTTGCCCATGGCAAGTTTTATGCTAAATATTGTAGATATTCATTTTCCTCAATTGCGAGTGGAATTTGCAACGTCGCTGAAAGACGTATTAATTTAGTTTTAATATTGAGATTTGAAAATAAGTTTGAAGGCGATCAGACGAATATTACAACTTTTCACCCATATTCATCCAAGAGAAGTAGATTTTGCGAATATTGTGAAACACGTCCTAAATGCATTTTCACAAAGTATTTTATTTCAATCATTCAGTCAGTCAGGACAAACCTATTTAAATTAAGAGATGATCGACTTTTGACTTGAATGTTCACGAATACGCCAAATAAAATACATATATCGAGCCTAGTTTGAATATTCTGTCGTTTATGGCCCATTTCAAGTTTATTCCACTGTTTTTTTTTTGCTCTTTACAAATCGAATAGGTTTTTAATTTATGACTTATAATCTATATTTATAAGCATTTAATATGATGTTTGCCTGTGTTCTGATCTGTTCCGCCACATAATAATTTGGTGATAGTTTGTTTCTCCCAGTCCCAGTCGCAGGAGGCTAAGCTCCTACAAAGCAAATAAAAATAAAGTGCTTTTGATTTTATGAAATATTTACCTGATTTTTGTCTTTCCATAACCCTTCTGAATTGTAAACCCATATCAATTGATAATAATGATAATAATTGAAACACCTCAAACATGCGTGTGTAAAACTAGGTGAATGTTATCGTCTATGTTTTCCTTTCAAATATTAAATAAGCAGGGTTATTTTTGTTGTTTTTAATTATTCTATTTTGTGCGGAAATACAAATTGTTACAATATGATAAAAAAAATTATTTATCAAAGTCATAGAATGCAAACTGCATTTAAACACAGTTATTCCGACTTCAGTAAGGTGCTTGACTCTGTGCACCATGACCTTTTACTCTTTAAACTTGACCGTTTAGATTTTCTTCCCTCTCTAAGAGTCATGCTTGACTACCTCGAAACAGGTTCACGCTACTTCTGGTGTACCTCAAAGTCATCTTGCTCCTCTCCTCTTAACTCTTCTTATAAACGATTTCCCCTCTGTTATATCACATGCCGATGTACTTATATATTCGGACGAGGTGAAATTTATTCTTAAATTCACTGATCCCTTACATCATTCTCTCTCTACATGATGATTTGGACGCTATACAACTTTGGTGTTCGGCCAATCAATTGCATCTAAATTGATCGACAATCGACAATACTCCATTGCAACATATACTAAGTGTTAAGGACCTCGGCGTTCTTTTTGATTCAAAATCTTTTCCTAACCAAACTTCTACCTATCTCCCAGGTACCTTCTATCCTTGAATACTATCTGGTGTCCGCATTAAAATAATATCCAGGATCGTATTGAATCAGTTTAGAAGCCATTTCTGATTCTGTTGTTTTTTGCATAGCTTTCCAGGACAGATTTTTCCTTTACTTTTTTAACAACTTTTTTCTTTCTATTTTTTTTTTTTATATATATTTTATAATAAAAGAGGCAATTAAGATTATTTTTAATTTTTCTACTAACACCTTTCCTGTAAGCTGTAGACTAATTTATACGTAGGTTGGCAGTCGTTTTGTCGACCATTAATAAATAAATAAAACGTCAAAAACATTGCATCCTTATAGTTAGTTTGGATTAACGGCCAAAATGATTGAATGAATGTCTGTAAAATCGAGTCACGTCTCTTAACGAGGCCAAAAGGGTGTCAGACCCCTTACCAGCAACATACTTAATTGTGTAGGCTGATTTTGTTCATCCCTGTGTTTTATTTTCATTCCGTTGCTGCATTTAGGCAGACTTGCTGTTAGTTGCTGAGCTACCTGCAATTCAACGGGCAACGACACGAACTTTACTTGAAGGTACATCGTACTGTTGGCGTTGGTAATGTGTATAAATGCACAAGGCAAAACCATAACTAATTAAATCAAAATTACAAACCTTTTTATAGATGTTTTGACTCTGTGAATTTAATATTACAATATTCAATAATCAATTTGTGCCTATAATAGATGCTCACTTATAGATGTTCACTTTTCTTAAATGCCTACATCTAAATTAACTAAATGTTGAAGCAAAATTAACCAGGCTAACAGTTCGTGTTGAGGGGCTAAAAAAGAATAGCAGCAAATCAGCAGCCGCAGCAGAAAACATTAACACAACATATTGCACGCGAACGGCAAGCGTTGGTTTGGATAGGTGCCTCAACTGCAGTTGCATTTGACCAACCCACATCGTTATCATAATATGAGTTGTGGTATCTGGGCCTGGCATGATTTCGCCCGGCTATGGTAACATCATGTCGTGCTCGAGCTGTTGTTTTTGTTGGTGAGTGTGTAGGCGGGGTACCAACGCTTTATTATGAGCTCGGCTCAGGCATGAGAAACATTGAAGCACGGTCATGTGATTGGGCTTGACTGACTGACTATTGCGTTTACCGGGGTGAAATACAGCATTTTGCCATTGCTGTTATATCAGACTTTTGCAGACTAGGCATCGTCTTGAGCTCTTTTGTCTATTTGCTTTTGATTATTTGGCGTGGTCGTTTCGTATTTGACACAACTGTTCAAATGGAAAACAGTTTTTGTTCTGTAAAGATTTAGTGTTTAACATATTGTAAAAATTAAATTTGGCTATATCTAAATAAAAAACAAACAAAAAATTCAAATCTAAGCACAGCGTATCTTATAGTCGAACATTCTTGCTAAGATTTCAGTGGAGTTCCCAATTATTTCCCTGAAGCATGAACAACGAGAAACTGAGTTTTGACAAGTCTTTGTAAGCGTGTAAATTGCATGCTATGCGAGTTAATAGCGTTTGGAGAGAAGCTAGGCAAGGAAAAGAATATATCGGCTGCCATAAGTGTTGATTCTGACGATATGAATAAAAATAAACTACATAACTTTTTTCCTCACGTTAGTGTTGGGTACACGATCAGTTATTGCCTTGGCAAAATATTTTTATTTAATCAGACAGTCTTACAGGTTACCTTCAATCAACGATCGTTGGAATAGTATATGATTGCAATTTAATTTCAAATCAGTTCTTTTCTAAATAATGATCAGTCCGATGCAACTTTTTAATATTTAACAACCAAGAACTGCGCCATTACATTTTTAAACAGTTTTGAAATCAGCCAAACAAAAGGTAAACAGTGCAGGAAAATTAAAAAAAATATATATATAACTAACTAACCCATATAAAATCAAGCAGAGTGTACTGGCTTAAACTAGGTGTGCAAAATCCAAAATCCCGTTAGAACTGACTTTCTATCAGATATTTTCAAAATTAAAATTTTTAATTTATGTGCATTTGGATTTGTTGAGGAGTCAATTCATTTTAAACAAGTAAGAGGTTCTAGTCGGGAGCTCCCGCCTAGGGGATACCCTGAACCGTCTTCTTCCAATACCAAATGCATCTCGCGCTACGCGCTTGTTTGATTTAGTAGTAATAAAGGAAAATGATAATAAAAAAAAAAATCCTTCCCTTGGCAGGGCTCGAACTCGCAACTAACCGCACCACTTGCCACTGCCTCTACTCAAGGGCCACACCAATACTTGAGCTTTAATGAGAAAAAAACCAATTAAAATAGCAGCACATAAAACAATACAATCGCAATTGCAATGCTGTTGATAGAATTCAAAGCAAACACGCATGAATGTTTGTGTGTGTACATGTATACAGAAATTCTTGGAATTTGCGCAGCAGCTGTGCTGTTAACACGTGCGCACATAACCATTAACCGATCTTAATGAAATTTTCGACAGTACATCCTTTTGTAGAATAGAATTAAGAATATTTGTGTATTCTCAAAAATGCAATTGCATATAAATTGTGGCTTAAATTAATGGGCAATACAAGTTGGATAATTAACTTGATTTATAGCTTTGAGGTGGTAGCGGTGAGGTATCGCCACCTCACCAGGTATAAAATGAAATATACTTGATATATATATACTATTCTAGAAGCTACATGTCAAGTTTGGCTTCTACTAGCTTCTAGCTCATATTATTTGCCGAAATTGATAAAAAAAACAGGATTTCAATATCTATTTTTATCGATTAGTCTCTAGGTTCTGATATCCTTGCGTTCATACATACGGACGGCCGGACGGACAGACGGACATGGCTAGATCGTCTCGGCTATTGATGCTGATCAAGAATATCCTGTTACTGATTTCTGCATAAATATATTAATTCTGCTTATTTGTCTGCCTTTAAATATTAATAAATGAAGCTGGAAAAACTAAAACAAATATAACATAATTTTGAGTATGCATTTGTCAGCAAAAGGAGTTTTTCTATCTTGTTTTATTTTACTTTTACCAGCACACTGTACAGATTTTGTTTTTCAATTTGTTCAGCAACCGGAAAAGCATTAACATAGTCAAGAATGGCTGCAAAAACGAAAAAAAAAACAAGTAAGAGGTTCTAGTTGGGAGCTCCCGACTAGGGGATACCCTGAACCCTCTTCTTCCGACAGGCGATAGGTATAAAATGAAAAATACTTGATATATATATACTATTCTAGAAGATATATGTCAAGTTTGGTGACTCTAGCTTATATTATTTACCATCGATTTTGATCGATTACTTGGAAACGGGGCAAGTTATCGAATATCGGAAACAAACTCGATCTGCGCGGGGACTAGGAGCACCTACAGCTCAAATTTCAAGTCTCTAGCTCTTATAGGTTCTGAGATCCTTGCGTTCATACATACGGACGGATGGACAGACAGACCGACGGACATGGCTAGATCGACTTGGCTATTAATGCTGATCAAGAATATATACACTTTATGGGGTCGGCGATGCTTCCTTCTGCCTGTTACATACATTTGCACAAATACATAATACCCTGTTTACCCATTTTTAATGGGTTCAGGGTATAAAAAAAAAAACACCCACCATCCAGTTTGCAGTCAGTCAGCCCTCACTTCCACCTTCCGCACCTTCCCTACCCTCGCAAATGTCGGCTGGTTGCCTATTTAGCTAACCCAGCCCTCAACACATTTAAAATGCTGCAACTGCTGTTGCAACTGGCCCAACGCCAGAGACAACCACCTGTATAGGAGACCTAACTTACGTTGTTCCCATAATGCTGCCACTCAGCGTGAGTGGCGCGGAGTGGGCGTGGGAATGGGCTTGGAGCTTATGAACAAGCTGGTAGCATTGCTCATTTAAAGTTCCGCAGCCTCGACTTGTTTCGTTCTAGAAAAGGGGTACTTGCACTCATTTAGCATTTATGTGCACATGTTTATTGCATCTCCGGCTACTACCACTGCTGAGGTTGAAATTGTTAGCCACAGCTCAAGTATTATTCCAAAATCCGGAAGATATAGTCAAATATGGTACTAGGCTTTTCGTACCAAATATATACAGTACATTAATATATTGTAGAAACAAATTATGATCGGTTAAATTAAAGAAAATGTATACTCACATTTACCAAATGTCAGCTTTCAGCTCAACCTTGATACAGTTGTACAATAATAGAATATTAGGATTTCCTTTTTGTTTATATACCCTGAGAAAATAAACAAGGTTTTTTATACAAGAACTTTCTTTTAACCGGATCGTTACTATGCTGTTGTATGCTCCAGCTATATGATATATTGGCTCGAAGACTATAAGATGTTGCATAAATGTACAGAGTGTAGCGAAATTTATAAATGCCGAGTAAACAATTTTAAGTAAAGCAACAAGTTTTATCTGTCCTGACTGTCTTTTTGGTGATCAACGCATAGCCTAAACCGTAAGAGCTATGAATCTGAAATTTGGACTGTAGTGAACCCACAAGAAAAACGGTTGTTTGAAACTTTGCTTGTTTACCATCCAATCGGCCTCAAACTCATTTTCACAGATCTTTGGTTCGAATTAATTTGAGGGGTGTCTTTTCGAAAAATCCAATATGCCTCGGCGGAGAGAATATTTTTTCGATAACTTTTAAGCATTGTCAGATTTTATTTTTGTCAGATAAGAACTAATGAAAATGTTAGTAAAAACTAATTTAAGCGATTTTGGAAATTCCACCATCAACTGTGGTAAATTGGCGGAAAACGGTTGTGTGAAATGTTATTGCTTACTACCTGATCGAAATCAAACTCATTATTAAAGAAAATAAAAATGAACTTGATATATGTTTCAAACTTCGCAAAATCATCTTGGATGATAAATGCTGGTCAAAAAGTTATATAAATAATTGTAGGCACACAAATTGTTACGGACCATGCTGCGGAATACCCGCTAATTGTTGCTAGAACAGGATTAGTTTTTAATATTGGATTAATTTTTTGTTTAAGGTGATTCTTGAAACTTTTGAGCGTTTTTCATTGGTGTATTGCGCATTGATTAGACCGCTTTAGTTCTCAACATTTAAACAGCGCAAGCAACTATAACTGATTAGACACACCTGCGTCCACTTTGACACCCACTATTCATACAACTCCCACACAGGAGTCGACCAGCTCAATCAGTGGCGCCTAGTTGCAACTTGCATTTACTGGCTATGTTACAAATCAAAAGCGTTGTATAAAACACGTTTTTAGCACCGTCAGACGACAGGTCGAATAATCCAATTCGTAAATTATATAGTTACTGTAGACAAGTTAGCCTCAATATTCAGTGTTTTATAGAAATCGATCTTGGAAAATAAAACTAACTAAACCATATGCTAATAATCTTTTCTTTCAGTACATGGACAACCGATCTCTTCCTCGATGGTGTCCACGCCTACCATTGCTCAGCAGTTTATCAACACACCAGCAACGTTGTTGTTCACTACACGGCACGATATTCAAGTGGCAAACATAACGAAGCCAACAGGTGGCCCACAGATCGATGTAATTGTCAAGGATTTGGCTGAGGCGATGGCCATCGACTTTTACTATGCCAAGAATCTGGTATGCTGGACAGACTGCGGGCGTGAAATTATAGAATGTGCTCAAACAAACTCTTCGCTGCCGCTGTCCAAGGCTCCCAAGCAAACTGTGATATCGACGGGTCTAGACAAGCCGGAAGGTCTGGCCATCGATTGGTATACGGACAAGATCTACTGGACGGATGGCGAAAAAAATCGCATTGAAGTAGCTACAATTGACGGTCGTTACCAGAAGGTACTTTTCTGGACGGAATTGGATCAGCCACGCGCTATAGCTGTAGTACCCGCAAAACGGCTACTTATATGGACGGATTGGGGCGAGTATCCTAAAATAGAGCGTGCTGGAATGGATGGAGATCCACTAACACGCATGACTCTTGTAAAAGAAAATGTGTTCTGGCCAAACGGGCTGGCTGTTGATTTACAAAGTGAGCTCATTTACTGGACGGACGGCAAATATCGGTTCATTGATGTCATGAAGCTTGACGGGAGCAATCGTCGCACCATTGTCAACAACCTGAAGTACCCATTTAGTTTAACCTACTTTGAAAACCGATTATACTGGACAGACTGGTTACGGGGCTCTCTGAATGCTTTAGATCTGCAAAGTAAGGAGTTGAAGGAGCTCATTGATACGCCGAAGGCACCGAACTCAGTACGCGCCTGGTCGGAGTCCCTACAACCTTTTGAAAATAATCCATGTTCATACAATAATGGTAATTGCTCGCATCTGTGTCTACTTGCGACCAATACGCAGGGTTACAGCTGCGCATGTCCCACGGGCGTAAAGCTGCTAACTTATAATAAATGCGCAAATGACTCACAGGAAATGCTGTTCATAGTGCAACGCACGCAAATAAGCAAAATTTCTCTTGATTCTCCGGATTACACAATTTTTCCACTGCCGCTAGGCAAAGTCAAGTATGCTATTGCTATTGATTATGATCCCGTAGATGAGCATATTTACTGGTCTGATGTAGAGGCTTATACAATTAAGCGCTCTCATGTAGATGGTAGCAATATTACAGACTTTGTCACCTCTGAGGTGCGACATCCGGATGGCTTGGCCTTAGATTGGCTGGCACGTAATCTCTACTGGACGGATACAGTGACCGATCGCATCGAGGTATGTCGCTTGGATGGTTCTGCGCGTAAAGTGCTTATCTACGAGCATCTAGAAGAGCCGCGTGCCATTGCAGTGGCACCCTCGCTCGGCTGGATGTTTTGGAGTGATTGGAATGAGCGCAAGCCTAAGGTGGAGCGTGCTTCTCTCGATGGATCCGAACGCGTTGTGCTTGTTTCCGAGAATCTCGGTTGGCCCAATGGAATTGCCCTAGACATTGAGCATAAAACAATTTACTGGTGCGATGGAAAAACCGACAAAATTGAGGTAGCTAACATGGATGGATCGGATAGACGTGTGGTAATCAGTGAAAATCTTAAGCACCTGTTTGGATTGAGCATCTTGGATGATTATCTTTACTGGACAGATTGGCAACGCCGCTCTATTGATCGAGCCCATAAGATCACAGGCAACAATCGTATTGTTGTCGTTGATCAATATCCCGATCTAATGGGCTTAAAGGTAACTCGACTGCGTGAAGTGAGTGGCCAAAATGCGTGTGCTGAACGTAACGGTGGCTGCTCTCATCTGTGCCTGAATCGTCCACGGGATTACGTTTGCCGTTGTGCTATCGATTACGAACTATCGAATGACAAACGTACATGTGTGTTGCCAGACGCTTTCTTATTGTTCTCTCGCCAGGAGCACATTGGTCGTATATCCATTGACTACAACGAGGGCAATCACAATGATGAGCGTATTCCCTTTAAGGATGTGCGTGATGCGCACGCTCTAGACGTGTCTGTCGCTGAGCGGCGCATCTACTGGACGGATCAGAAAAGCAAATGCATATATCGTGCATTTCTTAACGGCTCTTATGTGCAGCGCATTGTAGATTCAGGACTAGTTGGACCTGATGGCATTGCGGTTGATTGGCTTGGGCACAACATCTACTGGTCGGACGCTGAGGCACGGCGCATTGAGGTGGCTCGTCTCGATGGAAGCAGTCGCCGGGTGCTGCTTTGGAAAGGTGTGGAAGAGCCCCGTTCTCTTGTACTAGAACCTCGACGCGGCTACATGTACTGGACCGAGTCACCATCCGATTCTATTCGTCGCGCAACTATGGATGGTAACGAGCTGCAAACAATTATCGCGGGTGCTAATCATGCCGCTGGTTTGACCTTTGACCAGGGGAGTAGACGTCTCTACTGGGCAACGCAATCGCGACCGGCGAAGATTGAGTGCGCCGATTGGGATGGAAAACGGCGACAGATCTTAGTGAACAGCGACATTGATGAACCTTATGCTGTTTCCCTATATCAAGACTATTTCTATTGGAGTGATTGGAATACCGGGGATATTGAGCGCGTGCACAAAGTTACTGGACAAAATCGTAGTCTTGTGCACACTGGAATGACATACATAACATCGTTGCTAGTGTTTAACGAGCAGCGACAAACTGGAGTTAATCCATGCATGCTTAACAACGGCGGCTGTTCACATTTGTGTCTTGCTCAGCCTAGCAGACGTGGGATGATCTGCGCTTGCCCCACTCACTACCAGCTAGCCAAGGATGGCGTCTCTTGCATTCCCCCTCGGAACTACATCATATTCAGCCAGCGCAATAGCTTTGGCCGCTTGCTTCCGAATACAACGGATTGTCCAAATGTGCCATTGCCAGTGTCAGGCAAGAATATCCGTGCTGTTGATTATGATCCCATCACGCATCACATATACTGGGTAAGCAGAGTAACCTTCAATAATTGTCCATTTCCTTTATACCAGACCAAATTAGCCGTAACATCTTTAATCGATAAAAATATTCAAGGTTTTTGATATTTTCCTTCTTATCAGATCGAAGGACGCAGTCATAGCATTAAAAGGTCTCTAGCAAACGGGACCAAGACAGCTGTGCTGGTCAACACCGGCCAACCATTTGACATTGCCATTGACATTATTGGTCGTTTACTTTTCTGGACGTGCTCCTACTCCAACAGTATCAACGTAACTAGGTATATTACAACCGAAAAAAATGCAGTCTCACACAAGCTATCCTAAAATCTTACCTTTAAAATTTAGTTTCCAAGGGGAATCAATTGGTGTAATTGACACCGGCGATTCAGAAAAGCCGCGCAACATTGTCGTCCATGCTATGAAGCGTTTGATCTTCTGGTCGGATGTGGGCAGTCATCAAGCTATTATAAGGGCTCGTGTCGATGGCAATGAGCGCATGGAACTAGCTTATAAACTAGAGGGTGTTACGACACTTGCCTTAGATCAGCAGTCGGATATGCTTTATTATGCACACGGAAAGAGAATCGATGCAATGGATATCAATGGCAAGAACATGTAAGTAAAATTTTAAAAATTAAGGGGTTATTATGAAACTGTCACCATGGTGCTGCATAATGGAGCAGATAAAGTAGTATAAACTTGTCTCGGTATTTGCGTTTGTAACATCAGTGTAGGATGCTTAATATAAAATTCATTTACTCACTTTTGTTATTCTTAGAAAAACGCTGGTGTCGATGCACATCTCACAGGTTATCAACATTGCGGCGCTTGGTGGCTTTGTCTATTGGCTGGATGACAAAACTGGAGTAGAGCGCATCACAGTCACGGGGGAACGCCGGTCGGCGGAACTTCAACGACTGGCGCAGATAACAGACATCCGTGCCGTGTGGACGCCGGATGGAAAACTGCTCCGCAATCACACCTGCTTGCATAGTCAGACCAAGTGCTCACACATTTGCATAGCAGCTGGCGATGAAGTGGGGCACTCACGCGATATTTGCTCTTGCCCTAAATATCTGATGCTGCTTGAGGACAGGGAAAACTGCGGCGCTTTGCCCGCTTGTGGTCCGGATCACTTCACCTGTGCGGCGCCCGTGGCTGGAAATAGTGATATGAACAAGGACTGCATTCCAGCGTCGTGGCGCTGTGACGGCCAGAAGGACTGTCCTGATAAATCCGATGAGGTTGGTTGTCCCACTTGCCGTGCGGATCAGTTTAGCTGCCAATCTGGAGAGTGCATTGACAAGGCCCTTGTTTGCGACGGCACTACAAACTGTGCTAATGGCCATGATGAAGCCGACTGCTGCAAGAGGCCGGGTGAATTTCAGTGTCCTATCAATAAGGTATGTTGTGTAGATGCATAGAGAAAAAAAACATTTCGACTTTGCTCTTCTTACTTATCCAAAATATATATATATATATTGTTTTTATATGAGGTCAGGGGTAACTCCTTTAACGCGGTACAAACATTGTGTTACAACAAGAGTGCGGGGATACCCTGAACCTTCTTTTATCAACCCCAAATGCATCAGACGTTACGAAAACGGGGCAAGTTATCGACTATAAGAAACTCGTACTCGTACTGCGTGGGCACTAGAATAATCTAGGTTCAAAATTTCAAGTCTCTAGCTCTTACAAGTTCCGAGATCCTTGCGTTCATACATACGAATAGACGGACATGGCTAGATCGACTGTCTATTGATGCTGATCAAGAATATATATATACTAAATGGGGTCGGAGATGTCTCCTCCGTGTTACATATACTCGCACAACACGCATTATTCCCTTTTTACCCATTTTCAAAATATATACCCGTGCTTGACGACAGCTTGCTTTGGGTACAATAATATGTCAAATAATGCTATAGTAAATTGACCATTTTTGCGATTAAATATAATCTCCATATCCCGTTTATTTTATTTATAAATTGGATGGAAATGGTATACATATATATTCTTTATATACTTAAATCGTTGTAATCTTTTACAGCTTTGCATCTCAGCTGCACTGCTTTGTGATGGCTGGGAAAACTGCGCTGATGGAGCGGATGAGTCGGTGGACATTTGTCTTCAGCGCCGCATGGCACCAGCTTCTGATAAGCGCATTTTCATGATATTAATTGGCGCCACGATGATTATCATATTCTCCATTGTTTATCTGCTGCAATTTTGTCGAACCCGCATAGGCAAGAGCCGCACAGAGCCTAAAGATGACCAAGCCTCAGACCCCCTGTCGCCCTCGACGCTGACTAAATCGCAACGAGTCTCGAAAATTGCCTCTGTAGCAGATGCGGTTCGCATGTCGACACTCAATTCGCGAAACAGTATGAACTCTTACGATCGTAATCACATAACTGGTGCCTCCAGTTCAACAACCAATGGCAGCAGTATGGTAGCCTATCCAATTAATCCACCGCCTTCACCCGCAACGCGTTCGCGTCGTCCTTACAGGCACTACAAGATCATCAACCAACCGCCTCCTCCTACACCATGCTCTACAGATATTTGCGACGAGTCGGACTCGAATTATACTAGCAAATCAAATAGCAACAACAGCAATGGTGGCCCCACCAAATTACCATCTAGCTCGGCTGCCGCCTGTCTTCAGTTTGGCTATGACATTGAACCGTATCCGCCGCCACCAACGCCACGCTCGCATTATCACAGCGATGTGCGTATTGTGCCGGAGTCTTCATGTCCTCCGTCGCCGTCCTCACGCAGCTCTACGTACTTTTCACCATTACCGCCCCCACCATCGCCAGTGCAGTCACCAAGTCGCGGATTTACGTAACATTATTTGAATATAAACGAACAAGGCAGTGTATCATAGTTGCATTGTATGTATTCCTACAAATTTTCTGACTGCATTGTATATATTTAGATTTATTTTATGTGAAAAGAGCCTTATAATTTATAATTTTAACGTTAGTTTGGTTATGGGCTTGATCCCAAATGACCGACATGTGTAAATAGCATAGCTATAATCTTCCTTATTTGTATTTCGATCTCGTTAAGTCTTATTTGCCGAACGACATTTATTATTAAGTAATATAAAGTTTGTAAACAATAGACTGCAATCTTTTAAGTAAACTACAAATTAATGAAATAGATTAAAATGAAAATAATGCAAAATACAATAACCTATTTTTTTACACGATGAAAACACACATTACATATTCCGCGTGCCAAAATTTCTAAAATACACAAATATACCTAGATATGACTACATTTAATATAATTTAGATACGCATTATTTTGGTTTGTTATAATTACTTTTAATTGTAAATAGCAACTTTTAGTAGCAATATTAAAGAAATATTCATTTTATTTAATTTTCTTCTTCTTTATTGTTATAAACACCAAAAAGTGCCTCAGTAATATGTGTGTTTTATTGTTTGATTTTTTTACACCATTTTTAAACTATGAGAAAATTAAAAAATATATATGTAATTTTCGCAATATATAACATGTTTATAGTTAATTTTTACTGAATATAATTGTAATTACACAACAACTTAGGCCTATAAAATGTTATATTTAAAATATAAAATGTGCAGTATTTATAACTTAAGCTTTAATTGTTTTTCATTCAACGATAGCTATGCTGTTTCCAAATTTTTTCTATATGGGAATGATACATTGGTTTTAAGTTAAGTTTGTAAACAAGATGATCCATGATTTATGTGTTTATATAACGATTCGATACATACATTGAATGAACGTATTTACAATTTTATTAATGTGAATATATCCTACAACTACAACGTTAGTCGTTCAAGTTATAGAGAATGTTAAATATCTTAACTTGCTAATAGTTTGTTGTCGGCGGATACTGATCAATCCATTTGATTTCGCTTTTGGGCATAAATTAGCAATGCTTCCTGTTAGAGCACAGCTGCCCACACAGTTTTTTTAATGCATTGCGAGGTATTTGCAACCTATCCATTCTCAAAGACATTGCAGAAGCCGACCGGGTTCTGTTATTTTCTTTTTATTTCAATTTTATTAATGTGAATATATTCTATAACTAAAACCTTAGTCGTTTAAGTTGTAGAGAATGTTTAATATCTTAACTTGCTAATATAGTTGGATGTCGGCGGATACTGAACAATCCCTTTGGTTTCGCGTTTGGACATAAATTAGCAATGCTTTCTGTTAGAGCACAGCGGCAAAAACAATTTTGTTAATGCATTGCGAGGTTTTGCAACCGATTAATAACATTGCAGAAGCCGACTGGGTTCTGTTATTTTCCATCTCAAATGTCGGCAAAATTGGTACCAAAATCCTCATTGTTATACTTATAGGCTTAAGGAGAACACTGTAATAATTCACAGTTTAAAATCCAACATGGTCTTTATTCGCCAAAATTATTAACTTGCTTACGTAAACCTAATATACATATTATTCTACTTAAATGTTGTCATAGTCTTCATCTAATTCGAAAAGCGATTCACTTATTGGTGCTGATGCCGAAGGGACCTTTGGAATGATTGGAGTTTTGCTCTTTCCAGCGATGTAGTTGACGGACGACCCAATTTTAGCGATTGAGTTATTGTTGGTTCCACTCGCGCTGATCTTATCTGTTGACAATATTCCATAGCTAATCTTCGCTGAGGTGGGTAACTCGCCAGCTGCTACAATATTTGTAAGATCAATATTTATAACTGGGGGCGCAATATTTAAGTTTAACATTGCATTAGATGTGCTGCCGGTATCAGTGTCTGTCGGGCCCAATGTTGTCATTTGAACGTTGCTATAATCAATTTTAACAACAGGCTTGTTTAGCAATTCGTAGTTGCATATTGGTGCAGGTATGGCAGCGTCTTGTGGTTGTCGACTACTGTTATGGTCATTGGTGTTCGGTGGCCTGCCACGCGGAGTATATGCAGGCGTTGATTCAGAACGTGCTAGCTTCGTGGGCAAATGTCCTGTCTGGTGATGCATATTTTCCAAAGCTCCTGCTGTTTGCACTATTACTGAAGGTGTGGATGAATTGTGATTTCGTTTCTGTCCGCCTCCGTTTAAACTAATCGAGCGCACATAGGGAGTGTTTCCGTTGGGCAACGCTCGTAGTGATGTTGACGGAAGACTAAGGTCATATGGCGTATCCGAGTCTGGATATTGTTCCTCCGAGCTATGTATGTCATCGTCATTATAATTAAACGCAGCTTCCTCGGCGACGCTAATGTCTGGTATATTCCTCACAAGCTCTTTTAAAAAATCGAATCTTTGTTCGGACATGATGCACTGTTTCATATGGGATGGTGACAAAGTTTTGGCGTTTCGCGAATTTGTTATGCGCAATGTTTTAGTTAAAAGTGACTCCACAAACAGCTCCAAAGTCCGTGAAATGATAACGGGAACCGCCTGTGCAACCTTACCAATTTCTTCATCGCTCTGCATAATTTTCTTAATACGGCCCTGTCAATTAAAGAAACCTCCAAATAAATATTTCAATGCTTAAAACGCGTGTGCATCATATACAAACTGAAAATTTCATCGTTGTGATAATGATGCATGCACAACTTTTACGCATGAAATGCAGATCTAGTAACAATTATTTATTTATTCGTTTTACTTACCGCCGGAAACCGCGCATTATACTTTTTCTTTTTAGAGGGCATTTCTAAATTTATACAATCTGATATCAGCCAAATGTAATCTTAACTAAATTATAATCCTACTATTTTATTTGCTTGTTTTTTTACACAAGAATAGTTCCAAATAGTTGGTTTATTGAGAATGTCAACAATTCACATGGAATAATAGTTTTCTACACATTCACCCAGAAATGATTGTCATAAGTCGATTGACAGTAAACCAGTATCCCGAATATGTATGTTGAAATCTTGTTTTTACAATTATTTTTTATTATATTTAAAAGATTTTTATTTCGACAACGTTGCTTGTTGCATGGCACTGTGAATGTTTTATTTTATTTACAACGAATTTTTGACAGGGTGGCAACACAGTGACAGTCCGCTGTGAATGTCAAATTTTACATCAAAGAAAAGTCATCTAACTTTTTATTAATTTGCAATTTATTTCGACTTTAATTTACAAATCATAGTGAATTAAATTGATGTCTAATGCTGGTAAGGATCCATGCAAACCTTTCGCCTGCGCTATACAAGCTTGCTTAAAGGGTATGTAAATGAAATCCAGAATATTATGCAATGTGGCATAATATTAATACACAAATTCGCATGTATTTGCAGAACACAACTTTCAGGAACATAAATGCAGTGAGGCGCTCGAGCGAATGCGTTTGTGCTGTGTAAAGTGGCATAAGCAGTCGATCTGTTGTAGTGGTATTGATTTGGAAAAATCGTATTTACCAAAGACGAAAACAGAAAGCAATCCAAAGTAATCATTAGGTGTGGTACAGAAATACATACAGTTGCGTTAGTTTCAATAATAATAAATTCTTGCTTATTAGTAACAAATAATGCCAACACCTACAACAGCGCCTCCATACAAGCCGCCCAAAGATATTCAGGAATTGTTAGATAAAAAACAAGAAACGTATTTGAGAAGGCGAACAGCTGTGCTACCGAAGCGCTCATGGATAAAGCGTAATCCGCGATTATTTCAGATTACATTTATAACCACGTCAATGCTAATATTCTTCTCAAAGCCGCTTTACGACGCATTCATAGCAGATCCTTTACCCTTGAAGGGTTCATCTATACCACCTCATAAGCGTTAAGGAATGGAATCTGTGCGCAAAGCCAACACTCGACTACGTAACTATCCGATTTTGCTTACAAAATGTGCTGAAAAGGCGTCACTATATGCGGCGTGCGTATCTCGGGAGATCAACGTTCAGCCAAAAATTTGCGAGAGCGAGTTCAAAGAATTTTTGAATTGTATGCGTAAAACCGCCAAAGAACTAAAAACAAAGTTGTAAACATACGCTTTTAAATTCTATTTCAAATATGTCAGAGACACAGGGCAAATTCCCGACGCCACCCGTAAAAATCACCTGGCTACAAAATAAAAGCCAGTACATAATGCATCTCAGTTTTCAATCACATATAATAATAGCCGCTATACTCCGTCTTGCGCTTATTTTCTATGCCCACGTACACGACACCAGATCGGCAGTGCCATATACAGATATAGACTACAATGTTGTAACGGACGGCGCTCGGCTAGCTTTAATCGGAGATACACCCTTTGCACGGCACACCTATCGTTACAGTCCCATTATGGCATATATTCAAATTCCAAATGTTATTTGGCATCCTGCATGTGGAAAATTATTTTACGCTGTGTTTGATTTACTTCTTGGAATACTTATTTATGCCTTAGTGCGTTTTGAGTTGCAGCTGCAATATCAAAAGGAACTCAAATATTTACAAATTAAATGTGGTAAATCAATGCAGATAGAACCCACGAACTCGCACAAAGAATGTAAAGGAACAGAAAAAATAGCCCGCATCTCTGCCTGCTTTTGGCTCTACAATCCGCTTACGGCAGTAATATCAACTCGTGGTAACGGCGATAGTGTAACCAGCTTCTTTGTGTTACTAAGCATATATCTACTGATTAAAATTGATCATCAAATATCCAAATCCTTGATTGCTTTCTGTGCCGGTCTGGTCCACGGATTCGTGATACACTTACGCCTTTACCCAATAGTTTTTAGTTTAACATACTATTTGAGCTTATCGGCTGTCGTTTCACGGAAACCTCGTGGACTCCTTCAAATGATTTTGCCTAATAAGCAGCAGTTTTGCCTTGTGCTCGGAACATTATTAGGACTAGCAGCTTTTACTTGGACTTTTTATGCACTGTATGGATGGAAGTATATGTACGAAGCCTATTTTTATCACCTTGTGCGAAAGGACGTGCGACACAATTTTTCGCTGCATTTCTTGCTGCAATACCTGAGCAATGCGGATGGAGTTGATGAATCCAATCTAATAGTAAAACTGCTTGTGGTAGTGCCGCAGTTAATACTTATACTATACTTAAGCCTAAGTTTTGGACGATTTCAGCAGACATTACCATTTTGTGCGTTTAGTTTGGCTTTTGTCATCGTGACTTATAATTCAGTTGTTACTTCACAGTACTTTATTTGGTATTTGGCTGTGCTGCCGGTGTGCATAAAAAATTTTCAGCGTCTGTCGTTGGTCAGATGTGCATCACTTCTTGTTCTTTGGTTATGCGGTCAAGCTCTATGGCTTTTACCCGCATATTTATTAGAGTTTAAAACATGGCATACTTTTTATTGGATTGGTATACAGAGTTCCGTGTTTTTTTTAATTAACAGCTATATTTTATCCCAGCTGTTAAGGAACTATAGACTTAAATCCTTAAATATTAATTGTACAAAATGTTTATAAAGAAATAAAAAATAATATAAATAATGATTGATGAAAGCAAAATACTTTTTTCCGATAATGATGCCGCAAGAAGCGTTTGTAGTCCGAAAGGCTAAGTTTCATGTTAAGTTCACAAAAAAGACAGTAAACAACGGATGTGTCAACATAATGGTATGGGGCTGTTTCTCGTGAAGACGTATAATAGCCAATTTTGTCATGGATTTTAAGTGGGACGGTAAGGTTTCCATATGCTTAATTTGTGGACATTTTGGTAGGATCCACAACATTCATAGGGATTAGTTACACACACAATGTGGAAATCCCAGATCTCAACCCTTTTGAGATCCTGTGGGGTGAAGTTTATCGAAAATTTTCTAAGACGGTTTGCCGAAAAAAATATTTTGAAAATGGTACAATATTCAATGGAAGCTTGATGTCGTCTATGCCCCTTTTATTATTTTTGTTGACGAAGATATCTTTTAAATCAAAAAGCAAACTTGTTTATTAAAGAATATTCAAAAGAACATAAAAAACGAGAAAGAAGTGCTATCTTCGGCACACCGAAGATTTAACCTTTTCAAAATGCTCATAGTGCTTTGCCCGTATCTAAGAAGCACAGGGAAAATAGTTAATGCCGAGTATGGTTAAGATATCTTGAAAAACAAAACAGGTTTCCATACAACAACTTAATTTTCGACCGATCGTTCCTATGGCAGCTATATGATATAGTAGCCCGATGTGAATAAGATTTTGCATAAGTGGAGGGAGCATAGTAAAACTAATAAATGCCCAGTTTGGCCAAGATATCTTGAAAAACAAAATAAATTTCATACAACAGCATAATTTTCGACCGATTGTTCCTATGGCAGCTATATGATATAGTTGTCCGATCTTAATAGGATTTTGCATATATATGGGGAGCGTAGTAAAACTAATAAATACCGAGTTTCGTCAAGATATCTTGAAAAACATATAAATTTTCCATACAAAAACTTAATTTTCGACCGATCGTTCCTATGGCAGCTATATGATATAGTTGTCCGATCTTAATAGGATTTTGCATATATATGGGGAGCGTGTAAAACTAATAAATACCGAGTTTCGTCAAGATATCTTGAAAAACATATAAATTTTCCATACAAAAACTTAATTTTCGACCGATCGTTCCTATGGCAGCTATATGATATAGTTGTCCGATCTTAATAGGATTTTGCATATATATGGGGAGCGTAGTAAAACTAATAAATACCAAGTTAAGTCAAGATAACTTTATAAACAAAAATGTTTTTCATACAAGAACCTACTTTTCGACCGATCGTTCCTATGGCAGCTATATGATATAGTGGTCCGATCCAGCTGGTTTTGACATATGAACTGCGTGCAACAGAAAGAGGGAATTCTGCAAAGTTTCATAAAGATAGCTTTAAAATTGAGAGACTAGTTCGCATAGAAACAGACAGACGGACATGGCTATATCAACTCGGCTGTTGATACTGATTAAGAATATATATACTTTATGGGGTCGGAGATGTCTTCTTCTATGCGTTACACATTTCACGACAAAATTATAATACCCTCTGCAAGGGTATAAGCTTGTTTGAAAAACTTTAGGTGTCTAATCGGCAACTATCAAGTGAAATGTCATCAGTTCAACTCTAGCAGCAATTATCATATTTAACATTCGTCCATTTAATTTTTTATCATGCACATAAAAAATAATAAAAATAGTTCAACATTTGTCTATCTAATATTAATAATATCTTAAGAAAATTGAAGATTGTATGTATTGTTTTTGTTTTTTGTATACATCAATAGCCGAGTCGATCTAGCCATGTCTGTCTGTCTGTCCGTTCGTCCGTCTGTCCGTATGTATGAACGCAAGGAACTCAGAACTTGTAAGAGCTAGAAACTTGAACTTGAGCGTACATAGGTTCTCCTAGTGCCAGTACTAGTTTGTTTTGGATAACCGATCACTTGCCCCGCTTCCAAGCAATCGATAAAAATTGATATTTAAATCGTGCTTTTAAGCAAATCTCTTAGGTTTTTAGAGCTAAAATCACCAAACTTGACATAGATTCTAGAATTGTATCAAGTAGTATAGTATTAATCAAGTATCTTGCATTTTAATGATGATGTTAAAAACAAGGACCGAGCAAGGACCGGATATACCAGCTAGTAGTATACACATATTTTTTTTTATTTCGAGTGAGGTTTTGAATAAACGTATATTTATTTGAAAACATAAAAACTGTATTCTTTAAAGGACCATTTGGTTGAAGTAAAGGCTTTACATTACGCCAATTACAACTATTGTAACATATATAAATAAACCACCAGTAAATAGTTAAATAAGATAAAGGTAAAAACTAAATAAAACCAGTTTCTTAACAAATAGTTTATACATATTCTTAGGGGTGAAGCTTTCTAATACGTAGTATTTAAGCTAAAATAAAATTAATGTGCAACGAGTTAAACTCACAGTTGGGTTTGTTTTGAAATTGAAAATTTTTACCAAGTGGAACAAATAAATGGCACTAAAGCAATTATCATATATAGTTAGGTAAATGAAATGTAATTTTAAAATGTACATGACAACATTCTTTTAAGTAAAATGGTTAAGAATTTATTCAAATTTTAAAGCTGCTTAATTCGCTATCGGACGTTTTGATGTCAATTATTTTTTTTACATTTTTAACCCATATGTTTCCAGTCTGCAACATCTGTTAAAGAAGACTATTGGATTTTTGTTTTATTTTGATATTACGATTTTTAATACATACAGTTAAATCATGATTTTGTATATCCACAATATTATAGATATCAGTGTAGGTTTAATCTCCAGTCAAGTTGAATTACGTCAGGTGTTTTTTTTTTTTTATTGTAGAATACACTTTTCTTTGTTACCGCTAATGTCTACTTGTTCAAGCTCACGCGCTATTTCATGGTCGTCCTCAATACTGTAAAAAAATGATTTAAAGTTTTTTTAATGTTTCTAGTGACAATACATACGCTATTTCTTGATTGTGTAAATGTTGCACCAGCTGATCTCTCTTATCAACAATAGTCACAAGCTCTTCTAACAACAGGCGCTCCTTTTCACGTTGCACCTCCGTTTTCCGCCAATCCTCAACAGATTGAGCAGCGCGCAGCTCCTGATTAAGCATTGTGAATTTACGCTCGAGATCCTTTTCTTGTTCACTATTGAAAAAATTAACGATGATTTGATTGTAATTGTTACGCTTGTTACGCTAATTCTTACAGAATGTTAAGCTGCATCTGCCGCCTAAGGAGTGCATTTTTCTTGTTTACAAGTGTAAACCACTGTGATAGCAATTGTTCTTCGGTTTCTTCAGTTTCTGTGGGAAAGCAAAAGCTGTTTAAGACCGACTCTAAACTATCGAAAAAAGATTAAAATTATTTAACATTATAGAGGCTAACAAAGTCGGTAATTAAAAGTCAGTAGTTTTGGTTCTGTATTTTGTCGTCGTCGCAGAGATCTAAATGGTGATTAGTGATATTTTGTTCATTGTGGTTATAGTAAAAATTTGTAAGGAATTTAGTTCGAGGCAAGTAAAGACTTAAAGTCTATTTTTAAACAAATGCAGCGCGTTGACTGAACGGTTAAAAGCAAAAACACAAACAGATATGCGAGCAGGCAGGCGTTTAGCTTTGGCGTGCTGTTGCGGGCATGGCAAAAGCAGTTAACTTATTTGGCCTTTAAGACACGACATTACCACAAAAACTGCGGGTACGAGGGCGTCGGTGCTTCTGCTGGGCTCTCTTGTGTTCATCACGTCGTTTCCTACAGAAGGCCATTTGACCAGTAGGCGCTACAACCTTAGCATTGACATCTTCTGCACTAAGGGCTTGTAACTTATCACAGAAGGATTGTCGGGAGGACGCAACTGAAGCAGAGTTACATGGTAAATGACTGTACGGTTCCACGTGATGAACGTGGTGAGAAACTTGGTTCGAGCCATGCTGATGACGATGACAATAATTTTCAAGTAATTGGTGTTGATATGTAGGCCGAATCAGTGAATAGTTAAGATTCGTAGTCACAAAACAAGACTGAGCGCGCGGCCGTGACCGTGTTTGCATCTTTATCGCGTGATCTTCTGGTAGAGGTTTCATTTCGAAAGCCTGAACTTCACCCTGTTGTTTCTCCTTATTGCCCGAGGTGATGGAAGTGTCACTGTATGTCTCTTCGTCGTCTTGGTCGTCGTCATCAGTACCACTGCCAGCACCGCTTGCACCACTACCAAATAAACTTTCATCATCCCAGTCAAGCAGCTTAATACGTATGACATCACCGCCACCAATGCTATTGCGTATTAACCTAAGGAAGGGATTTGTACCAGTTTTATTATTACTTGGATTACCGCCCATAACTGCACGTAGTTTGGCCTCCAGACTGCTAGCCTTTTGGTCGATTGCCTCTTGTTCACGTTCCAATGCTTCCAGTTCAGACTCAATATATGTAAGCCTATCATTCTGAAAACGAAACTTTAATGCAATACATAAACCACAGGTATCTTCGGCATGCCGAAATTTATAAGCGTATACTCTTGCAAAATAACTTTGTAAATATTTTTTATATTGCCTAATTCATAATTCTTGTGCGGATTTATTCTGAAAGCTATTGTTGTCAATCGGCGTAGACAACAAATAACCATAACTAGAGAGGGTTCAATGATTTGATTTATCTTTTAAATAAAAGTAAGGTTTGATCGAAACAGCGTTTACAATTTAAAATTAAATCAGACATGAGGACAAATCATAGTAGAGATAGTGCTTTTTTTAAATATATATATTCTGTAAGGCGCATCAAGCCGCTACTAACTTTTTTTTCATGCTTTGGTGAGATCCTTTCCACGACTGCGTTAAAGGATTGCAAAGGAGTGATGTTACCGTCGCTTAATCTATGACTAGGACTCGTGTGGTTAACGTAGTGATCAGGTTTATCCCGTATAAAAGCTATTTTATTTGAGGGAACGTCAACGTAAGACTCTCCGTTGCTACTGCCGTTGTGTATAGGTGAAATGGTACGTTCAGGAGTGTAGTTGAATCGCTTGAGCTTAGTTGGGGTTGTTGGACTGTCAACACCGCTATTTACAGGCCCTGCTATCTTATTCCGTGTTTCTAATATAAGTCGGCGTGCTTGCTCCCTTAACCGCTGCTGTCGATCCTCCTGTTGAAAATTTAAAAATTAATTAACATTGAATTATTTTTCTTCAAAATTAAAAATACACGTGCATGCAGGCTCAACTAGCAATATGCAAAAAGTGCCTATGTCTACTTACATCGTTCGCTTCAGGGCGTTCATCACAATTAGAAATTTTTAATTTTTCCATCATCAGCTTAGCTTTTTCGCTCATTTCTTTGTGGCGCGTTAAAATTCGCTACGAAAATAAAAACGAACAAAACCAAAAACAGAAGCAAAAGCCGAGGTCAAAGCAGATGCAAAATTAAATTTAAATGAATGGATAAAAGTAAAGTAAGGCAAACGAACAAATAATAAAATTATATTCAGCAAATTCACATGGCTCTTAAATGCCGAAAGTTCGAGCAGTTGGAATAATATACCTTTCTATGCGCAAAAATATAGCTAAAACATACTTAAGCTGGTTTGGCTAAGGCCTAACTTACATTTGTCGCATTCGCATCTAACGACATAGGCGACGTTGATTCCTTGTTAAGCTTTTGCATTTCCTCAAATGTATCGCCGTTGCCATCGATAGGAGGAGGAGGAGTATGTCGACCCAGTAAGGATTTAGTTGTCTGATTTGCGTTCTGCATTGCATTGACTGAATTTTTGTCTTTAGTTGGGGAAAGAACTTTACCCAAAATATTCTTTGAACTTGTCAATATAAGATTTTTGACGTCTTTTTTACTCGTGGGTGACAGCTGTTGTTGCTGACAGATGTTTTCTTCGTCAAACGAATTCTGATGTAAAAGCTGTGTCTTCAGGTGCGAGAAGTTTATTAGATTTTGCGACAGATTGTCAGACTTGTAGTTGCCGATAACGTAGCTGGACTCGTCCGATGTCGGGCCTAAATACAAAGAATGTAATGTATGTATACAATAACTGTGTTATTGATGTATAACTTACCAATTTGCTCAATTTGCAACTGCTTTCCTGTGAAGTGTGCCCGTAATTGGTGCAGGTACGTCATGACTGCTAATTTGTCTGGTACTGTGAGCAAATTCATGTCTCGTGGCTCAATGACACGAGGTATGCCCAATGTTTCTGCCGCATCAAAAGCTATACGGCAGTTACCAACAACGTCATGTGCACTTAACTTCGACATGTCTCTATGATTAACGATTGTGTTCAATTCATTTCTAACTAAAGTAAGTTAACCAAGTACTTACATCAAACGTGGCATAAAATGGTGAATTATTGCGCAAAACGCCATGCCGTTGCGCCAGCTGGTAGTCAAATTTGTCACTTTAACATTTGGATAATCTTTGGTTACCTCTTTGCACCACTCTAACAAATCTTGTCCAGGGGTGTTATCCTTCAGCACGATCTTCTCCACAGGCTTTAAAGCAGCATTCTTTACTGTTGAAAATTTATTTATGGTAGGTGTAGACTCATAATTTATCTTTAAATTCAGGGGCTGAAGTTCAGGCCGCTTGGCAATGGGTACTACAGCCAGGTCCTCTATCGGCTTCTTTTGTTCCTTGATAGATTGTGTGGCTCCAGTTTCCTCAGCAGTGGTAGACAAAGATAAGACTTCAGTTGATTCATCGTCATGTGAATTTATATTCTGTGATTTTACTATGTCGACAGCGCTACAATCATGTTTGTCAAAGATGAGAGCTTTGCTTGAGCTATTTTTACTTTTCACTGTAGCTTTTTGTGCTTCTATAGGCGTAGATGTGAGAGCTTGCTGGAACCTTTCGTTTTGATTAGATTTCAACGATTGAATAGCAATTTGATTATCTTCTTCCTTAATCAGATCAGCGTCTTTAATAGGCGTCCTGAGAGTAACCAGTTTTGAATTATGTGCACTAGGAGTATTTAATGGTTCATCCGCTTTAACGATCGACCAAGGCTGTACATTTTCATGATCCGCTTCTAGTTCAAAGTGTATGGGGTTAAATGACTCGGCCAATGGGGTTGGATCTTCCGACAATGAGGGAACTACCCACACCAACATAATCGAAAAAGAAACATGTTGATCATATTGTCAAACATATTACGTTGTGTTAATTTTGTTGTATCATTAGTGGCGGATCAAAAAAGAAAGAAAATGTAGTAAAATTTTTATTATGCATACTTTTTTAAGTCTATCGACACCTTTTTGAAATGCGTTTTTGTTTTCATTTAAGCGCTTCAATTCAAAATAAATACAATCACCACTACAAACTTTCGTAAAAAATTCATAGTTTTGCGGCATTTTTAAGTTTAAAATAAATATATACGTATGTCTTTAAACATAACTATTTCCTTGATATCCCCAAATGTATGTAATAATTTTATCAAACATGGCTTGCAATAATACTACCCGATGCAATTCACCATTTCCTTTAACAAGAAAAAGGTTTTCTATGTTTTGTTAACGTTTGCTAGAATAATTTCAGTCGTTCACTACAGGACGAACTTTGTGAAGATCTTTGAAAAAGGTTGGTGTACCGATAAAAATAAATAAATACTTACCGCTCAAAGGCGTTGGTACATCAGTACAACCATTTAAACTTGTTGTCATTTGCTCCAACTGTTGCGTGAAATCATATAAATTATCCGAGATGTCCCCGGAATTTTCCAAGTCTGGTATATCCTCTAAGTCGTCAAGAGGCGCTACATCACAGTTGTTATTGACAGACATAAATGAGACAACGCTTTGCATATCTTCATCACTGCAATGCCAAATTAAAAAAATTATGTTTGTGCTAAAAGTGATAGTGTTAAACAGTAGCACTCACGTTGCTTTACCCTCGCGCAAAAAAACACAACTTATTGTCAATTCCAAATCAGCGGCTGTTATTTTCCGAGAAACTGGCTTAAGGCTCAATGTAAAGCTCTGCTGTGTTGACTCAACACTAGCATATTTACGCATATTGATGCTTGCGTTTGCCAATACGCGCTTTTTACCCAGTAGTGAAATCTGTATATATATATATATATATGTATAATATAATTTAATATTCTGAAAAACATTTCAATACATAATAAACTATAAAACTAAAGTGTGGGAACGTTTTTTTAAAACCGCACTTCAAGAGAAAACCGAAATATCCTTTGAAAGTGTACAGTAAAATAGTCAGCTCCTTAATATATCTCTATATATAAAACTGTCCTGACTGAGATTGGTAAGCAATGCACAGCCCAAATTGTAAGAGCTAGGAAGCTGAACTTTTCACTGTATTTACCTTATGTGATGAAGGTGCACGGTAAGACGTGGTTTTGGGATATTACACCTATAACTTTTTTGTTTACCATCCGACCGGCATAAAAACTTATTTCAAAGATCTTTGTTCAAAGTCATTTGAAGGATGTTCCACACAATTTGGAAAATCTATTCCTCCTTGGTGGAAATGTGGGTGAAAGCTTTGGATGGTTTAAATTTCAGGCTCAAAATTAATTTCCACGGATCCTAATGAGAAATCATTGCAGACATGGAAGTTGCGATTCAAAGAAAGATAAATGTGTTTTAACGATTTTGGAAATTCCATCCGTAACTGGGGTAATTGGCGAAAAACTTTTTCTTTATACAATGCTCGATCGGCATTAAAGCTCATTTTTAAATATCTTTGTCCGAATCCATTTGAGGGGTGTTTCACACTATTTGAAAAATCCTAGCTTCCTCGGCGGAATATTCAAATTCAAATATTTTTTGAGGCCCTTATAACAACTTAATGAACATGTGTTCCAAAGATCTTTGTAAAAATTCATTTGAGTCGTGTTTCACGCACAAAATTCGTTCCTCTTGCAAGATAATTGCGTATCACAAGTTAATTTGGGGAAGTTTTAAGTTGCATTCCATTGTTAAATCGCTACAAAACAGCGTATTTAGGCGAATTTCACCCGCGACTGTGGGTCAAAATCAAAATCATTTTCAAAAATCGTTGTCAATGTTTTTCCACATCTCTTGGGTAGATGCAAGGTTTAATGAACGTAAGTTTTTTAATCGGCTTCAAGATTGTCCCACAAGACTTTTCGTTCTTAGTTCGAGAGATATTTTCAAGTTCAGTTTGAGATAGATAGGGCGGGTCTGGGTGAAAAAATTATATCTAAATTATAGGCACAAAAGGCAGGGAATCACCCATTAAATTTGTATAAATTTACTTCTGTCAGGAATGAGATAATAAACGTTTATGCATGCGACTACTCACATCTTCGACTACAAATGTCCAGTCTTTGTCTTCAAGTTCATGAGTGCGTGGATCCTTGAATAATGTTACCGAAATAGCGTGATTGTCTGGTACTGGCCACGATATGTTTCCCACCAGTGGGTTCATCATATCTGGCTCCCATGGCAGCGGCAAGCTAGCAACACGCCTCGAACGTCTCGTCCAAACCACCGAAAGATTTGAAGGGCGCCTTTGAAAACAAATAATAAAAATACTGTATTAGGAACACCCACCTGTTAAAATAACATTGAGGCAAAAATAACATTACCAAAATATGCTTTTTATATTTTACGACTAACATTCTTTTTCTCGATTGCTTTCTATGCAACGCAGATATATACCTAAATTTTTCATCCTACAATTTAATATATACAGAGAGAAAATACACATGTATTTATGTCCATTTGGACAATCTAACCTACTTATGTAACTATGTATATGTAGAATATCGCAGAAACTAGAAAAGCATCATTAGTAAAGTATTTATTATTCGAAAGTTATATTAAATTTGTACATATATGAAGCACAGACTCACAACTAAAATACATATATGTATGTATTTTGTATATAAGACTTGGAGATATACTGTTTGTTGATAACACTGATTGGATATTTTTGTTTCAAAAACTGCTATGGTGCCTGCTGGTATCGAGAAAGTGCGGGCACCAAACTATAAGTCATGCAGAGGCATTGACTTAATCATTTACAATATACATATTTTATTCGCTTATATTAAAGACCATAGCGAATGGTAGTGGTGTGTGTAAAGTCAACAGGAAATGGATATCATCGTTAAACCCTATACTTATAAATGTTTATAAAACATCAAAAACAAACTAAACAACAAACATAAAAGCAAACCATGTATACAAAGTTATGTATATTTTACAGGCAATTTTTCCCGACGAAATGGCGATAGTTAAAAAAAAACTATATTAAAATTACAAAAATGATCTCACTTACCACTTAGCGGTGGTCTCCAGTCGAAGATCATGATAGGAGGCAGTGAACTGAAATTTCGCCGCACGTTTGTTAACTCGCTGCAAACGTTTCCAGACGCTGCCCATTGCGACCCAAAATCAGTTTAGTTTCTAAACTAAGGCACACACTCAATCCACATTCGATAGATGGTCTATTTTTCGTATGTTATGATCACGTTAAATACACACCTAACAGAAATATTTGTCTTGCGATTTATAGATGCAATTTTGGGCTATAACTGACGATTTCCCTGACTCTTATTATAAGTCAGAACTCCTGTAAAAATGTACAGAAAATATACGATAAATCTAAAGTTTAAGATTTATTAGTTTAGATTTTGTTTAATTGGGCTTATACCGTGTTTTTTTTTTTAATAATAATGAAACTAAAAACAGTTATAATAAATTTTTGAATATAAACATGATGTTTTGACACTCTTTGAGGAAAAAATAAAATTCAAGTGTCAGTTTTATTATTCTATAAATGTAGATACAAACATATCTACTTTGATCAACACGATGCCTCGGCTTTGGCTGCGAAGCCCCTCACGCAAAACTAAAAACTGTTTGCGGTCCCTTTAATTTTTTTAGAAGATATATCTACATACATGTGTATGTGTCTAAGAATGCACATTTGGTGACCTTTAGATGTCAGTTTGGTATTATTCGTTTGTTGAATGAAAAAAATAAAACAAAAACTGCATAAAATATTGGTGATTATTCACTTTATCCTTCTTGTTTGTATGTACACAAATACATACAATGTTATTATGTTACACCCACAGATATTCATGCCAGACACTTTTAAAAATTGTAACATACATGTACGCGAGTATTGTGTGTACATACATATGTATATGAATGCTTCAATATATAGCACCACAATGACATCACGCTCGTTTGGAGCCAAATTTTGTTATGCGTTCATTTCTGTTCATCGATGTCAAGCAACACCTTGACGCACTTATTTTAAACACGACACTAGTAATTTCGTATTAAACATTTTTAACTTTATTTATAATAACTTGCAATTCTTGAGACCCAAACAGAACACAAAAGGGCGAAGAGCGCATAAATGAGTTACAAAACGCAAATATGATCCGATATGTATCGAATATTATCGATACCTTCACTCAGGAGCTCAAAGCGCCATTATCCATATTTAACTACTCCAAGTACCCACTTGTACAGCAAATAAGTTACTTGAGAGACGGTCGCGATTCAAAGGTTTATTTATATATTTAAATCGTTTTTTTTTAACATTAATTAAAATTAATTAAAAAATTAAGCGTGGCTGTTGTTTTTAAATTTATATGATCAAGAGAATGCAATTTAAATTGAATGTGTTTGCAGTTATGAATCTACATATGTATGGATGTGTAGGCATACGAATACTATTTGTACGAGTCTCAAAAAGTGTTTGTGTTATAACGCATCGGCGTGGCAGAAGGTTAAAGAAAATGTTAAGATTTTTTTAAATGTGTACCTATTTCATAAAAACAAGGTATTTAAAATATTGAGAAGTGCTTCTGAATGTGCCGTTACCAAAATCTGTGCACACATATACACACATATGGACATAAATATGTATGTAATACAAAAGCTAAGCATAGATGTCATATATCACAAATAATTTGTAACCAATTAAAAATAAAAAATTTTTAAAAACAAAAAAAATTCAAATTGCAACTACACAACCAATAATTTGTCAGGTATCCCCTTTAAATATGTGAGTATACTTAAAATGTATCCTTACTGCCACGCCAAATTAACACCACACATTTTTCACACATACAAAATCTAAGATTTCTTGTTTGCCTGCGATTGTTTTCCTTGTTTACAGAAGTCCTTGTAAGCACGCTCAGTCTCTTCGTCCATTTCCGGGTCGAGATCCAAATCGTTATCTCTTACATCAAATTCGTCGCCATCGCTGCCGGTGGCATCATCTTCAGCGGCAAGAAAATCAGTTTCCTCGGCTGTAAGCTCGCGTCCATCTGGGCCATAAAAAACGGGTTCGTCGCTCAAGCGTGGTGGCTCTGGTGGCTTTGCAACAGCATCATCATCTCCACCAAGAGCATTCGAAACTTTCCGTCCCCAATTGTTTTGTTGCAATGCAATCACATTGGCAACCATAGCGTATTTACCAGGCGACTTAAATTCAAACGCCTGTAATAAAGCAATAATATATTGCATGTCCTGTTTGCAATCAGCGCTTAGGTCGTAACCGGCCAACTTCAATGTCTGGCAAATACAGCGCACATTATCAGAACTCTCATATGCTAAAAGTTGTTTCAGCGAGTACACTATATTAACGGCAATGAGCTGGATACGGGCGTCATCATCGCCACGCAATTGCATGTACAATTCGGCTAGAAAGAGGGCTGTCTCCCTCACCTTTTGCTGCTGTTCTACCGATTGCATATACTTATCTACCTCAGCACGGTGATAGTCAAGCTTACATTTAAGCAAGTTGTGAAACAGCGAATCCGGCTTGAGATTGAGCATATGCAGTAAATTATACAGTTTAGCTCCCATGTACCGAAAATTTGGTTGTTCAATTGATTTTTCAAATATATCCTCCATGGCGATTGAGAGCACATAATTATTACTCTCCATGCCATCAAAGATTGTTAGGAAACGTGATGCAATCGTATCGAATTGTCCGGGATTCTGGATGAAAATATATTCAAAAATTAAGAAATTTACGATTATATGAAGTAAAAAGGTATCATTATTTAACTCACCTGGTTAAGGCAATGTATTACAGTATCGAGATATTCTAAAGCAATTGTTTCCATGTCAGGATGGGACGAGGCCGACGAAGTCGAAACAGCCGCCGATGAAGTCGATGGTTGTGGTTGCTGGTGGAAATATTGCTGCTGCTGCGGCTGTTGTGCAATTTGTTGGAATGAATTATTTAAATGCGCATGACGTTGAAATTTCGATTGTGATTGTTGTGTGTGATGTTGGTGTTGTTGGTGTTGCAGTGTTTGTACCTGCTGCTGTTGATAGTAATTGCTCATTGCACCATTATGCGGTGGCTGTTGACCAATATGCAGACGAGCTTGAACCGAGTTTGACAGCTTTTGCATATCATTGTTATACTGCAGATTTTGCTGGTGATGATTGTAATTTTTTTGCTGCTGATGCTGCTGCTTGAGACCATTCAAATAACGCTGTTGGTGTTGTTGAGCATAAGGTGCTGGCCCTGACGATTGATGCTGATATTGCTGTTGCTGCGGTGGCGGTCCACGCTTACCTATATTGCTGTTACTCGATTGGTTAGGTATAAAAACAGTCGCGCTAGCCGAAAGCTTTGACTGCCCGAATCCACTCGCCACGTCGGCCATAATTGGTGCCTGTGAAGGAGCTGCAAAACTAACAGGAGGACCTGGTGCAAATGCAGCCGGAGCATAGCCAACAGAGGCAAATTCATTAAAAAGGTGGGCCTGTTGTTCCAGAGGCAAAGCAGTGGAGAGTTGTGGTGCGATAGGAATAGCGGCACCTGGTCCAGGATTCGGTCGGCGCAACTGCTCGTATTGTTCCTCGGGTTGAAAGGGTGCACGGCATGACATAGCGGTAGCGGCGTCGGACTCAAAAACTATAAAATAAATATGTACGTGAAAGCCTATTTCATTTAAATATTTTTAAAAATTAAAAATGCAAATCACATTCACGCTCCATTGCGGTTACGTCGAGTGTCGCTAATTCGGTCAAAGCAGCGGACATTTTGTTTTCCTCGTTTTAAAATTATTTGTATTTTTATTATTTGCACAAAGCTGGTCTTCAATCCAAATCAACGATGACTGGACTAATATTTTTGCTAAACATTTAATGTCACATGTATGTAATGTTATTTTCATTGCCTACCTTAATTGTCTTAAAAATTTACGTATACGTAGATGATATTTTTTTCTTCGTCTTGCTTGCGTCGTCACCTTTTGCTGCTAATTGAACTTTCTATTTGCGTGTGTTTATAGAATATAAATGTATACCTGATTTATTATTAGAGAGCCATATTGTATATTGATGCGAAAAGTGAATATTTAATTTATAAATAGGAGTTCTTACCAGTTCAGTTTTTCCTTTTCAGAAATTTGTTGCAATAAAGTGCGAATAACTTGTTTTCACCGCGACAGCTACATAGAGTTGATATTTATGTATTATCGATATGTTGATGTTTGGTATAACAAGTTCATATTTTTCAACAATTATCATCTTCGGCAATGATAAGGTGGTATAAAAAGAAAATAACCAGTATTTACAGCAATTTATGTTTTATTGTTGCATTTAATATCGCCCAATTTGCAGTTGTCAGTATTTTGTGGTAGCAAAATAGTTTCTTCTTACTTCTACTATTACGGTCACACTGCCAGAACAATAAATATATAAACAAGCGATATCAATAGTGATTTCCATTAGCTCAGTACTTACATATGTATATGTTTCTGCATGTTTTCCTAGTGTTCAGATCTTGTTAAAAATATCATAACTAAAAAAGTCGGAAATATATTTGTGATACTATTATAATGGCAATATACATATGTATGTAGCAAAGCATGTGTACCTTGGCTGTGCATCTTGTGTCTGTAAATTAATAAATAATAAATATTTCATATCACTTGTTATTTGCAATATTTAAAAAAAATTGTAAGTATATTTTATCCAACCCAGTAAATTCCATAATTAATTAAGACGATCCGAATATTTTTAAATAATCATGTATACAAAAATATACATATATGCATACATATGTATCAGAAGTCACTGAACTTACTCATACCCTGAGCAGTAAAATGAATAACAAAAAAGGTATTATGATTTTAAACATCGAAAATATAAGCATATATGTATTATGTATGAAGAATAGATCAAAGAGAAAAATCTATTTTATTAGATCAATACTAACCGATTTTAATACATATTAGCAAGCAATATTTTGTGTCAAGTACGATGAGTGAGAAAACGATGAGAGAAATAACGAGACAGAGGACGGAGTATAGCTGAGTCGGCAGCTTTTGAATAGAACAGTCTTAGCTGATTATTTGGGTTACATGCGTATGTAATTGTAATTGTACATCTGAATTTTAGCACAGCTTGATCTTGGTTGATGAGTTGTTTGTACAAAAACCACATTTTCAGGCATATCAGAAACGACATTAAATAACATCCTTGAGGCTTTTTTAAGTCACCCTCAAGCACGACCCTGGACAACAGTGTTGCTTGCCCATACCAAGCAGCGACAAATAATCTAACTTTTCCATTTATATGATATTTTCAATTATGTACACGTTCAACATTTATATGTTTTTGCGTTGTTTATGTAATTTGGATCGATGAACGTAGCAAGAAACTTCAGTATTCAATCATTTATCTTGCCCCAATTCAACAAATTTGTTTAACTCTTTAAATTCAATAAATATTAAAGCGAATGTTTATAGTGTATAATTTCTGGGATTATTTTAAACCCTTTCTAATATTTTCATTAACCTCGAAATTTCTTAAATTTTGTCCATGTAATAATAATAAAAAAATTTTGTTTTAAACATTAAGTTTTTATATGTATTGATTTTTTTTAAAAATTGTATAATTAAATAACTATTAAATAGCCAATTATATTATTAATCAATGATATGAAATATACGGCATCCCGAATATAGTTGCAGGACTGATCGAATAAGATGAGTTGCTGCAACAGTGTGAGTGAGTTGCACCATAGCTATGGGGATATAATCCCGGTGTTTCTGGAAGATTTTAAAAAGGATTTTGATTGCAAAGATATTGAGGATATTTTGCGAATAATATTAAATAAAAAAGAAGTCGATGATATTGTGAAAATGCCGCACCCAATGCAAACATACCGTTTATTTTGGACGTTGCGGGACCAACCAAAGGGAACAGTTAAAAAGTTTGTCGAAGAAGGGCTTAAAGACTCACACGGACCCAATTATGGTTTTCTAATGTCCGCCATTCAGAAAGAATGTAGTGATCCCAGCTTGAACACCGAAATCTACATTCAGGAAGTTGATCGCCTGTATAATGATAATCAAGAATTCACAAAATATAATGTACCAAGGATTGAACCACACTTGGAACTGCAGAAGGCTTTGCTTGAACTGAGGCCGTCGAAAAATGTTGTAGTCGAAGGCGATCTTGGAGCTGGCAAGCAGTGGCTTGTTTTAGACGTTTGTTCCTCGTACGTTGTGCAGCGGAAAATGGACTTTAAGATATTTTGGCTAGACGTGCGAAGTTGCCTTTGCCCAGAGAGTCGTTTAGAAGTGCTGCAGTCATTTCTTTACCAAATTGCTCCCAACTTGTGCAGTTACTGCAACCAAAGTGTGCCATTACGCATCGAAAGTGTGCAAACTCAGCTAAGAAATATACTTAAAAGTAAGTCTTACAAAAATTGTCTACTCGTTTTGCGCAATGTTCAGAACAAAGAAACGTGGGAAGCATTTAACTTAGGGTGTAAGATCCTACTGACCACCCGGGACAAGAGCGTAGTTAATTTCCTGTCGCCAGCAACTACAACTCATATCACTGTCAATGATGTCCTAACACTATCCGAGATGGAGTCTTTATTTGCAAAATATCTTCCTAAAAATCTACACGATTCGATCAAAGAGTTAACGGAAGCACTTTCTCAAGAGCAAATAAATAATCCCCTCCAACTGAGTATAATCGCAGAGAGCATACAGGATGGTCTTTGTACAATTGCCAATTGGAAACAGTAAGTAACTTATATCTTATCTCATATATATTTATAAATATGACTATTCTAATCATTTTGAACAGAATAAACTCTGCCAAATTGACTACTATAATTAAAACCTCCTTAAATGTGTTGGAGCCTAACGACAGGCAACTATATGAAGCTCTATTTATATTTCCTGACTCTGCCCATATACCTATTGATGTAAGTAATATTATTCAGTAAATAACTCCCATTTAATCAATTTTCTTATACAGCTTTTGGGCGCCGTTTGGTCAGTAACGGACCCGATAGTCGTCGTCAATAAATTATATAAGTATTCTTTAGTAAAAAAGCATACAGATAAGCAGAATCGACTGACGATAACTCTACCTAGCATATATAGAGAGTTAAAGTTACCTATTAAAAATGAAGCTGCATTAAACAGGAAAATTATTGATTATTATAAGTAAGTTGTTTGAACACTGGTTTCTTAGCTTTTTAATTTAAAATGATTATTTTTCTGTTTAGCATACCTCAACTTTTTGACAAATTCAATGGCCTGACTTTACCACATCTGGACAACTATTTTTATAGTCACATTGGCGACCACTTAAGCAAACTCAATGACAGCTTCGAGAAAAAGAGTTTATTTCAAAAAATATTTCTTGATTTTCGTTTTCTCGAACAAAAAATACGTAACGACTCTACGCCGTGGAATGCTCGAGGATCTGTTCTACATACTTTGCAGGTTCTAAGGTTCTACGGAGAGCAGATAGCTGGTAGGAACAAATTAAAAATATATGCATACGTGATCTAAAGGATTTTTTATTTTTAATATTAAATAGATAATGATTTCCTTAATACGCTTTTGGATTTTTTGCTTTATGCCGAGGAAAAGTTAATAAGGTCGGAATTTACGAACTTGTTGCAAATTGCATTAATGACTGCGGAAGGCGCGCTTTATGATGAAGCGTATCGACAGGCGCAACTTTTTCCCAATTATGTTTGGTTTACAGAACGGTAAATATGTTTTTATAGGTATATATATATGCATATATAATATATACCTATATATAATATAATATATGTATATTTTTTGCATGTATTTTAGTGGGCGGTTTAACCAACACCGTCAAATTATAAATTTGGGCGAGAATCAAGTGCGGCATGCAATTTATCTGGACAATGACTATTGTCTGATGGCACTAAGCAATCAGCAGCTATTGCTAACTGATGTGTCATTAGAAGGCGATATGACCTATCTGCTAAGCGATGAAAATAATCCCTGTGATATTATCGAGATGCGTGTGTTTAACAACCAGTCGCACCTCTTAACACTGTACAGCAACGGATATTTAAAACTGTGGTCGCTGCAGCAGTTGCTTCACCGTAGCTGTGGCTGTGAAAGACCACAACTTGCCCATCCACCTAAGCATTCGAAATCACTCTGCAATGTGCAGTTTGTAAATAGCGCAGTTCAACGTTTGACTAATACCCACGCGGATCAAAAGGTGTCATCATTTTTTCTTGACGAGAAAGATGAGGTAGAAAATAATTTTATTCAACTGCATGTGGCGTTTACCAACGGAGATATTTGCATATGCGACTGGGAAAAGAAGGAAGAAAAATTCAAACAATCGCATACACCGATTCTAAAGACGCAACAGCGACACGTGAGATGTTTTTCAAAAGTTTTGGATCGGTATTATGTTCTGTGCACAGGTGATTGCACATTAACTGTTTGGGACCTGCTCCGCGGATCAAAAGAAACGGAACAGATGTTTCAAACTGAAGAAGCGCTTACAATGCAAACTTATATCGACAGACTCGACGACGGCAGCCTTCATACAATGTTGTTGTTAATATTTAAATCTAGCGTCTGGCGGCTTAGATTCAAGCACACCGATAGAAATACTATTAATCCTCTAAATCAAGAAGCGTTGAAATTTTCGGATATAGGCGCAGTATCTATAACATGTGGCAGACTATCCAAAGACGGACGTTATCTAGTTCTTGGGACGTTAGAAGGTCTCATTGTGTACGATTTAAAATGGTCCGAACCCATTCTGCGAAGCAACGTCAGCGAGCACATTGTTTGTTTAGATGTCTATGATCTGAACGATCCTATATTGAAGTACATTGTTTTATGTGGTGCAGCTGGAAAAAATGTTTTACACTTGCATACCTTGCGAAACGTTCCAGGAATTGACAAACATGCTATAACATGGATTCACAATGCTAATAGAGAACAATTTGAAGGCAATAAATCTGAGTCACAAGCACATCTTGAACCAAACGTATACCTGCGCCCGCTCTTAAAAATTACCGATGACGGCACGCTATTCATCGTAGACTCAAAATCGCGTATTTATCAAATCCCAACAGAACTTGGCAAAAAGCATAGTGGCGCCTATTGGTCAACAATTACAACACCGCCGATGGATGGGAACAACCACATCACTGCTTTACACGTTTACAAAAATAAGACAATTTATGCCGGCTATAATAATGGTAAAATTTTCTGCATTACCGAGAACAAAGAGCTACTACACGAATATACGATTGAAAAAATCGACTATATAAAGAATATTAATTCGAAGATATTAATTGTGTCATCTCGCGGAAAATGCATAACTTTAATTTTCAATTTGTCGACATTGGAGGGTAAAGCAACATTAACCCCAATTTGGGCGGTCAATTTCGCCATATATACAATGTATGCGCGAGTTTTTGACGAGCACTTTCTGCTTATATTTTCAGAGGAGGGTATTTTTGTAAGTACACTGAAATATTAGACTCGAAAGCATTAAATTTTAATTTAAACTGAATCCCCAATTAGTATATAGATTTATTAAATCCTAAACTTCAACACTTTGACGAACTTCATGATCATTTGGCCGGATTTGATCTGAAAGATAATCTTCTTTTTTTAGCATTTAGAGACGGAACAATAAAGGTAATCCCTAAAACACATTTTATTTTGAAAGCAATTAAAATAAACGAATATGATTACAGGTTTGTGAATTGAGCACCACGACCAATAAAGTATATTATCAACTACTCTGCAGAGAAAATATAAAAAGTCAATCAATAATTAATAACCTCACAGTCACAAATGATGGTAAAATACTTTCCATTGGATTTTATAATGGACATATTAAGGTAAAAGCAACAAAAGGCCTATATATAATCAGGAGAACATTTAAAGACCTTTTTATTTGTAGATTTACAGATACGAGAAATTTCGATTACAACATATTTATACAATATCACAGGGACATGAACCCTGCCATGAAATGAAACTACGTTTCTCGCCTTGCAAACAGATTCTTGTAAGTTGTGCAGAACAATTGTGTTTTTGGAGCGTGAGTCATATGCTTAATAATCGAGTGACTCCTTATCGTCGCAACATGAGATTTAGACAGGGGCAGTCACAATATCATGCCGAGGATCGGGAGGAAGTCGACGCATCTCCTTGTTTGGACCAATCAGAGGATCAGAAAGATGCGAAGTCACCGATGCCACTGGATGACGATAAACAAGCAGAAAAAAGCAAAGAGCATCTTTGGAGAGATAAGCAGGGTAACGCCAAATTGCCAGAGTTGCTAGCGTGTATAAAATATGTAGGAAACGTGGCTCGTCATTTCTATGCAAGTGGTGACTTCTCACAATTTTTTGCGTTAGACGACGAGGGTGTTTTTTATCACCTTAAGGTACTGGAATTTTCAAGCCCAAATAAACAGGCGATTGCGGCTGCACAACTCTTGCGTGAAGTAGATTATAAAACTAGTATTAATCAGACTGAAATGCCAATACCGCGTATCGATGATATGGAAAGACAAGATGACGATGGTATCGATGTCGTTGGAAATTCCCCTTTATTTCCTTTTACATCTGCAACCACTTCACAAACTGACCATGAACCGAACCTTATTTGACGCCAATTGTGTGCCATATTTTGGCACACACAAAACGGTTATCGATTTTACCAAATCGCATTAATAGGATTATTACTATATTATCTAGTGATATTAGTGTTTTATTGCGTCAACTTGCTTTTCAGCACATGACTGTATTCTCCTGTAATTTGAATAATGGCGAGAATTTATTCTCTAAATACAAATCAAAGCTAGCGCGATGCATGGGAACACGAATTGATAAAAAAGTTCAAATGCCATATGTATTACGCGGTTAGAAGTTTTGTTTTCAAAACAAAAACGTGAACGTTAAGATTTCTGATTAACAAGTGATGTTGATAAATAGATATTTACTAAAAAACCGATACATTAAAAGTTTTTTTTAAACCAACCTGCAAATTTGAACCATTTATGTAAATCCTCCTTTTATTAAAACGACAATGGAGTCGATTTATTAAATTCAGGCTCTTGACCAAGTTTTAAGAAACAACTCTTAGTTTTTATTTAATAAATAAGTGAACAAGATAAAAAAATTTCAGATTATTCTAAGGAAACTTTAAAAGCCTGCATATAATTATTATTAGCGGCAAACTTCAATCATATTTGGAAACTAGTTTGTAAATTATCTGAAACAAAGCATTTGAAAACAAAGAAAATGTTAGGGATTGTGATAATATGCTATGTAAATAAGTTTATGTATACGTTCTTTAATTAAATGCAGTTTTGGGGGACATGATGGATTTAAATTATTCTGTTTATAAGTTGTCCTACAAATTAACCAGAGCTGCTCAGTTATTTATTCAATGGTACCTTGAGCTTTGTGGAAATATTTTATAAATTTGTTTGATGACATTTGGAAATATATAAAATTTCTCATGTCAAAAATATATTCTAATGCACATTGCTAAAACTCTGCTAGTTAGGAAAAATATATTTTGTTAAAAATTAGCAATATGAGTTTACAAAGTTTTTACCTTACATCGTTTTCCTTGTTGTGTACTTTTTTTTTATTGTATAGTTATAAAACTTTCTTGTAACTTCTGTAAACATTTTTGAAGTAGCCGTAAAAACAATAATTTAATTGTCTTTAATAAAGAGTGTTAACAGTTTTCGTGTGCCCATATATATATATTTTTTGCGCTAAGTGTAGTTTATCCGATATTTTATATTTTATCGATATATTGCTCATCTCTGATAACATCGTCCATTTCGAGTACAACATAGTATCAATTTAGCGTTTATTGCGTTCGGTTTGTGCGACAAAAGTAAAACTAAGGTTTTTAGCAAATTTCTTAGTAAAAATTGTAGAAATTAATATTTAACATATAATAATAATATAAAAACTGATATTGTAATGAGTGCATGTGAAAAGAGTGCCTGCTTCACAACGCGTAAAAGAATTATGCGCAGTGCGCTAGGTATTGAATCAAGCCCCATAAAAGAAAAAGGCAGCATTCGAATGCGCGAGTGTGAGTGTATATAAACTAGCATATGAATAAACACATATGTGTATATATATGTATGCATATTTACTTGGTGAGTGTGATGATCCAACCAGAGGTGCGTTCGTGTCGGGCTTTTTTTTTGTATTCGTGACAATATGGGTATGTGTGGATGCTCATGCAGTATAATTCTCTGATATAAACCCATTTTTAACGCATTAACAACATTTAAAATGGATATTGGCTCTTTTAAAAAAAATTCCGTCATTGTTTGTATGCAATAATCGAAATTAAATAAAGAATGTGTTACAAATATTTTGTGTTTGTGTCGTCCCGTGTCAAAATATTCGTCACGCCCGCACCTCTCGAATCAGCAGCAGCACAGTGCAAAACAATATGGCTGCCACCACCACTTGTTGGATGTTTGAGCGTATTAACTGTGCAGATTAAAAAGTACTTTTTGTATATGTTTTACTTAATATTAAACAAAAATTTTATTTAAATAATCACGTTCGCATTCCCAATTGTTTTGAACGCTATTTTAAGCATATGTATGTTCAGAATTTTTGTTTTGTGTGTACATTAATACATATGTATATGAATATGTTTCAACAGTGTTTCGTACTAGTCCACAATGTACGTGTGTGGAATCATTTTCAATTAAAAATTTGCACCCCAGAATGCAATGGATCCTTCATTCAATGCATGATACGAGTGCTCTTATAATTCAATCTCTATTAAAAGCATAGTACATACCGATATTAAAACATTTTGGCTATGTAAATAAATTTGTTTTGTCTATATATTGTTAAATCGTTGATTGTAGGAGGTTTTTTCGAAAAACTAGTTCCTGGCGACACGCCTTTACTCCAATATTGTTCTCAGCTTTAAGTAAAAACTAAGCAACATTTATCATATACAATACAAGCGTTAACTTATCTACTGTTTTTTATAGAGTTCAAGAGCATAGCAAATAGGGCGCAGTCAGTAAAGCGCACCTCTAATTATAAAAGAGATTTGAGGAACAAAGAATAAAATTAAAAATACCAAACGAATTTCTAAACATTATTTTTTAATTAAAAATAGTGCAAATAAACTAATTTTTGAAAAAAATAAAATTAATAAAAAGTAATGACATAATTGATAACTTTGTCGTGAACGGCGAATAAAATTGCAATTATTTTAAAAAGTCTTGCGCTTTATATTGTGTTACTTGCTGAACAGGGACTTCCTTTTTAAGAACATGAAGCATTAAGTTATAACAATTGTCAGTTGGACGGGCGCAATAATCAATTTGCGAAGGTTAGATTTGAGGTTACCTGTTAATTATTTATTAAGATACTATAATTATTAATTAATTAATTAACAATGATAAACACCAAATCAAACGAGTATTGTTGTGGATATTTAAAATAAGACAAGTGAAAATGAGACGTGTTTTCAAAGAAATTTTGATTACTCAAAATGTTTTTCGCTCGGAGATTCATTGTGTTTCAGACGAGTTAAGTGCCGTTTTAGGATCAGAGACCCATGTGAATACGGATTCTTTCGGCTATTTACAAGTATTTACTGCAAATCGCAGCAATATTTCGATATTTTATTTTAAAGACCATTGCGGGACTCTATGGATGACCCATCAATCAAAAAGCGGTAAGTTCAATTGTAAACTTTTTAAGGGAACATTTTGTTTCAGAATACATAAATGTGTTGATTGGCTTTATTAGAAAAAGAGAAGATACTTAAAATAAGTAATGGGCCTTCTTATGTTTTTTGTAACAGATCAAGAGAGGTGTATCTGTACTTAATGTTTTCCCCAATATGCCGAAAGCCTAAAAAGTTGTACAAAATAAAATTCTGAAACCCGATTGCAGCGCCACTGACGTGCTCCAATTATGAACCTAAACCACTCGTGAAGCCCCTCAAGCACAAATTTCATTAAAGTCGGCCCAAGTGGATTATGTTTCAGTATAATACCCACATTATAAAATTATATAAAAAGAATGGATGGGACGAAGTTGCTTACTTTTAGCTGTTAGATATTGGCTGCCAAGAGTTTTGAACACGGGATCCCCTTGCGGGCTCCTCGTTTGATAAAATAATAGTAGAGAGTAAGCTTAGTAGTGCTTTACGTAATAATTTTAAATATTTTTAAACAAACCATGGATGAGTACTTCAGCTTGCTATTATATAGTTTTTAAATACACAGAAGGGCCACTGATATTGACTGAGGTTTTAAGATTAAAAATCATTGATACTCGTATCGTAACTTTTCTACCTCCAGTGAAATGTTGTGTATGTTGAAATTCTGATATACTAGATGTGAATTTTCGCAACAAAAAACGTTTAGAAATTAATTTGTATCTATTTTATGGCTAATTTAATTTGTGCTCAATTAAAAAAGGTCAAACAGTGGTCACTTTGTTTTGTGAGTTGATCTCGTGGCTTTGGCTTGTTACTGGCATGATTTTTTTGATTGCGAGCTCTTGCCTATTTACTACATCTAAAAATACGAGCCTTAGCTAAAACCACCCCATGGAAATTAGCGTTTGAGTGTTATTCCAGCTTAGCATCAGCGTTAGTATTTGACATCTGTGAGGGGCTTTATAATTGCATTGTACTATGTGGGATTAAAAGCGTCGGGACGTCATTGTTATGTATTTTTGTTGATAGGGAATGGAAAGCTTTAGCAGACCGACCGAGTGTTGTATTGCTTTTTTACTAATTGTTGTTCATTTTAAAGATTGATTGATTTTGGTACCGACGATCATGAGTACGATGAAGTCCATGAACTACCAGAGGAATCAAACAATCAGTTATTGCAGTCAACATCAACTTCACAAAATAGCCATACTGGAGACAACAGTGCCGTAGCATCAAGCACTACTGCTGTCGCTGGGGGCACAGCAACCGAGGATTCGCTGCCAGAGTTGCCACCTCCAAAGCAGAAATCTGTAAAGAATTCCAAGAATAAACAAAAGCAGAAATCAGCCAACAAATCAAAAATACCACGATCTCCGTCTCTGGCTAGCAGCTTTAGTAGCTTGGCTAGCAGCTTTAGTGGCAGCCATAACAATAATAACAACGTTCCACCACAGACGCCTCCATTGCCAAGCAGTTATCAACAGCAGAATAAAAAAAATAAGGCGAAACTTATGAATGGTGCGGAGAACTCTGATTGTGCAAGTGCAACGCCAGTGGCTGCACTTGCCGTACCCGGACCATGTGAGAGCAATCTAATGGGAACTGGTGTCCTATTAAGTCCAGTTCTTACAGCTGATGGCGACGGTATCACTAACGTGGGAACCAGCCCGTGTTCAACGGGTAGTCGTCCTCAGACACTCCAACTAACTCCAATTGCCCCAGTGCAAAAACCAATGACTCCCAACCCAGCATCACCAAAAAATTTTCAGTATTTAACCTTAACTGTTCGGAAGGATGATAATGGCTATGGTATGAAAGTAAGTAGCCAACACAAAAATCAACGAGTCTGCCAGCACTAACAAGTTGATATTCATATAAGTCCAATTAACGCCATTTGTTACAAATAATAATTTTCACCTATATAGGTATCCGGCGACAACCCGGTTTTTGTGGAAAGCGTAAAGCCCGGTGGAGCTGCACAAATTGCTGGTTTAGTTGCCGGAGACATGATCTTGAAGGTTTGCTGTTACCCTAAAATTTAAAATTTATTTTAAAGTAATTTTGAAATCTGACTGCCTTATTTTTTTTTTAGGTAAATGGACAAGAAGTTCGGCTGGAAAAACACCCGACTGTTGTGAGTTTAATCAAAGGTTTGTATATAACCTAACCATATTGCTCTCCTTTAAACAGGTGTGACGGATGTTCAATTTATTAATTTCTCCACCGCGATTTTGTTGTTGCGTCAATTATGTTTGCCAGGTGTAATAGGCTCCTTCAGACCGGTTTTACATTTGCATTTATCCTGTGCCTCTTTTAACTGTGTTCCGGGTTGTCTTTCTGATAAGTCACGGTTCGGGCACTTGGGCTTATTATCCGACCAACCATCTGACTCTCTAATGTCGCATTTGGGACAGTAACACCTTTTATCCGGATTAGAGGGAGGAATGGTTGAGGGTTTTGGACAAGGGCTCTTTTTATAAGGAGTTTTTGGAACATCTTTGGGTTCTGTTAACTTCTTACGGCATTGGCTGTCCGCATCAGGGTATGGTTCTAGAGGTTGCACTAGTGCCCGTTCGTCAATGCATCTTTTGCGTTCTTTCCGTTGAATTTCTTCTGAACGTTGTTTTTTATATTTGTCGTATTGTTCACGTGCGCGTCGTACAATATCGCTCACAAAGCCTGGAACCTGCTCTAAAACAGCATGTATATACGTGGGACCCATATTAAGCAAGTCGACTATAGTCATAACTGTTTGATTATAATAGTAAACACCGAGATACGATTTCTCTCTCTGGGGGGGGAGCGGTGGTATATGGATGTTCAGATAGTCACAAGTTTGCCTGGCATACGGACTGGCCCAGTTTACTGTTGAGTGGTATACCTCTTGCGCTTCATCCGACGAATCCCAAACGTCATAGTGTCTGGTGGCCATAACAACAGCAACCACGATTCCTGTGCGCAATGCGAGATCTATAATCATTATCGAGAAAAGACAAATTTTAAAACAGGAAAAAGGATTGCCCTAATGTATGTATGTACTTAAAATTTTGACATTAGAAATATTTAGCCGCCTAAGCAAGTACTCGTTTGCCGCAAGTTATGTCGTCCTTGATTTTTGGTAGTTTTATTGAGCGATTGCCTTCAATATTCACCGGGGAGTATTCGTCAGGGTTACAGACAATATCAATGCGGTGCCCAAGAGCGTTTCCGTCACTGTCGAGCGAAGAGTGATTGTCCCTTGATCGATGTATATCGTTGATACCCTTCTGAAGCTCATTTTCGTCCAGTATTTCTTTGGTATGCTTCAAAAATTCACTTGTCCAGTCGGGCATGCGATAGGCAAAATAGAAGCCCCGCTTAATTGCGTTATTATAGTCTCGTTGAGCTACAAAACAGTAGTCAAAAACGGAATGCCGTGTTGTATATCTACTGCCAGAACTATTGGCGATATTTTTCAATTGTCTTGACACACGTTCAGTTAATTCATAGGCCACATCTGGCTCCGCCCAAACCCCAATGTGTGTGGTATAAAGTAAAACCCCTGTAAGAAAACCCAAACGTGTAAGAAATTTATATGCCATATTGATGGTCATCTATTTAAATAAGTCTAATGAACCGAAATTTTATATGTATTAGACAGACATATTTTTTGGTCTGAATTATTTTTGAATTTGCCATGTTGATGATCGCCTACTTCATTGTATTGCCATGAAATAACTGATTGATACTCTTCTGAACATCATCTGTAAAGCGATAACAATATTTAGGTAATCGGTTGGCTGTTAGAAAGCCTTCTTTTATGCTATCATTCCAGGCATCAACAAAGGATTCACGCCATGGCTTTGCGGGCTCCTTGTTCGTCCCACAATACTTAGAGCAGTATCTTTCTTTTATGTCCTCTGCAAACGGCTTTATTTGACATTTAACATCCTCGTATATTGCAGCTGTCGTATCAGGGCCATCCCAAACCCCTAGTTCTTTAGTTAGCCATACTGTACCAGCTACAATAGCTAATTTCATGATTATAACAATGACCATTGGTCTGATTGCCAACAATTTAATGTAGTGGACGAAAAATGCCAAATGTTTAGAAAACTGTGTAATTTTGATAAAACCTACAAATAATTTAAATTGGAATTGTGTATGGCCTACTTGTCACTCTTAAAAAACTCCTGAATGCTTTCTTGGATGGACTGCGAAAAACGGCGCCAGTGACCAGGAACAGTTTGGATTGCCTTCAGAGATTTATTCCATGCTTTTTCGAATTCCTCGCTCCAAGTATCGGACTTACATATGCATTTCGAGTCTTTATCTGTATTTAAACAGTTAGTCGATTGTTTTGAGTCCTCTTTATTATCTCTATCAAATTTTACTAGTTTCGACTCTTTACTTGGATTCTTATCGCTTTCTATTGGCTCCAACTTATTGATTTGCATCGCTCGTCGTTGGTTATCCCACAGCCCTAACTCCTTAGCTAAATATAACGACCCAGAGGCTAATACAAATTTAAACAAAGCTATTAGGGCCATTCTCGAAATGATAATTGAGGAAATATAAAACATCGGATTTAAATTTTGAATTTTGACAATATTATTAACGCCTATATATCCTTATATTTACTTAATTTACAAAAGCTTCCACAATTGTGGAACTGTCTGTAAAACGCAGTCAAAAGATGTCTAGGCCCACATCTGTGGGAATTGTGCCAACGACACCGGTACTCTCGGGCCGCGATCGCACAGCCTCAATTACTGGACCCCAACCTGTTGATGTACGTAACTTTACTTATACTAACAAAACCAACAAATCGTCATATTTGTATTTGGATTGCAGAGCATTAAACGACGAGAGATGGAAACGTACAAGATTCAAACCCTACAAAAAATGTTGGAGCAAGAAAAATTAAATCTGGAGCGTCTTAAAGGCGACACAAACAATCCCAGCTATAAACTGTCGGAGGCAAACATACGAAAGCTGCGTGAACAATTACGTCAAGTAGGAGCTGAGGTGAGTAAATGATTCTGGCAGTCCAAATTCTCATTTGTTTACCTGTTCGTATTAGTGTACATATATGCATTCATATATGTATGATGTATATTCAATATAGTTATGTATATTTTTATTGTCGATCTTCGCATGTATACATTATTTTATATTGTAATAATAATTACGATAAACTTCTCCACGTACACCTATACACATATTGTTTTCCGTCTGCTAGCTCTTTAACTTATGCTAAATTTATAGTACAGTACACATCATCCCTTCATTAATGTTCATGTGTGGGCGGAGAGATATTCTTGTCTACTTTTAGATATATCTCGAGTCTTAAATGCATACATACATATGTGTCGTACAAGCTCTTATAAAATTACGCTTTTATTTATTTATATTTGTCCAAAAATGTTGCAACTTACTTTTTGGCAAAAAATTAAAAATTGTTCAAATTTAAACAACTAATATTACCAAAAAAACGTTTGATAACATTAGAAATAATATTTTAGTAAAAGGTCGGGCGTTGATCAAAACATATTCAGGTCCACTAGTAAGGTTTTATGTATATATGTACATCTGATATACATATGTATATGTACTACGAACTATTTTTTAATATTTGTAAACACTTTAATTTGATCAACTTAAATGAATTGACTTCAGGATATGCCAGCAATTAAATGTCAAGCCGCTGCAATCGACAAAAATACTGATTTACTAATACACAATCAAATTCCAAATTTGTCTGTTGTCACTACTCATCACAATCAGCAGCACCATCTTCACAACAACAACAATCATCACCACCAACAGGCTAGCACACCACAGTCGCAATCAACACAACACACATCACCCGCATTCCTATCGCTACTGCCACGCTCACTTTCGTCTCTTTCGCTGGGTACGCGAAAGAATAAGATCGACAAAGATTTGCTAACCTCGACACTAAATAATACAACGGACGTGTTACCCCAGCAGCGAATTCAAGATGCTTTTAATCCAATGTCGCAGTCCCTTTACCACCATGTCCAAACGAACACGTCGAATATCCATCAGAATACGCAGCGTAGTTTGCAACAACAATATGTTTATCAGCAGCAACGATTAAGAGAAAATTTAAAATCAGCATCAGGATCAAAGTGTAAAAACATGTTTACAATATCAAAGAGCTTGATCGAGGAAGATATTCCGCCGCCCCTACCACAGCGTAATCCAACAAGGCAACTTACCTTGGATTTGGGTAATGCAAACAGTGCCCACCTTTTTTCCCCGATTTCCGACTTGGATCGTGCTGGCAGTCCCCAGCGGAGTTCACCGAAGTCGAGCGCAAATACAAACGACAACAGTAGTCCTGTAATTAATAACAATAACAATAACAGCAGTGCCAAGGCAAAGCGATCAAAAGTCAAAGCTAAAGCTTTATCGGATCCAAAAATGACAACGCAAATGTTTTTACAAATGGAAACAACTAATAGGTCACTTGTAACTGAAGATGTGAGTAATTGTGGCAACATGGAAGTAGACAATGTTCCCCCGCCTTTGCCTCCACGGCAGCCGGGGATGTTGTCAGAAGAGATAAATCGTGGCAGCTGCCAGAACCTAAATACTGGACGTGCACAACCAAATTCTGTAGGTACTGGTTACAATTATCCACTTGTTTCGACATGTACTGCAGTTCAAAGCGACAATATAAAGGCGGCCTTTCCATTATCGCAACGCCCCAACATAGTTAAGAAATTGCAACAGAACCAGCAACAACAACAGCCACTCGGCGGTATGTCCACAGCAGTAAGTAATCAAAGATCTCTCACTCCCTAATTCATAAATAAGTTATTATCCCTTTTTATAATAAAACATCTACTTTCATTGCATTTGCAAATTACTATTTTTTCACTGCTACATCAATTTTTTTAAATCATTTTATCATGTCTTTGGGGAACTGAATTGCTTGACAAGCACCTGCATAAGCTGCCATTATTGTGTTTGATCAGTTTATCATGTACATAGTTTTAAAAGTTTTTCACATTTACCAATAACAGAGGAGCACAAAGCTATTCATTATTCAGTTTTTTGATATTTTTTATTAATCCTCACAGATTGTGTATGCTACCACTTTGCCAAAATTGCTATAGTTGACTACATATACATACATCTTATTGGCACAAGAAAATTGAGGCTAAAATTATATTTCTCTCCATTTAACAATAGATCATGTCTATCTTATCTCCTGATCAATGTAACCGTATCTGTCAGCCTGAATATATAAGAGGTGTTAGGCCACTTAAGAACTAGGAATAGGGTATCTATAAGATGTGAATTTCGGCTAGAGGATACATAATCGTTTTTTTAAACGCATTAATTAGGGAAAGTATTAAGAAAGGTATTTCCGCCCTCCATATAATACATACGTATGTATATTTCAGAGAAGTACAGTGTCATTTGGATTTATATTTCGTTCACCACAGCTTAGAAACCTTCATTGTAGAAACTTTCGAGCAGTGTTTGAAATATGCTTGTTTATTTATTTAAATGTTAAAACTTAAAAAATCCTAATTTTTTATACTTATTCAATTCCTGCATAAATAACCGACTATTGCAATGTCTTTTGTCTGCCCTAACGCAATATTGACAACTCTTAAACAGAAATCTTCGTCTAAAAGCTTTTACAATTTATGTAATTTAAGCACAAGAAATAATTATTTGCGCATAACTGTATATAATCATGAGATATACAATATTTTTCACTTTATTTTTGCCAAAATATCATATGTATTCTTTAATATATATCTATACAAATACAAAATAAATGCAATTGGTGATAAGGAGTTATTATATGTGTATATATGTGCATAACCAAATGTTGAAAATATTGCTGTTAAATAAAGCACGTTGAATAAATATATTTGTCGTTTTACGTATAAATACACGTTTTTATTAACTTTCGCTTTGTAATTGGTTTTTGATTGTTTCTTTTTTACCATTTGAAAGGTCCTAGGTCAAACACCCCCGCTAAATCAAATGAAACATCGACGCGTTGGCTCTTCACCGGACAATATGCATCCAAGACACCCGGGTAACGTTTTAATTAGTTATTTTTTCGAATGTGTAAATGTATGCATATTCAATACTATGTATATGTGTATCGTTAAGTTAATATTGTAAAAAATTACATTCCCATAAAATAATGAATGTAATTTAAGACGATTTAGATAGTTATGTTAACTAAGATACTCATTGCATTTATTTTAACACTCTACAGATAGACTAGTAAAAACCACCTCTGGCTCTTGGGAGATCGTGGAGAAAGATACCGAGATAACGCCACCAGGTACTCCACCGCCGCCTTACTTAACAAGTTCACACATGCCCGTACTTGAAGATCCAAATGAAAGCTGCAGTGGCGGAGCTGGAATATTTATAGAAGCACATCACTTTACGCCACTGGCGTGTGCAACCTCACCTTCGCAGCAGCCTCTACATTCCAGCCGCATACAGGCGGCTCAGTCTACAGACACTCAGAAGGAAATTATATCAATGGAAGACGAGAACTCTTCTGATCAGGAAGAACCATTTATCGATGAGAATGGACCATTTAACAACTTAACCCGGTTGCTTGAGTCCGAAAATGTTGTTTTTCTAGCTGTCTTCCTTAACTATGTTTTATCCAATTCCGAACCAGCACCACTTCTTTTCTATCTTATAACTGAACTATACAAGGAGGGTACTTCCAAGGACATGCGAAAATGGGCCTATGAAATACACTCAACTTTCCTTGTACCGCGTGCACCGCTGTCTTGGTATCGACAAGACGAGTCCTTAGCGAGGGAAGTCGACAATGTGCTACAGCTGGAATTCGATAAAGTGGAAATATTGCGAACTGTGTTTTTACGCAGTCGCAAACGGGCCAAGGACATCATTAGCGAACAGTTACGGGAATTTCAACAGAAACGCACGGCCGGTCTGGGAACCATATATGGGCCTACCGACGACAAGCTCGCTGAAGCGAAGGGGGACAAGCAGAGGGAACAAATTATCGACAAATATCTTATGCCTAACCTGCAATTGTTAATGCAAGTACTCGGCGCCACTGTCTCTTATATGGTGTTAAATTTAGCTTTTTATAGTGAAGAGTTTGAAAAGGATTTGCCACAAGAAGATGCTCGGAAACTTGCCTTGTGTTCTGCTCTTTCAACGGTGATAAACCGCATATTTACGACGCGTTCGCATCCAAACAGTATAGTGGATCGTGTACACCATTTCGTTAGCCGTGAAAAGAGTTTCAAATCACGAATAATGGGCAAAAATCGGAAGGTTCGTTTATTATCATTCAAAAATGTATCTGTAACTAGCTTATATAAATTTAGAAAATCTATCTATTAACCTTCTAACCTTTACCCAGGCATTCTAAAATTGATCTGTAACTAGTTTATTTAAATTGAGATCTTCAATCTATTCCCTTGCATAATTTATTATTCCTGGAATACTTCACCCAAGGATTCAAAAAGTTATCTTCAATTAGTTTATTTAAATTGAGCAATGGTGATATATTACCCTCCCACTATGTATTGATCATGAAATGCTTCACCCATCAATAATAATATTCTTGATCAGGACGTCAAGCTTAATTAATAGAAGTAATCAATATATAAAAAAAAAATTAACCTTTTAACCTTTACCCAGGCATTCTAAAATTGATCTGTAACTAGTTTATTTAAATAAAGATCTTCAATCTATTCCCTTGCATAATTTATTATTCCTGGAATACTTTACCCAATCATTCAAAAACTTATCTCCAATTAGTTTATTTAAATTGAGCTAATTGATATATTACCCTCCCACTATATATTGATCATGAAATGCTTCACCCATCAATAATAATATTCTTGATCAGGACGTCAAGCTTAATTAAAAGAAGTATTCAGTATATACAAAAAAACACAAGTTAAGATAAGAGGGGTTAATGTGATACTATTAGTATAAGTATAGTGTGATATAATGTGATACCATTAGTATACTACGTGTTTACAGCAACAGCTCTGCAGGGGTATTTAATCTTTGGCTCTTCAACGATAGCGCTACGTTCTGCTAATATTGTTAACTTTTTTCATGTAACATTACAATTTATTTCGACTAGATGATTGTACGGGGTCATCCATTAGTATTACGACAATACTACGAAGTGACACATTGTAATCATTGCCAAACGATTATATGGGGTGTGAGCCCGCAAGGTTATCATTGCACAGGTAAATTCCATAACATAGTACCTTATTTTCAAGAGTTTGTATGCTTTCAATCATGATTTATTTATGTTTTAATTGTAGACTGTAAATTAAACATTCACCGTCCGTGCTCGAAAGTGTTAGATGAAAGCTGCCCGGGACCTCTTCCTCAGGCAAAACGACACCCGCACAACGACAATAAAATTAGTAAATTTATGGGTAAAATAAGGCCCCGGACGAGTGATTTTATAGCAAGTGCGTTTTTTTTATTTGTTTATATGGCCTATATTGATTTGATCAATTTCAGATGAAAAACGCGCTCGTCAGGATGAGGACATGGATGCAGAGTCAATTAACGGTAAGTGTTGGTCTTTCAATAACTATTAACTCGTTTTAATTATTGCCCGTGATGTCCGCTTAGATTATTTTGATCAAAAAATGCTTTGTGTTTAAGGACATAGAAGCCAAAAAATTACACATTTATTTTCACGCTTCATGATGATTTTTAAAGGTGTCTCCTGTTGAAGTATTCGTGTTTTCTTATACCCTGAAAATGGATAAAAATGCTATATTGTTGTTGTGCAAATGACCTTAAGTCAGGAAAAGGTATCCCCGACCTTAATAATTAAATTAGTATGGGGGCTCTTGTATAATATACACAGATCCGGAATATTTCACTTTTTGGATACCTCTCCTTGTTCATCACAAACATTAAAAAAATAAAATCCCGTTGCCATTTGGTATATACACACATTTGGGTGCCACATTTATGGCCTGAAAATTTCATAGAGATCAGAATACATATTCCATAGTGCGAAGCCAAGTGAAAAAGTACAGCCACCGGTAAACTGCGCAACAAGCGGCGTGCATTTGAGTTTTTGTATATGTATGTATTGCATGCTATGTATAGAAGGAAGCTTGAGCATTCGGGACCTATTCGCGTTTTAGTTTTTGCAATTTTTAATATGACACGATTTGTGTTAAAAACCAAATATTTGTCTGTATATATAGATATTATACAACTGCTTCAAAACTTTCTTTTTTTGATCCAGCATAATCTTAAAGTAGCTAATATTGCGTTAACTTTTTACTTATAGTGCGTGCATCAAATTATAAAGTTACATGCCTTATATACCATAACAGCAAAATGATTTTTTTTATTTTGAACTTTGTTTACTTTTCCTAAATAAACAAAATATAATAATAAACACACATACTTGTGTATGTATGTAATACATAGTATGTATCTGTATATGTACCAAATTTATGCATATATTTAGATAGCTCTATCCGAAGCAGTTGACTAGACGATACCCTGTGGTCACCCTATACCGCATTCATATTCACAAATGCATATACAGTGAACCAATAATGTCTTCGTTCAGCGACTAAGATATTCTTTAGTAACGAAAATAACTAACTTGCAGAAGAGAAACAAAAAAAAAATTTAAATGCAATTTTCTTTATCTATTAATTAACTTTATTCAACAAAAAATATTGGAGCTAAAATCGTGCCCTTTTTTTGTTTTTTATTTATAACTTTTATATTATTATCCTGATTTGAGTTTTTATTGAATTCTATAAACAGCAATACTATATCGATTGTATTGAAATCTGTGCTGTGTGTCTGATCTGTTATTTGAATTCGGTTTGTTATTTTGAAGCTTTTTACTTGGTTATATTAATTTTAATTTCACCAATTGCGAGTCGATTTTTAAAAACGTAGTCATTTTCGGGCCAAACGAAAGCTTAAGGAAAAATTTCAGTTTCGTATATCTTTGTTTTGGATGTGCATCACCGTTTGGTCAATCAGTCACCACAATCTCTTTTATTTATTTATCTCCACTTCTATTTGAAAAAGTCCATCGAATAAAGAACCAAAAGTTGAATCAACGGCTTCCCCCCATGTTAGTCTTGCGGTGAGAAGCTTGAAGCCGACGAGTAAACATTCGTGCAATAAACCCACCGCCGCATTTTCCATTTAAAAGCGGCAGATATCCCGAAACGTGTGTCAAATAGAACAAAGATCTCTGAAAATGAGTTTGAGGCTGATCCGATGGTTAACAAAAACGTTGCATGCAACAGTTTCCACTATATATCCACAGTTGCAGGTGAAATTTCCTTAATCGCTGAAACACGTATTCATTTAGTTTTTATTTAGTGCTTCGAAAATAAGGTTAAGGCCGATCGGACAATACTTTACACTTACACTTCTAACCTTTTACCCGCAATAGAGGGGCATTTTACGAAAAGTGTAAATCACATCTCAAATGAATTTTCAAAAAATATCTTTTAAAATGATTTTGAAGCCAAACGGATAAAATCTTTAAACCGTTTTCCGCCAATTTACCACAGTTACGGATAAAAAATCCAAAATCGCTGAAACGCGAATTCATACAATCCTTATGTTAAACTTTTGAATTAAGTTTGAAGCAAAAATTAAAACCTCGCCAAAAATATCTTAGATCCGCGATGTCCACCAAAGTAAGAAACACATCTCAAATCATAAAGATTCTAAGAAATGAATTTGAACCGAAACATCAACCACAAAATCTTGTATACAAACGTTTTCGTGATTTTTCCACACGTGCGCAACATAAGGTAACTAGAGTGAAAATTTCAGTTTCCTAGCTCTTACGGTTTGGGCTGTGCGTTGATCACCAATATATAGAGATAGACAACTAAAATAAAAGCATTAAAATAAATAATTTAATTTAAAAAAAATTTTTTAAACTTTGCCTTCGGCTAAAATCTATTTTCTACCGACTCAACCTTAGTACACAAAATATTCTATTTATGTATATACATAAATATATACCCATAATTGTCGCACGGTCCTCGCAGAGCTGAAACTGAGTACACATTCTATTTTTAACATTTTACGCTCTTTATTTTTTTTTGTCCTTAATTTTAAGAAATTCAAGTTGCTTTGTAACATTTTGTTTTTTCTTAGTATTTATATTGTTTTTGATAAGCATGTGTATTTATAAAACGAAGTTCTAGTCACAATATAGTGGGTATCTCCGAGTCGGACCTTCCTGTTATAATTGCACATGTACATTCACCCGTTCATTTATTCAATAAACAGTTCATTTGCCAAGCTTTAAAAATAGATTTATGAGTTCGGCTACTATCTTCGTCTACACCAAACCGAACATTTTCAAAAATTTTATATTTTTACGCGCAAGTTTATTTTACATTCATGTGAATGTGCATTAAGACGTAAAAATAAATTTGTTCCTGTATTTTAATATATAACTGTCTCATATGCACATACGTATAAGAAGATGGTCTTATTGAAAATGTGTGATCATTTGTTATTTTTTCCCCAGGTGTACTGCATGTTGGTATATGTACGAACTTACGTACATACTCAAAAAAATAATACATACATATATACAAACACAAAGATTGCAAATATATTTTTGTGCAAAGTTATAAAAGTTATATTTTGTGATGATCAATAAATCTTGAAGGGTTTACGAAAAACCCTCCAGTGTCGGCTGCGTAGATGGGTACATCTTATAGTCCTAGATCAGTCTAATTTTTTTTTGGCTCTTTTTGAAATTTGTTTTATTTTTTGTGTTGCGCTACAGCACTTACTGCGCTATTTCGTAATAATGTACATTTTCGTTTATTTTTTAGACCGCGTACACTCATCAATTGTTCGCCAGCCATCAGACCGCAGGCTTGATGCTAACATATCGATTCGTTCTAATGGCAATACATCCAGTAGCACCTCTGTGCTTAATAGTAGCGATCTGCAAAATTCTTTTCACGCTACCAGCAACGCCAACGAAAGTGCTACCAGTAGTGGTGGCTTCGTAGGTGCCTCAGATCTTACTATAAGCTCGGGTTCTACGACTTTATCTAATTGTTTGACAGGCGGGAGTGGTATGACTTCTATAAGTGATCTAAATGCACCTGAATCGGCCGATAGTAAGGATGCGCGAAAAGAAACGTATGTTGTCCTATAAACATTAAAGAAATCCCTATATTCACTAATATTTATATTTTTTACTTTTTGCAGTTTTTACCAACATAACAAAAGCGCTCCGGTATCGGTAAACCGCTCAGAGTCGTACAAGGAACGACTTTCAAACAAGCGGATCCGTAATAGCCGTCGCAAAACTTCAGACCCGAGCTTATCATCGCGAACCAAGTAAGGAAACTTAATGAAATTAAATACCCTACCAAGCAAGTAATACTTACCTCTGACCGGGCAGTTTTTTTATTATTACATTTAAAATACCAGTTCGCTTTTTTTTTTATCTGTGAACTCTTGAACGACACTTTCATTTTGCAACAAAACGGTTTCAAAATATTTTTTAAAGGTCTTAAAAAATATTTATTTTCGAGACGTGAATATTTTTTTTCGGATAATCCCCCCTTGCATGCAAAAAAGGTTCTAAGGCTGTATACGCAAAAATTAAGGTTTCGTCACATCTGCATTAAATTAATTTTGAAATCAAGTTGGGGAACACGCGCAAGACTTGTTGAATTTAGAATTATTTTATCACTGTATGCATGGGGCAACAAAAGTGCATAGAAGAGTATTGCAAGCAGCCGCCGGGTACAAAATTAATTATATTAGCTTGTCTCTAACTCGTTGTGTGGCTCATGTATTATAATGCATGACAGCATAATATGGGCCACGTCTAACCATCACATTAGTTTTGCTTCCGTTCCTTTATTAAACTGTCTCACTTACTGACTGAGGGGCTTTTATATTATCTTACTGACAACCCCAACTTTAAATCAACATTACGAATTAGACTTATTGACTGGCTGCACCTCTTTTGCTCATATATGTATGTTCAGTGGCAGTCCTCGCACTCAATTCAATTAGAACGGAGCTGAACCGGCGCATGCACAAAAAATTTAAGAAAATTTGAAAAAATTTGCAGTGTCATGTTGCATAGAAAACAATGAAAAGCCAAGTTCGTTATATTCGTAGTAAAAGTTTTAAGGAGATGGTGTCCCAGAATAATGACAAGTATGTGCTCTTTTTTTTTGCTTTCTTCAGCTTAGGCTGTAAATCTACCAGAGGGTGTAAAAAATATTGATAAGTTTCCCTGCGAAGTAAAATTGTAAAAATATACTAATCATATTCACAGTGATGACCAAGCAGACCTGGGCCTCTCAACATCAAACTATACGGGAAGCTCAAGTTCTAGTCTCTCTTCGGGAGGTGGCTCTGATAGTCCAAGTACCTCAATGGAGCAGGTTGCTAGTGGTATTGCCACGGCAACCATTGGGACAGCCGTCATAACCAGTGCAGCCAATTTTCACCAGCATCCACATATCCTTATGCAGCAGCACGCAAATCAGCACAGTCAGCAAGATTCGTTTCAAGGTAGCGTGGGAAGTAACAGTAGTGCCAGCAACACAAGCTTCTGGAATGCCGGACAACCTGTGCAACGTCAGTGGAATTTTGAAAGCGATGATGACGATCTCAATGAAACGGACTGGAGTTCAATAGTTGCTGTTGAGATGCTTGCAGCGCTAACAGATGCTGAAAAAAAGCGACAAGAAATTATAAATGGTAAGCTTAAATAAAGTTCTAAATATTATAAAAGCGACTAATTTCACTTACATTATACCATGTGTAGAAATCTATCAAACAGAACGAAATCACGTCCGCACTCTTAGATTATTGGATCGTTTGTTCTTTTTGCCTCTCTATGACAGTGGTTTGCTGTCCCAAGACCATTTATTGCTATTATTTCCCCCTGCATTGCTATCGTTGCGTGAGCTTCATGGTGCCTTCGAACAAAAGCTTAAGCAACGTCGCGTAGATCATAATCACGTGGTACAACACGTTGGTGATTTGCTCTCGGACATGTTTGATGGTAAATCTGGTGAGGTGCTTTGTGAACACGCTGCTTCATTTTGCGCTCGCCAGCAAATAGCACTTGAAGCATTAAAAGAAAAGCGACACAAGGACGAACAATTGCAAAAATTGCTTAAAAAATCGGAGTCACATAAGGCTTGTCGTCGACTAGAGCTGAAGGACTTATTGCCCACGGTATTACAGCGACTGACCAAATATCCTCTTCTGTTTGAGAATCTTTATAAGGTCACTATTCGAGTACAACCTGAAAACACCACTGAAGCAGACGCTATACAGCGCGCCGTGGAGTCGTCGAAGAAGATTCTTGTTGAAGTAAACAAGGCTGTCAAAACAGCTGAAGATGCTCACAAGTAAGAAAATTCTACCAAATTGGGTAAAATGTAAAATAATTATATTTTGGTAAAAACGTTTTTTAAAAGGTTGCAGAACATTCAACGCAAATTAGACAAATCTTCATATGATAAAGACGAATTTAAAAAACTAGATTTAACACAACATCGTCTCGTTCATGACGGAAACTTAACGATGAAAAAGAATCCTAGTATACAACTTCATGGATTGCTTTTTGAAAATATGATAGTTTTGCTAACAAAACAGGTAAGTCAAAATAAAATCCCTTCTGCGGCTAATCTTAGCATATGAACTATTTACTTTGATGTGACTTTTTACAGGACGATAAATATTTACTAAAGAATCTTCATACACCACTAGCTGTCAGTAATAAGCCTGTAAGCCCTATTATGAATATTGACTCGGAGACTTTAGTGCGTCAGGAAGCCGCTGATAAAAATTCGTTCTTTTTAATAAAGACAAAGACCTCTCAAATGCTAGAGCTTCGGGCGCCTAGCAGCTCTGAGTGCAAAACGTAAGTTAAATAAATTTTCTGCTAAAGTTAATTTAAATTGTGTAAGCAGGAAGGTATCACAAAGTTGTAAATATGAACTGAACAGAATGAAATATATATCATTATTCATCAGGATGGTGACACGATTTTACCTAGCTATATTCTCCTATTCATCCGCAGCGGTGCATATATATGTAATAAGCTAAGGAAAGCATCTTCTTCATAAAGTATATATATTTAAATCAGGACGACAGCTGCATTTATTCAGCCATGTTCGGGTGTACATCCCGCCGTCTGCCCATTTATCAAGTCACTGTAAGATTTGTAATGTATATTACCATAAATCATATACAGAATATTTTTATATTTTTTCCGAATGGGCGACAATTTTCCTCCTTTTCTTTAATATAAAATAATTTAATTATTGTATTTATTTAAAATATGTCATGACTAAAATCTTACAATATATATAATTCCTTGTCCTTGCAGGTGGTTTAAACACATATCTGATGCTGCTGCACAACAATATAAGCCTCGATTGAAAAATGCTAACAATCAAGATGCGCCTAGTGATGACCCTGTTATCCCCACAACACCGCATTCACATACCAGAGAGTCAGTGGAACAAACGCCTGACCGTTCCCAACCAACAAGCGCTACTGCAATTGTTACTACAACTCCTCTGGCACCGCTTCTACCAATAGCTACTGTAGCACCAGCCCCAACCACAATTAATAACTATGACAGTGGTGCTCAGCTAAGTAATTGCCGTCGCGAAAGCACTAACACTGATAATGAAGGCTATTACAACATAATGGCTAAGCGACGCCTCAGCCAAAACGACACAAGCGCGGTCATAAGTCGTACCATGTCCACGCGTAGCTGTGGAGAGTCTAACAATAACTATCCCACCATTACTCAGGATATAAATACTGTATGTTTGCGTCACACCCAATCAGCACGTGAGGCCAATAACGAGGACCGCGCAATGAACTACGAGTTAATAGGCGGACAGTCAAAGCGCGACAGCGCTAGCATCGTTTGCTCGAATAATTCTAATAACACTCGCACATTACTCATGCAGTCACCCCTTGTTGAACCAACCGCGATTCAAATTAGCATAAGCCCTGCGCACACTGCCGAGCCGGTGTTGACGCCAGCTGAGAGATTACGTCGCCTAGATGCTTCTATTCGAAACGGTTTACTGGAGAAGCAGAGAATTATTTGTGATATATTTCGCTTGCCAGTGGAGCATTTTAACGAAATTGTCGATATTGCTATGATGCCAGAAGCACCCAAAGACAGCGCTGATATTGCACTAGCTGCCTATGATCAAGTCCAGATGTTGACCAAAATCTTAAATGATTACATGCATGTGTCTCCGGAAATGGAGATATCAGCTGTATCGACGGCTGTGTGTGACCATTGTCACGAAAAGGAAAGGCTTCTCAATATTGCAATGTCTCCGCCACCATTACCGAAACCAAAAAAGCAACAGCAGGCTCAACAGCAAACACCACAGCTAAAGAAAACATCAAAACATAAATCACTTCTTGTTGAAGAGGTAGCTATACATGAAGATGACGACGGATATTGCGAAATTGACGAGTTGCGTTTGCCTTCTATTCCTGCAAAGTCATCAGATACGGCTACCCCGTTGGCGCCCTTTAAGTTTTTAAATGTGCCAGCTACAGAAAATAGTTTGATATTGCCTCAGTCAAACAGCAATAATACTGATATAGACAAAAGACAAAGCACCATTAGTGTTGATGGCATTTGTGGAGAATCGCCTGATGAGTTGCATTCAGGTGTAGGTTTCAATGCCCATAACTCAGAGGCATCAATAACCCTTAAAGCTCCAAAATTAAATGAATCAACTGAAATAATAGAGCATATAACTTTATCTGAACTTAACGATAAGAATCAAATACTAGCAACAAAAATGACAAACCAGTCGTCTCAACAGACGGGAGACTCGTTCGATGCGAAGCAAAATGAGGAATCTGCAGACAAAAGTGACCACATTGAAATTAATGATGTGTATGATAATTTGGTGAGTTTCATAGAATAGCATGAAAAATTGGTGTGTGATTTATATATTTACTTAATGTTCTTAGCAGGCTGCACTTAATAGGACTCACACAAGATTATCCACGGATGACATTTCCCCAAAAACAACACAGGCAATGCCTCCAGCTGAAGTGGAAAAAGGGGCAGGCTCAGCACCCACTGTTGGAAACGTATGTAGACTTAACCGCATTCAGCACGCTAATTCTCTAGAGCCAAGCGTTCCATGTCATGCTCTCAGCAGTATTGTAAATGTGTTGAATGAGCAAATTTCTCTACTTTTGGTAAGTGGATCTTAATTCATGTAGTAAAATAATAGTTATATCTTACAATATTTTTTCAGCCCAAAATTAATGAACGCGATGTTGAGCGCGAGCGTCTACGCAAGGAAAATCAACATTTACGTGAACTTTTAAGTGCCATGCATGATCGTCAGCGAGTTGATGTAATACAGGTATTATTGTTTTATACATTTGATATTCTAAAACAACAATTTATGAAAGTATATACATTTATAAATAATAGAGGGTATAACCCGGCCTTGCCCGTGGCACGTATGTTATAAAATCAATGTTCTCAAAAAAATTTGAAATGATTTTGAAACTGATCGGACGGTAAACACATAACTTTCATACAAACGTTTTCCGCTAATTTACCACTGTTGCGAGTGGAATTTCCCAAATCGCTGAAACACGTATTCATTACATTCTTATGTAGACCTTTGAAAATAAGTTTGAAGCAAATCGGACACAATTTAAAACTTCGCACAAAAAATCTTTGAGTCGCATTCCACCCGAAAAAGTTTGGATTCTGCGAAAAGTGTGAAACACGTCTCAAATGATTTTTCTTATAGATCTTTGGAAACGAATTTGAGCGCGAAACGTCATACACCAAATCTTTGACCTCCATTTCCATCAAGGAGGAACGGATTTTTCTAAAACTGTGAAACACCCCTCAAATGAATTTGAACAAAGATCTTTGAAAATAAGTTTGAGGCCGATCGGATGGTAAACAAAAAAGTTACATACAAACGTTTTTCGCGATTTTTCCACACTTGCGGGTGGAATTTCCCGAAACCCCGTCTTAACGTGCACCTACATCACATAAGGTAGCTACAGTGAAAATTTCAGCTTCCTAGCTCTTACGGTTTGGGCTGTGCGTTGATCACCAATCAGTCAGTCAGTCAGGACAAACAGTTTTATATATAGAGATTATATACTATTTTGTGATTACCTTAAATTTCGATTAATTTTTGTATGTATACTTTAACAAGGTAGAACAAAAAATTACAAAATATACAATATTACATATGTTTGCATGGATTAGGAAAAATATTTACCGTTTAGGCCAAACCCGGCGTTTATTGGTTTCACTATGCTCCCTGGATATTAGCAAAACCTGGTAGGGAAACTATCGATCGATAATTAAGTTCTTGTTTCAAAAAAATATTTTGGTTTATTAGTTTCATCATTCTTCTTCCAAATCTTATCAATATGGAATCAACATCAAATCTACAAGCGGATCGTGCGTTTGGCGGAGTATTAGGAATATTTTTATATTGTCTGGCTTTTCTTGGCTTAGACTTAGATACTAGTATCGCTTGGTGACCGAAATTCAACCGCTACTACTTGCTAAGCATGTTTTTTTATAATTTAACTGACGACTCAATAAAGTGCATTACGTCGTCAGTCTGTTTCTATGCAAACTGATTCCTCAATTTAATTGGCATAGATCCACTTTATTGTTGCCGACGGTACATTTGTTTATGTTGACAACTCAAACTAAGCTTATCTATGGTCTTAACAAATATAGTTTAATTGGTGGAAAATTGTTTATTCGTACCTAGACATTGTGGCATTTGTGGCAGGGTTAAGAAACATAACGCAGCTGTACTTGCAAGGAAATGTAACATTCGATAAATTGCTGGTGATTGTTTGTCCTTATTGTAAAATCTATGTTCTTCTTTAATTTAAGCACACTCCAACCGATATCCTGACGATTATGCAAGCGGCTGACGCAGAATTCGAAGATGATATTGACTCAATTTCCAACATATCCCTTACACCAACACCCACACCGTTACCTTCCGATTGTACTGTTGAAGCAAAGGGAGATTCGCAGGATCTTCCATCACATTTAGCTGCAGACTTTCTGGAAACCAAGGATTCTAAACAAAACGTTGACCGTGATATACAATTGCCAGGCGATTCTCACAGGCAACCAGAAACCTTATTAGATGCCGCCGATGAAAATAAAACAATGGAGCAGCAACGCGAAGATAAAAGCGTTAAGAACTAGGTAAGTAACATTAATAATTTTATTATTAGAAATACAATTTACTTAAATTCCCTTATTAGCGACAGAATGCAACACCTTACCTGGTGTTAAACATTCCGCATTGTCTTTTGCGAAAATGATGCGGTGGACCTACAATACTGTGACTGCTCCTTCATGCAATGTCTTAAGAAAGCGTTGAAATATACAATAGCTTCTTTTATGCAGGTTTAAGCACAAATCTTTGCAACGCCATTGTCCAATTGAATTGGCAGCGTCTGTGTTAATATGGCCTTATTAAAACATTCAACTACTTATTATAGCTACTTTTGCTTTACTAAGTTGTAACTTGTAGTGGCTTAAGGGTGAAATAAGTTTTGCTTTAAAATACCTATGTAAATTCCATTTAGTGACATTAAATAATTTAATACAAATTAATATTAGTCATTTTGCGATAAAAAGCAATTATTGTATATGAAATATTACGAATATACTTGATGTAAAACAAACGCTAATATCAACTTGTTAAATGTAAAGTACATTACGCTTAATGCATTACATAAACACCCCTTATTAAAACAAGAAAAGTTATCTTCGGCGTGCCGAAGATTAATACCCTTCCAGATTATTCAACTAACGGGAATATATTTTGTGTTTTCTAGTTTTCTTATAACGTGAAGAGGATAACTTACCTAGTCACAGTTTAACAAATGAATAATAATTACCTTGTTGTTTTATTCAGGTTCGATTCTTGTTTGTGTCCGATGGGACAGTTATAGCTCAAAAATAGTTTTTTTTGGAACACACTTCCTTCTCTAGAGCAGCTACTGCCTAAAGCTATCGATGACTTGTCAAGCACTTAACTAGAGACGCATGTTATCAGTTGGCCATGTTGGAAATTTTATACCCTTATATACCAAATAACCTTCATCAAAATGTGTGTCCTGATAAAAAAAATTGCTTTTCTATTTCCCGTACAATTAATTTAATTGAATATAAGATTTGCTTATATTTCCGATCCACTTTTGTTTATGAATATATATTAAATATCAATCTAGCGATACCGATATTAGTATCACTACCATCATGTTGGTAACAAATATTTTATTTATTAGTCAACGACAATTTCCACACGTTCAACAATTTACACACGGGCTCGCATGCCTTTCCCGCTATCATAAAATTAACATCAATATTTACTATAATGCTAATTGCACGGATGTAAGGAATTATTATGAAATAAAAAAAGGTAAGTTTTGGAGCTCGTAAATACATATATGCATAAGTTACACGATCGTATGGTTGACTATTTCCCTTGCTATTTTAACTTAAACTTGGCATTATTTTTTTATATAGGAGAGGCTCTCGGCGATGGTGAAATTTAGCATATTCGTATGCTTCAGGCAGTTGTTTATACCTTGAACCCAAAAACAAGAGACTTAAGATGTTAAACGTAGGTCGGCCTAGTACCCGCCCAGTACTCGTTTGCCTAGTTGGTTGGGTCCGATATTATCGGCCCCGTCGATATCTTTTCGTTGCAAGGTCGGGGTATAGGGAGGCTGAAGTCAAGCGCCCAGCAACCCCCAAATAGCTGGAGGGTCGCAACGCCCGGCTTGCGATCCATTGCGCTAAGAGGGGTAACGCGATAGAACAAACATGATTGGGCAACCGATTCGCTCATAGAGAGATTAGGAGGAGAGCGGATCGAGTGCCCTTGCTAATGCCGTTGGCCTACAACTGGGCCGTTGCCCCTAGCGTGCAGCTGTGCAGATGGGCAGCAACATGTATGCGTGTGCCGAAATTCGGCACCGATGGTGTTGCTGCCCAAGTGTACAGCAGGGAGTTCGATTTGGTCAGCGGTTAGCGGCAGGCGTGTTGTGCGCAAGCGCACCTTTTAAACAAATTTTCAAAAGAACATAAAGTATGACTGGAGTATGCGGAACGAGATAAGACAGGCTTTTTTTTTTGTTTAATTGTGCCGAAATAATAAATAAATTTAAATAAGGCCGCGCAGTAAAATATATATATATAAGTTGGAAAATAGATCGGGCAGGGCAAAAATTTAATTTTCTTTTAATTGTCGGCCGCACAAAATCGTCGTCCGTAAATAACAAGAAAACTTTAAAACCGAGTGCCGCGCGCTCCAATAAACAATATATATATATAGGACGAAAGCAAATACAGTGCAGCTCCTAGCTCACTTCGACGGCGCTGGGCCGGTCAAGACATTGTCCGGGGCGAGGGAACGCGCAAGCCATCCAAGAGCAGGAAGAGAGGAGACCCCCAAAGGCGAGCTGCAGCGGACGAGGCGGCGACAACCAAAATCAGGAAGGGCGGCTATATCCACGTGAATCCGTTCCATGAGCGCTATCCCACCCCAGGCTAAGGGCACGGCCCAGGGAACCCGAAGGGCAGTCCAACTCTGGGTCCCATTAGAATTGGTCTAAAATAAGATCAAGAAATATATACCTCATTAAGATTCGTTTTATTTTTGCCTCCTGTGTAATCTAAAATTTAAATTAAAAAAAAAAGGAATACATATATTGCCTAGGTTGCGTCGAAAGGGAGGACCCAAAGGTTACGACCAGTGTCAGGGGAACCTAAAAAGGAAAATTTTAGTTTTGGATGGACTCCATCCGTACATATGTATACATATAAAAGAAAAATTCATTTACTTACTTCGACCTTAGCATATATATAACAATTTTTATTACATACCATTTTTTTCAGCGTGGTAATACATGCGAATATACGGCATGAATGTGTGGGGGGAGCCAATCACTCAATTGGCCCTAACATTCGGTATCGTCGTTTCTTTGTTGTTGTTCTGCTATAAATGAAATTTTAGAAATTAAAACTTAATTGTCAATAATCATAAGAATATGCTAAGTGTAATACGCACCTGTTGACGGGTTGAAGACAAATGCCAGCTTGCCCGGAATCGTAAATTGCACAACGGGGATGCCCTGTAAAAATTGGAGACAAGAGACATTGAAATTGTTAATAATTATTAGAAACGCAAACAATTATACGCACCTACTGAAGAGAGAAATGTCCGGCTAAGTTTCAACTGATGTGGAGAGGGGCATGACAGCCGACACGGGCTGATGAAGGCCATCTAGTGGCCAAAATGAGGGAGACGAGTTTAGGTGATCGTCTCAGGTAGGGCGGGTACGGAAGCGGGATCCGATCTGGAGAGTAAAGTGGATTAATAGTGTTATTTTAGTTAATTTATATTGAGTGTCTCACCTTTGTTGTTTACATTTACTTGTTGTCACAGAAGTTACAGTTGTTCATTTCTTAGTGGTTCCAGCTGTTTGATGTTTATCGATTTATTTTTTATCGATGAGCCAGCCGGGTACAGAGAATGCAACCCTTGGCTTTGGGGTCCACACCGCTGATGTCTTATGTGGCATGAGTACACATAATCTCGCAGCGTGTAGTGGAATCCGAGAAGCACGACGGAGGCAGATATTATCAGAATATCCCTGAGCATAAGAAGTTTTTCTTGTCGTGGTTGATTGCGGTAATTGACTTTCGCATGTTGGCGAAACGTTCGCGACCGTTCCTCTTAGCCTAGTGGTAGCCGCAATGACAAAGGCATCTTTTGATAAAATGTGATATTAGGGTAGTTTTGTCAGATGTTATTTATTTAAGTATTAGTTTTGATTGTCTCATTTTGTGTTAATGTTAGATGTATGCTGACCGTAGTTACAATAACTTCGGAGACAGGTGACCCAGGACGATGTAGAATCGAGCCTGCGCCGCAGAAGAGTGACGGAGACGGATCTTGCCATGGTATCTCTTAACATGGGGAGTTTTCTTGTCGCGATTGATGACAGTATGACACGTTCGTAAGTCGGCGAAGCGTTTGCGACTGTCCAACATAGCCTGGTGGTAGCCGCCATGACAAAATAACCTGTGATATTAGGGTAGGTTTTGGTTAGAGTTTGTTTAATGTTTACTATTCTTTTTGTCTCGCTCTGTGTTTAAGTTTGGTGTGTGCTGGCCGTAGTTATATGAACTTTGGAGACAGGTGACCCAGGACGATATAGATTCGATCCTGCCCTGCACCTGTGACACAGCATGCCCCACTTCAAGATAGCGTTCCTTGATTGTCGTTCGTCAGTCAAACTGACGAACTGAGCATTTGACGAATGCTTAAATGTGGTCCACTGTGTTAGGATTTGTCTTCTCTCCCCCAAAGTATGTGAAATTGAATTAAAAACACAAAAAAACTATTTTTGAGAGTTGGTTTTGTGGTCGATGTTTATTTAGTTATTGAATATTAGTAAGACTTGTTGGTGGATGTTTATTTATTTATTTAATTTAATAGGAATTATTTGTGAACATTTTTGTATTATGGTTAGTAAGCGTTATAGAAGAGAGGGGTACAGTTTTCTGAAGGGATCAGTATGGCTGAGGAACAGGTGTCTCACTGGGTTTCGGACTGCCACCGCCACTTCCGGCAGGAGGTCTGGTGAGAACGCCAATGAATTTCCGGGGATTTCCTGAGAGACGGATTCCGGAGGGTCATCTGGTAGACTTAGAGAAGGAATTGGCGCAACAAAATAGACCTCCACGGAACCTGGAGTTCCCAAAAGCGACGAAGGACTCAGTGCTCACATTGGCAGTAAACGCGGCTCAAGCCCACCAGACATATTTGCATGCTTTGCCATCTGACATGAGCGAGTCCATCATGGAGATGATGAGGGGCATCATTGATGTGCTTAGGCCGCCAGGGAGCCACGCCGGAGAGCCTAACATTGCGCCGATGCCGTCGAGACCCATCGTGCCGGGACCACGAACAGGTGCCATCCCAAAAGAGTGAGAAGGTATCCAGCGCGAGGCATTTCCACCACCGGTGTCACCGAAGCCACACAGACAAGGCGCGCGAGGAGCGCCACCAGCCCAATATAAGTTGCTGATGCTCAGGCGAGGAACTGGCTGATTTCGATTAATCGCTACTTCCGATAAGAGGACCAGAGAGCGGATGACTTTCAGCCGGAGGAAGCATATGCCAACTTACGAGGAACGGCGTACCTGAAGGTCGAGCGGTGGAACGTCAAGTTTGACGGCGAGGACGCAATGAATTCTGTCGTGGATTTCGTGTATCGGCTGGAGTTCCTGTAGAGGCAATATCAACGCCCGTGGAAGGAGGGGCTGCGCGGGTTTCACCTGCTCCTGACCGGCCGTGCCCGCTAGTGGTATTGGATGCATGTGCGGCATTCTAGGGTCGATAGCTGGATGCAACTACGGCACGTTCTCTTAGACAGGTTCCGGGGCTATCAGACGGAGCATGATGTAATGTAGGAGCTACTACAGCGAGAGCAACAGACCAGCGAAGGTCCACCACATGCGTCAGTTTGCCGCGCGAGTCCAGAAGCCGCTGAGAGACCGCGAGCTGGTGAAGATTATATATGTTTGAAGGAGAGTCTGGGAAAATATATCTATGCTATGGATGTACTCACATGACTGCCTGTCCAAAGAGCGGAAGATATTCTGCTATAAGTGCGGAAAGCCGGACATTAAGGGGCTTACCATATGAAGAACGTGTTCGGGCATACATGTCCTCCCGAAATAGAATTTTTGGTGAGCGACAGCTAGATGGGATGACGCTGGCCAACCTTAGAGTGGTGAAGGCTCGTGCACGCTGACGCAGAGGATAGCATAGACCCACGCGTATTCGCCGAAGTGGAGGTCACTGGGATCAAAATCAGTCAGTCTGCTGGGAAAAGGAAGTCGAGAATTTGTCGAAGAATTAGGGGTTACGGTGCAACCTTACGTTTCGGTAGTCACAACCGCTGGAGGAGAGGATAAATCGATTATAAGTAAACTAAAAAATAGGTAAATAACTTTTTTTATCTGCCCCTTCCTAAAACAGCGAGCCTATTTTGGGATTGATTTCTGGCGAGCATTTAACCTAGCCTCAGACATTTTGTGCCCCGAGAAGCTAATCTCCACAGAATGCCAAGGCAAAGAGCTCTTGGCCGTGTCGATGACGCACTATGCGGAAGAAGAGGAATAACTCGAAAGTGAGCCAGATTCAAGGGAGTTGTCTAGGGAAGAAAGGCAAGAGTTTTTCTCTTTTTAACGTAGCAAATTAGGAACGACTGACTTAGAGAAGCACACTATCGACTTAGTGGACGGGGCCCAACCATTGAAAGATAGACCCTACCCGTTATCGCTTGCGGTGCAGAAAGTAGTGGATGATGAAGTGGACAAAATGTTGAGTTTGGGGGTTAGAGAAGAGTGCAACAGCCTATAGAGTAACCGCACAACAGTAGTGCGAAGATTGGGTAAAACCCGTTTTTGCCTCGATGCACGCAAGCTCAACAATTTGACGGTGAATGAAGCGTATCCAGTACCCTGTATAGAAAGCATCCTGTCTAGGATAGACCAGACCTACTACATCTCCAGTGTGGATCTGAAGTTCGCTTATGGGCAAGTCGAACTAGACGACAAAATCAAGCCACAGGGCTTGCGGTATAGACCGCATTTACCGTACCAGGTAGGCCACTATACCAGTTTCGAGTCATGTCATTTGGTCTATACAATGCAGCCCAACGTCTAGTTCGTGTGATGCACAAGGTGATTCCCACTGCGCTATGGTCCAACTTCGTTGTGTATTTGGACGATTTACTAGTTATTTCCTCAGATTTTCAAACGTACTTAAGATATCTTCGACAAGTGGGAAAATGCTTAAGGGAAGCGAACCTCTCAATCAGACTGCACAAATTCAAATTTTGCTTCAGGCATTAAAATATCTAGGATTCATTATTGGCGGAGGCACGCTTCGCATGCACCCCGAACGAGTTATAGCTATTAAACGAATCCCCGTGCCTCGGTTGCGCAAAGAAGTTTGCTCATTTTTTGGTTCAGCAGGTTGGTACCGGCGCTTTATGCGAGACCATGGCCGCACCACTAACCGAAATGTTAAAAAAAGATAGTGGAATGTTTGTATTGAGGAGGCAAGACAAGCCGTTGAACAGTTGAAGACCGCCCTGAACACGGCCACAGTGCTCGTGCACGCGGATTTTTCTAAACCCTTCTTCGTACAGTGCGATGCGTCTCAGTCTCAGCCTTCTTTTCAGCCAAGTTGAACAAACACCAACTAAACTATTCCGTCACTGAAAAGGAGTGCTTAGCGATACTGGCCATAAAAAAGTTCAGACCGTATATAGAAGGGATGCAAGAAGGACCTTAGCGGGAGACTAGTTCGTTGGTTGCATTGCAGTTGCACCGTAAAGGCAGTGAAAATGAGCAGTGTCGAAACAGTGAGCAAGGTTCCAGGAGGTCTTCTTAAATTTGAGACCCCGAGTTCGAGTCAGCGGAATATCAGGCGTTGCTTGAACAGGTAATTACGAATCAGGACAAACTACCAGACCTGAAGGTTGAGGGGGTTTGCTTTTTAAGCGGATGGGGCTCGTTCACCTAGAAGACGAGTTTGAAGGCACCGTGCGGAAGCTGTGGGTGCCAAGCTCTTTGAAAGCTGGCTTAATTGCGAAGGCTCATGTAGGTGAGATGTTAAAACACTGGAGTGACCATTCCAAAAACTGTATATCGACTTTCTGGGAAAGTACCCACGTTCGAAGAAAGGGCACGCTTGGATCTTCGTGGTAGTCGACCATTTTTCAAAATTCACTTTCTTAAAAGTGATGCGAGAGGCTACGGCTCTTAACGTAGTGGACTTTTTGGTTAGCGAGGTTTTCTATAAGTTTGGAGTACCCGAGGTCATTCACTCTGACAACGGACGACATTTCATATCAGCTTTCGGCATCTCGCATTTGCGCACTAAATGCGCCACAAAGCAATGCAAGCGAGCGTGCTAATCGTACCGTGTTGTCGGCATTCCGAGCGTATCTAGAGCAAGATCACCGCGAGTGGGACCTCTAAATTCCAGAAATAGAAGTGTCCATACACACAGCGACAGGGGTGACTCCATTCTCTGCCGTTTTCGGACATCATATGTTCCTAAACGGGGCATGCTACAAATTGGCTCGTAGGTTAGGGTCTCTGGGTGATCATGAGATTTCTCATTTGCACCCAGCAGACAAAATACACCTGATTAGATAGCGAGTCCAAAGCCAGCTACACCAGGCTTACGAAAGAAGTCATCGGCAGTACAACGCTCGAGCCCGACTGTTCCAGGCGGAACCCGGCCAAGAAGTCTACCGACGCAACTTTGTACTGAACGATTTTGGGAAACTTTTAACACCAAATTTGCGAGGAAGTTCCTAAAGTAGTGCATCGAGTAGGCAACAGCTCGTACTTGCTAGAAGATTTATAGGAAGCCCCTAGGCGTGTTATATGCCAAGGATATAAGAGTATAGACCAAGGTCGTGGTGTGCCTCACGTTGGGCGTGGCTCAGCTTAAGGAAAGGGGTGTGGCCTATGTTGGGCGTTCTAATTAGCCGGCTAGACGAACTAATATGAAAAATGCGCACGCAGATTAATTGTAAAAACGTCGTCCGTTTGTTTACAATAATCTGCGTGCTGATATTGCATTATTATTACATTATTGACAGCATCGATAGTTTGCCTAGTTGGTTATGTCCGATATTATCAGGGTATCGGGGAGGGGTGGGGGGAGGTGTGGTGAAGCAGATGGTTAGCTGGAGAGTGGCAACGCCCAGGCTGCGATCCACTGCGCTGAGAGGGGTAACGCGATAAAACAACCATGATTGGGCAACCGACTCGCTCATAGAGAGATAAGGAGGAGAGCGGATCGGGTGCCCTTGCAAATGTATGTAACAGGCAGAAGGAAGCATCTCCGACTTTATAAAGTATATATATTCTTGATCGGCATCAAGAGTTGTGATGGGCATATCAGCGGCGCATATGTGACTGGGGTAATTGCGAAGGCGTTAGCTGTGGTCGCGATGTAGACCGAGCTCGAGGCGGTAGCAGGTATCTGGCTCTCGCAAAGCACAGTTTTATACCGCTCGTCTAGTCGCCTCGCTTGGGCGTCTATAAATCTAATTTTCTCATTTTGGAGATAAATGATGGGGACAAATTGTATATTTCTGAGTCTTTGGTGTCGCTGTACGTGTCCATGATGAGAAGTATTTCTTTGCAAGATTTACCGCAACGGTCCCAAAAAGTTTAAAAATTATGCTGAAAGATAAGAGCTGCGGTGCAAAAACGTATACAATGCAAGCACAATCACACGCACACGCACTAGGGTGCACACGCACAATTGATAAGGAACGTTTTGCGCTCGCTTCTATGCAGCTGCAGCCGCCTTCGTTCCGTTTTATTGCCCTTGGGCAGGTTAATTTGTGTTTGTTTTCTATTATATTTTTATTTTTTGCAAGTTATTGTTGCCGGCAATACTGTAACAGCATTACCCAAAACTTAGACAGTGACGCTTGGGGTCAGAAAGTTTATTACACGCCGATATTGAATCGTAGATCACTTTGATTTTGATTTGATTGTTACGCACTTCTCTCTCATTCAACTGTCGGAGAGAAGCTGAATGTATTCCTTCTTGGTGGAAATGAAGGTCAAAGATTTGGTGGGTGACGTTTCGCGCTAAAATTAATTTCAAAGGATTTATATGAAAAATCATTTGAGACGTGTTTCACAATTTTCGAAAATTTAAGCTTCCTCGGTGGAAAGTGAGATTCAAAGTTTTTTTGGTGAAGTTTTAAGTTATGTCCAATCTTCTTGAAACTTATTTTCAAAGCTCTACATAAGAACCTAATGAATCCGTGTTTCAGCGATTTGGAAAATTCCACCCCCAATTAATTAGCGAAAAACGGTTTTATGAAAGTTTTTTGTTTACCGTCCGATCGGCTTCAGCTCATTTTCAATGAGCCACGGGCAAGGCCGCGCAATACTCGCTAGTACTGTATATGTGCCTCCGCTGTAATTTACACTCGTGATAGGAATGAAAAGAATGCAGTTGTAGCAGCTGATACCTCATATCAAGACGCTGTTGTAGCAGGCATGACAGGATAGTTCATTGTAGGAAACGTTGACAGCGCCGCGGCATTGCCCCCCAAGGCTGCTGTTGCTGTTCCAGAGACATTTGTATTAGTAGCACTTGGGTGCGTACGTAGGCTTGTGCAAATACGTTATAGGCTACAATAATTTGATTTTGTGTTTTAATGGTATGGTTGCTGCTACTTAGGCAGTAGCTGGATTTGGAGCGACCTCTTGCGTAGCATTTTAATATGCACAGGTGAGTTCGTCCATAGTTGTTTTGAACCAGCGTTGAAAAACTAAATTTTTGCTTAATAGGTGTGGATGTAGTTGCCGCTGCTTAAACGAAGACAACAGCTCAGTCCGTTCAGGTTGCCACTACTTCTGCTTTTAAGAGAGCCTGGCTGCATTTGTTGTGTGGGATAACCCTTAATTTGCGGCTACTAGTAAGTAACAAGAAAATTTTATTACAAATAAAGATGCCGCATTTGCGGCTCATTAAAATGGTCCAACAAATAATAAATACGTTTGCAACCCAAGCAGCAGTTCGGATAGTAGTAGGTTGAGCGATGAGCTGAGCCGTCTATATAAACGCGTCGAACTCGGAACCTAAAAAGATAGAGGATTGAAATTTTCTATATATTTTCTCTCATACCATTGTCAGAACGAGGTCATCAAGCTTTGTGTTTTGGTTATTGTATAGTATATAAATATTTTATCAATATATGTCTACAGAGTTCAACCAAAGACAATACAAACACACAAAGAAATTTTATAAATTTTTGCATCGACTTAAAAATACAAATTTTCTACCTAGCTAACCTCAGTACACAACATGCATTCATATGTGTGGTCAGCGCTAGAAAACTAACAAAATTTATTTCTTTAACAACAAAAGCCAGAGCAGTGACAACACATTCAAATACGCTGTTATGTGTGTATATAAACACACACACAAACATAATTGATTGCACGGCCCTCATCGAGCCGAAGCTGAGAGTACATTCTATTTTTTGCTTTTTCGCTCTTTCAGTTGTGAGAGCGCAATGATACTGATTTCGTATTTGTTGTCAATTTTCAAAAAAATCAATCTTTATTTTATTTTATGGCGTTAGTCATCTTAGTGTTTATATTGGCATTAGTTCAACTGTATATATATATATGTTCTTATTTATATTTATATATTTGCGTACAAACCTAGACAGACAGACAAAAAGACTTGGACAGACACAAATATAATATACAAGACAACTTTATCTGTTTGGTATGTACATATATAAATATATATTTATATATATATATATATATATTAATATATGTGCGTGTATAAATATTTATATACATTTATATATATTTATTTATATATTTATCTCTTTCGGAAGAAGCTTTAGTAGACAAACCGAAAAGAATACAACTTATATGTATTTGTAATGCATGTATATTAATGACTATCTCCGTAAAGCTGAGACTAATGGACTAGAACACAACCTGTGCAAAGCCACCAGATACCTAAAGAGACCTACTAAGAGGATTGCAACCATCTCAACGCATCTGGCTCCTGGTGTGGTTCCAACAAGGAGAGAGCACAGACTTTTGCACTTCATCTGGAGAGAATTTTCACACCCTTCAACATATGTTCTGCTTTGGATGGAACAGGCACACAGCTATTTTTAAATGCACCTTGCACCTTTTAAATGGACTTGCCGATACGGCCGATGCAACCACTATCAAGCTCCTTCCCCCACGTGTCCTTGCCTTCCACACGGCTTTCTACAAAATACTGTTAAGCGGCCTTCCTCGATTTAAAGCAGGCTTTTGACTGAGTGTGTCAGTCAACGTTTGGTGCACAAGCTGAAAATCCTGCTTCCAGCCTTGTTTTATTTGACGCTAAGGTCATATCTTTATAGGAGGACGTTCTACGTGAGAAGCGAATGGGCCGAATCCGAAATATGCCAAATCAATGCTTGTACACATCATACACCCTGTACACAGCGGACCTTCCTGCTATCGACAGAGACGACCTGCTTTGTAGTCAAAGGATCATGCTGAAACCTCCGTCATCCTGCAAGCTCAGCTGTCAAGCCTCGAACCATGACTCCAAAGATGGAATATTGTGGTCAATAAAACCAAGTCCACACACATATCGTTCACCTGCCCTTCTGTTAACCTAAACGGCAACATGCTGCCAACAGAAAACATAGTAAAGTATCTCAGCCTAACCCTAGACAGGAGATTTACGTGGTCAACCCACATAAAAGCCAAAAGAAGATGAAATGGCTCCTTGGGTACAGATCGCAGCTAAGCTATAGAAATAAAGTGCTTCTATACAAGGTCATTCTGAAGCCTTCTGGACATACGGGATTCAGCTGTGGGGCACGGTCTCAACTTCCAACATTCCTGCAAAGATTTTTAAACAAAACACTGCACATGCTGGTTAGGGCACCCTATTATGTGCAAAACAATGTAGTCCACAAGGACCGCAACATCCCATCCGTCACCGAAGAAGTAAATCGAATAAGCCTAAAGCATAAAGGATACCACCCGCTTCACCTGACTTTAAGGCCACCCAAAGAGTCGTGAGCCAATACCATTGCCAACACACACATAAACCTCAAGCAAATATTTATACCATATGATTGACATATTATCGCAAGATAGATTATAAATAAAAAATGAAACTGAAAAAAAAAATAAATTAATATTTTTGGGACAAAGCGTAATACAAAACAGGCTTGAATATAGACAAAACAAGTAAGGGGTTCTAGTCGGGAGCTCCCGACTAGGGGATACCCTGAATGCAATACCAAATGCAGCTCGGGCTACGCGCTCGTTTGCTTTAGTAGCAGGAAAAATAAATTCATAAAAAAAAAAGTTTCCTTGGCAGGGTTCGAAATCGCAACTGACCGCATTACTTGATGCCGCCTCTACTCAACAGCCACACCAGGCAAAAAAAAATAGTTTCCTCGATAGGGTTCGAACTCGCTACAAACAGCACTACTTGCCGCCGCCTCTATCCAACAGCCACACCATTAATTGAGTTTCACTGAGAGGAAAACCAATTAAAAAAGCAGCATAGCAATCGCAATTACAATTCTATTGGTAGAATTCAAAGATGAATGTGTGTGTGTACATGCATACAGAAGTTCTTGGAATTTGCGCTAGCTGCTGCTACATTACTTTTGTGTTTCTTAACCGATCTTAATGAAATTTTCGTCAGTACATCTTATTGTGCCATAGAATATTTGTGTATTCTCAAAAAGTCAATTGCATATAAATTGTGGATTAAATTGATGGGCAATACAAGTTGGACTATTAACTTGATTTATGGCTTTGTGGTAGTCGCAGGGAGGTGGCGATAGAAAAGAAAATGAAAAATACTTGATATATATATACTGTTCTAGAAGCTACATGTCAAGTTTGGTGACTCTAGCTCTTATTATTTACCGAAATTGCTCAAAAAACAGGATTTCGATATCGATTTTTATCGATTACTTGGAAACGGGGCAAGTTATCGAATATCAAAAACAAACTCGATCTGCGCGGGCAATTGGAGGACCTACAGCTAAAATTTCAAGACTCTAGCTCTTATAGGTTCTGAGATTCTTGCGTTCATACATATGGACGGCAGACGGACGGACAGACAGACGGACATGGCTAGATCGACTCGGCTATTGATGCTGATCAAGAATATATATACTTTATGGGGTCAGAGATGCTTCCTTCGACCTGTTACATACATTTGCACAAACACATTATACCCTCTTTACCCATTTTCAATTGGTTCAGGGTATAAAAAGGATAAGACGTAGGTATTTATTATACATACATATATGTAAATTCATAAATATCTTTGAGACAAACCTTAAACAAGCAGACGGAAAGGCTTGTTTGAAAATTAATAGATTGGGACAGATAATTATATATATTTTGTATGTAGAATTTTAACAAACAAACAGATAGAAATTCAGACGTACCAATTGTAGATTAATTAGATTATTAATTGTCATTGCCTCGCTGTATGTCTAAAGATACTTTAATGTATTCTGTTTCTGTTCGTTTTGAATATAAGTATGAGTAGTATATTAGTAGAATAGACACATAGACAGGCACGCACATAGACAGACAGAAATTAAGACAGGCCACTTGTCGAATAGATATTGAGTTGTATGTATGTATGCATGTATGTTTGTGTTGTCATTGGTTAGCGCCAAAGCATGGTGTTTGTATGTGTGTATTGTCTATGATAGAGAAAGAAAGATAGATAGAGAGACAGGCAGGCCAGCAGGCAGCCACCTACGTATGTGTGTGTTGTCATTGGTTATACGTATATATATATATTATATATATATATAAGAATATACATGTATATGTATCTCTATATATAAAACTGTTTGTCCTGACTGACTGACTGACTGATTGACTGATTGGTGATCAACGCACAGCCCAAACTGTAAGAGCTAGGAAGCTGAAATTTTCACTGTAGTAACCTTATGTGATGTAGGTGCACGTTAAGACGGGGTTTCGGGAAATTCCACCCGCAAGTGTGGAAAAATCGCGAAATATGTTTGTATGTAACTTTTTTGTTTACCATCCGATCGGCCTCAAACTTATTTTCAAAGATCTTTGTTCAAATTCATTTGAGGGATATTCACACTTTTAGGAAAAGTGGA